>NW_026591086.1:3279889-3396657 GCF_907164565.1 Psammomys obesus
AGAAGAGAAGAGAAGAGAAGAGAAGAGAAGAGAAGAGAAGAGAAGAGGAGAAGACGACCCAGGCCTAGTTTGTATCGAGGGGTCTCCTAAGCTGAGAGTCAGTGGTAACAAAACCAAGAGGTCAAGTTCTGGATCAGGAAACAGAATGGAGACTGTCAAACTGGGTTAAAGACCAGCAAAAGGCCCAGAGCTACCCTGAGAGGGAGCAGAGTAGAACACACAAGCTCAGCAGTAGAAGGCTTGCCTACAGTGAGGTCCTAGATTGTACACCTGGTAACACCAACAGGGATGGACACACATGCACACGTGTGCACACACACACACAGCAGCAGCAGCAGCAACAGCAGTATCCCCACACAGCCAAGAAGGGAGCCACCAAGGCCTTATATTTCAGCAGCCTTTGTTCCCCAGTGAGCGGGAAGGTGGCCAGAAGTGGCAGGTCCCAAAGGCAAGTATAGTGATGGTAAAATCCTATCTATTTTTAAATGAACCCAATTTCAAGAGATGTTATCAGGTAAGATCATGTGGCCATATGAGACAGGATATAACAGGGCGACTGTTGGCTCAAACAGCCCATCATCTGTTCACTTTTTTAACGCACCTTGCATTTACTCACAGCACTGTAATTCATCCGGCTCTGCAGAACACGGCCCCTCCTCAGCCCCAGCAGATACACAGAGAAATTCAGTTCCTCAAGCTCGTCTAAGGTTATCAGTGCACTAATTTCCAGTGAGATTGTCTACAGGGCAAGCTGCAAGGACACTGCCTGGGCTGTTGGAAATAGGCCCTCCAAGCCACCAGCCAAAGCTGCATTTTCCAAGAGCCCCAGGAGATGGCTCTGCACCAGTGCAAAGAGAGCAGCATGTCTGAGAAGCCTATCTGAGAAGCAGCACAATTCCACTCAACCTCTGATGTATAAACCTGGGACTCCTCTGCTCAATCGCTACAATACCCTGTTGGGGAGAACCTAGAGTCAATTACCAGCCAAACCCTGAGTCCAAAACCAAGGAAAACTGAAGTGATGAGGACAATCTGGCACCCAGGTCACAGACTGAAGGATTCATTCACAAATTGCAGTTCACAGGTGTGACGAGTCACGGGGCCTTGTTTTCCCCACACTACCACCAAGATAGGATGTCTCTACATTGTCCTGGCTGTCCTGGAACTCACTCTGTAGACCAGGCTGGCCTTGAACTCACAGAGCTCCTCCTGTCTCACTTCTCGGGGCTGGGATTAAAGGCATGCACCACTACACCTGGCTCCCCCTTATTCTTTAAACCCTGAGTAGGGCAGGGCACAGAGCTGGGAATCTAACAGCAGCTAAGCTCTGGCCTGGAACCACAAGCAGGGCTGAGTGTAAGTACACTAAGTCCACCCCTCAGATGACTGTCAACAAGCCCGAGAGGGAAGAAGGGGGAGACTGGTTCAGAAGCAAATGCGGAGGTTGTACCTTTAACCCCAGCACATGGGAGGTGGGAGCAGGACAAATTTAAGTTCAAGACTTCATATAAACAAGGTCCCAGGCCAGCTTGGGCTAGGTGAGACCCTGCCTCTAAACAAAAACAGATTCTGGCTTCAAAGCTGGAGTGCTTAATCACTGGACTGACACTCGGCAGCTAGCTACTGTGGGTGTCAGCAAGAAAATCCCAAAAGATTGGGCCATCCCTAATCACACATGCACAGATTGGCACTGATCTCTAGCAAATGGAAAAGAAGCAGGTCGCCAGAGGGAACTTAGAAAACACTCCCATTTTTGTTTCACATTACAACAGTAATCCTCCGTGGCTGTTTCTTCACACTATGCCAGGAAGGTGTATTGCAGACCTTGTGTAACACTTTAGTAACTAAAGACCAGCTTTCAAATTACTGCTTCAATTTCGAGGCTGGCACGGAAGGAACAGCATTTAGTGCC
Source organism: Psammomys obesus (assembly GCF_907164565.1). Taxonomy (NCBI): domain Eukaryota; kingdom Metazoa; phylum Chordata; class Mammalia; order Rodentia; family Muridae; genus Psammomys; species Psammomys obesus. The sequence continues at coordinate 3,281,802 of NW_026591086.1, forward strand.
TGCCACAGAGACATCCAACACATGTCAAATAAACATGTGGGTGAAGAGGCAGGAACCAGTCGGCCCTGTTATACCAAACACTCCACATAATGAGTAATGTTAAAGAGTGCTAATGAGACCAAGGAGACCCCTTAAGTTATTTGCTCCTGTTTACATTTTTCTTCTTGCTATGTTGTTCGGACAGGCCCTGAACTCAGTATGTAGCCCAGACTGGCCCTTAACCTGCAATCCTCCTGCCTTCACCTGTGTAGCCCAGGCTGGCCCTTAACGTGCAGTCCTCCTGCCTCCACCTCTCGGCTGCTGAGAGTACTTGTATGTGCCACATCATTTAGTTGACATCTAACCCTGCTTTCTAAAGCAGAAAAATCTCCCGACCTACATCAATCAAACTGGAGCCATTCTCTGTAATATTTGTCTCACATAGCAGGTCACTCCTAGCTCACATTTCCAGGTCAGCTGGCTTTCTGTTTCCATCCTTCACAGAAGCCCTGACTCCCAACACATTCTTCTGAACACGGTGCAGTGGGTCAAGATGGAAATCCTGACCTAGAACCACCTAACTGCACTTGACACGTTGTCCTTTACATCATTAAGATCACACTAGCTCAGCCCGGCCTAAGAGCCGCCAGCCTCTAACATCACATGCGCAGCGCATTTCCGTAGCCAACCTCCTCGAAAGCCACCATAAAAGCGACAGATGGAAACAGTGGCTACTTCCTCTAACTTAAAGCAGACCACAACTAGGAAGCTGCATCCATCATGTTTCTAACACGCGAGCACCAACATCAAAGAGCTCGAGACAGTAAGGGTACTCACTTGCTCATTCTTTAAACAAGTGGGAGGGGACAAAAAGAAGAAAAGCAAGGAGGTGGAAGTTGAGACTAACACAGTGAACTGGTTTTCATTCATAGCTTTACTATAAGGCTAATGCAGCATAAAACAGTACTTGTTTTAACTTATGAGACAAGTCTATTTGAACGTTTAAAGGCAGTGCTGATGTGTCCCATGAAGGCACAGTGAAATAGCACAAATTAGAGTCAGCCTCCAGGAAAATGACGCACACAAAGACCACACTCAGCACTAACAGAACCTGAGAAGACAGTTAGCAAGCTGGGCTTGGTATGCAGAAGAGTGAGGCCGGAGGAACAGGAACTCAGGACCAGCTGAGTTACAAAGGGCAAGTTAAAAAAAAAAAAAGCCAGGCACAGTGGTGCATGCCTGTAATGCCAGCACTCAGAGAGAAAGAGACAGGTGGATTTCTGTAAGTTTGAGGACAGCCTGGTCTACAAAGTGAGTCCAGGACAGCCATGGCTACACAGAGAAACCTTATCTGGGCAAGGGGAGGGCAAGTTCCAGCTCTAACAGCAAGGTCCTGCTTTCCACTCAAAGCCATTGCATCTTGAGACAAGTACAACCTCATACTCTGCACAGTTACTTTACAGTAATATAGTATATATTACTTATTCTAAGCCTTTCCAGGAAAGTTATGCTTGGTACAAAAGAAAAGCTGCACATTATATTACAGCTGGAAATCCTGGCATCTACTTCCATTTTGTGTTAAACAATCTGATCTCACTTAGTGAAGAGTGCATGTGAGTTTAACAAAAAAGAAAGAAAGAAAATAAAAAGGGCTGGAGAGATGGCTCCATGGTTAAGAACACTGTCTGCCCTTCCAGAGGTCCTGAGTTCAATTCCCAGCAACCACATGGTAGCTCACAACCATCTATACTGGGATCTGATGCCCTCTTCTGGTATGCAGGTGTACATGCAGACAGAGCACTCGTGTACATGAATTTTTTTAAAAAAAAAGTTTGTGTGAGAACTAAGGACACTAGGTGTTAAGGAACTGGCTTGCTACAACTGCTAAATCACTCTGCAGCCCTTCTTTCTAATAACCCCTTCGAACGTTTACAATTCTTGCTTATTAGTCTTGTGACTCCTGGCAGCTTCATAACTTTTCTGTGCAGTCATGCAGCCTACTCTCGAATGATAACACTAATGAAAGGAAAACACCAAACCACCCAGGTACACAGCATACTCAGTGACAGTGCCTCCCCTTTGGCCAGTCTCCACTCCAGAGCTGCAAGGTTTCTCCTGACTGACTGGCCATCCGATTTACATGTGATATTTTAAAGAGTAGAGTGCAAAGAGCTTAAGAAAATAGAGCATCATGTCTCTCAGGAGGAAGCCTTTGTAATGGCCTCTCGGATACTGGGAAGTGACAAAGGGGGAAGCTCCCAGAGGCAGTTCCTGCCCAGGCCTCTCTCTGCATCAGCAGGCCCCGTGGGAAACAGTGTTAAGGTCAGTCTGCGGCTTGGCATGCTAGTCCCCAGACAGGAGCCTCCATGTTCAAGGCTCACTGGTTGGGGGCGCAGAGGATAGTGGGAAACAGCCTGGAGTCACTGTTCTCTTGGGCTACCCGTCAAGCAGTAGGAGGTCTCCCTGGAAACATCACAGGCAGATTCCGAGAGTCCTGTAAATGTCCCAAAAGGCCGCCTTATTATTTTCTACCACGTAAAATAAAGTCAACTAAGGTAGGTAAGATAAGGAGAACAAAATTTTTGGTGTAAGTGTCAAAAAGTGGATCACCTAGAGCAGCGGTTCTCAACTTTCCAAATGCTGCGACCCTTTAATACAGTGCCTCATGTTGTGGTGGCCCCAATCATTAAATTACTTTCATTACTACGTCATAACTGTAATTTTGCTCCTGTTATAAATCATAATGTAAATTTTGTTTTGTTTTGTTTTTTGCTTGTTTGTTTTGTTTTGGTTTTTCCAGTTTCTTTGTGTAGCCTTGGCTGTCCTGGACTTGCTTTGTAGACTAGGATGGCCTCGAACTCAAAGAGATCCACCTGCCTCTGCCTCCCCAATGCTACAATTAAAGGCATACGCCATCATGCCCAACTCATAGAGACAGAAGTTTGCCAGAAGGGTTGCGACCCGCAGGTTGAGAACCAATGATCTAAAGGTTTCTGCTTCTGGGAGGGCTCCTTCCAGACTCAATCCCTACAGATTCTACAAAGAGGGACTGAGGAGATGGCTCAGTGATTAAGAGCACTGGCTGCTCTTCCGAAGGCCCCAGGTTTACTTCCCAGCACCCACGTAGCAGCTCACAACTGTCTGTAACTCCAGTTCCGAGGATGTGACACACTCCACAACCATATACGCAGGCAGAACACCAATGCTCATAAAATTAATTAAAACAAAGATCCCTCAAATAAAGCATCTGATGGAGGAGAGACCAGAAAGCATGAAGGGCTGGTAATGCTTTGCCCTGAGGTGAGGCTAGACCTGGATCTAAAGGGCAATTGAGATACTGAGGAAAAACCCTTAGTCTTCTGTCTTAGGTACATTAGGAAGGTTTTGTGGATCCTGAAAGGAAAAGATTACAAAGTTCAGAGAAGAAAAGGAGCTTGGTATGTCCAGCCTATTCCTACCCCTGACTGCCTTGACCCCTGCTCTAGCAGAACAAGCAAACGCAAGCTCAATGAATACAGACAAAAACTTTCTTTGTGTCCCAGCCAATAAGCCACCTGAAAAAAACAAAACAAGAAAAACTAAGCCATGGCCTCAGATAAACAACAGAAAACCAAACATGAAGAAACATCTTGGAAGCAGCTATGGAAAACTATGACCTATACATAGGGAAATTATCTGAAACACCACTGCTGTGCGTCCAGGTGCAGCGGGACAGCTGTGACACTATCAGGGAGCTTTTCCTAGGCACGAGAATGCACTTCTTTTTTTACATTTCTTTGTAAAGATGTATTAATTTTACATGCGTTTTGCCTGCATGTATGTTGTATACCACATGTGTCCAGGGTGCCTGTAAAGGTCAGAATAGGGCACAGGATCCCTGGAATTGGAGTTATGGACAGCTGTAAGCCACCATGTGGGTGCTAGGAACAAAACACCGGTTCTCTCCAAGTGCAGCCAGTGCTCTTGTTTGCTGAGCCATCTCTCCAGCCCGGGAATGCTCTGCGGCGATTTACATAGTATCTCCCCATCGGAGAGCGGACAGCCACCATCACCACATCTCAGTCATGGTACATTTCATATGGAGGCCATGTCACCTCCACTCAGTCATGCTGCAATAACTAGAGAGTACAAATTTCACGTTAGGCCTCCCCCATGTCCCCACTACGATAATCCCTCTCCACTCAAATATCTAGGGCCCACTGGCATCCACATCTCACAGATGCCAGCCTGTATGCTTGATGCCTGCCTGGAACCTGGGCACAACCAAAGCACAAACTGCCCAGCAGTCTCTGCATAGATACTCCTGGGCTGATTCATTCGCCAGAACACTGACTCCAGTCGTCTTCCCTGGAGGGCTAGTCAACTGGACTGCCAGGGAAGCTAATTTTACAAAGCACCTGTTAACCACAGCAGACAGAATAGGTTGTGTTGGCAACAAGGTGGAAAACTTTCCTTGAGGAGAACTACAGACGGAGCCCTTGCTGGCCCTGACACCCGCCTCCACCAAGAAGGTCAGCAATTTCAACTGCTGTTCTAAATACCTGCTTCCCTTAAGCAGAAAACTCAAAGTATTTAGTGACTAGACTGAAATTCTCTAACTTGAAACTCCTTCCTTTTAAAAATAATTAAAAGACTGCATCGTTCTACAGAAAGTGTGTTATAACAGCGTGTTTGGAGAATTTTAGGCATTTCCAGCTACATATCCCATTACTGCAATAGGCTGCCCAGAAATCACACGGGACTACTCATTTCCCATCATATTTAAAAAAAAAAATTAGTTCTGGCAATTTCTTTGGTGGATTTCGATCATCACTTACTGAAAGCAGGAAGCCAAGGCTGCTCTGCCATCCACAGTATGAGGAAGCCTGTCTCTCCAACTCAACAACACCTATGACTTAGTCACTGTTCTACGGCTGTGAAGAGACACCATGACCACAGCAACTGTCGTAAGAGAAAGCATTTAACGAGGATCTTGCTTACTGCTTCGGAGGGTTACTTCACTATATGGCAGGAGCATGGTGGCAGGCAGGCAGGCAGGCATGGTGCTGGAGAAGCAGCTGAGAGCTATGCAGAAAACAAGACCCAGGGCCTGGTGTGGGCTTTTGAAACCTCAAAGGCCAACCCCAGTGACACAGGGCTTCAATCCTAACCCTTCCCCAACAGTTCAACTGGGGGGCGGGGTGTAAGCATGCAAATATGTGAGTCTATGGGGGCCATTTTCAAACCACCACAACCTATAACCAAAGAACTGAGAAAGGATGCAAACTTTCCTTGGGGAACCTTCTAAGAGAAATCTCCCCATTTACAGAACATACATGTATTTTGGTTGCTTTTTGTTGTTGTTGTTGTTGTTTTTTAATCACATCATGTTACTGCTGCTTTGAAAACCCTGCAAAGGCAGCCCACACCATTAGTCCCAGAGCTTGTAAGGCAGAGGCAGGCAGATCTCTGTGTGTTCAAGACCATTCTGGTCTACAGAGTGAGTTTCAGGCCAATCAGAGTGAGCAATAGAATAAAACTATCTTAAAAAAAAAAAAAAAAAAAAAAAAAAAGTCTTTCAAAGGAATGACTTTTCCAATGATAAAAACTTTTAAAAACTGGAGTAGACCCAGCCCACAAGCCCTTTCTAGACAAATCATCCTGAAAACTCTGCCCTTTCTTAAACAAGCATCTAATGCACAGCCCACCTGACCTCTCATCCCTCTTTGGTCCTCACATTGCAGCTAAGGGCTTGGTGGTCTTATGAAGCCTATGTAAGGCAGGCTGGAAGAGCAACAGAGCACATCTCTCTCCCAGATGGCTAAGTGCAGTATTGTGCAGGCATGCAAAGTCCTGAGAAATCACACTCTAACCTACAGTCAGCTAACGTGTCCCTGGAGCCATGACTCAGACAGAGTAAAGCAAAAGTACTGCCTGAAAACTACTCTAGAAAAGAAGGCTCAAGATCTTCAACTCTCAACTAACAAACCCCAACACCGGCCTTCTAACTGGACCCTGGGAGAAGACCTGTGTCATTTCCCGGTCCTTTGGGAGCGACTGAAATCGAAGCTTCTGGGGCCGAACATGCTCAAGCACAGCTCCTATTATTCATCAGTTGTGGAGAGAACTAGATAAAGAGGCAGATGAAGAGACTACACACAGTGCCTAGGCCCTGAGTGTCCTGAGGCAGTATTCTCATTACTGTCATCAGTGTGAATGACCGTGGGATGACTGAGGGAGCTTTGTGAACCTTCATGGGTCCTGCATCAATTTCCACCAGGGAGACTTAGGACGCTGAGCAGTAACAGAACCAGCAAAGGCTCCACTGAAACCACTGAAAGGTAGCTACAGGGGTTCATAAATAAATAGATAAGGCTGTTTTACCAGCCATGTAGAAGGCCCTGGGCTCAATCCCCAGCACCAGGAGCACACACATGTGGACACATGTACACACACACAGAGGTACATGTATATTCACCTCTACTACAAGTGAGGGAGCAAAAGTGATAAAAACTAGAGTGAGATACTATTCCGCGCGGTAAAGCACACTGCCATTTCTATTACCATGATGGGGACACCAATGTCTGGCCACAAAAGGTCCTCCGAGGGCAGCTTGGGAGAGTTCCACACCACCACTACCTTGTTCAGGTAGGGGAGGCCGTTGAGCCTCTCCAGGGAGTTCATGAGCACTTCCTCTCGCTCATAAGTCAACATCACAACTGTGAACTGCTCCCGCTGGACGTTGCCTCCAAGTGCTGCCTGGAACTCCTTCCCAGAGCCCCCAGCCCCACCACCGATGGGCCGAAACCCAGTCCCTGAGCCCAGGAATTTGGCCTCAGAGGGCAACACAGGGTCAAAGGGTGTGTGGGGGAAAAGATGGAAAGGTCCGGGGGCAGAGTTCCAGCTACGGTAACAGTCTGTGACAGTCAGAGTGAAGTTGCGGAGGTATTTAGGTGAGGCATAGGGCGGTTCTGTCTCTACCGGCCCCAGGTCCAGGTCCCCATTGTCAGCCATGTTGGGGTCAGTGCCAGCTGCTTTTCCTGAACGATGGGGGATCTCAGCTGCTACCTCTTCCCGGATGGGAGCAGCTGGGATCTGGATGCGAGTCCTAATCATGGCCAGCACGGTATTAAAAATACTGTCAGCAGTGGAGAAGTAAGTCTCCCAGAGAAAACGGCCTTGCCGCCTCATAGCCAACAAGTCACTGTCTGAAAGACTTCGTAACAGGAAGTGGACCTCCGTGACACGCGGCTTGGGCACCACCAGGGCAGCCTCATTCCACTCCAGCAAGTCATGGTACGGGAGCTGCACCTGCTCCCCCAGGACAACGGGCACAGCTCCCACTTCCAGGGCTTCAAAGAGCCGTGTTGCACACCCGGAAGAAATAACCAAGCGCGGGTCCCCGGGAGTGATGATGAGGGCAAAGGTGGAAAGCTTCAGTAGCTCCAGGCGGTCTTCCCGCTCCCCACACAGCGCCCACTCAGTAGGCAGACTGGGTTTCGGCTGGTTTTTACAGGTAAATTCCACCAGCACCTGATCGAGCTTGCTGTCCTGTACAGCCTTTAGGGTGGCAATGATCCGGTCATCGTAGTCGGCTGGAGGGTCACCCTCCATTTCTTCCTCAAAGGAACGGGCCTCCTGAAGGCTAGATCTCAGGGACTCAATCTTCTCACCCTGGAAAGTGAAGAGATATTTCCGCTTAACTGGCACCTGTGGTGGGATTTCCATGAAGTTGGGTTCAGACATGGCATGGACAAGCGGTGACACCACCAAGTCAAAGCCGGGCCTGTACTGGGCAGCATAGAAGGTGGACTGAGCCACCATGGCCCGGCCTGTACTGACATTGTACAGTAAATTCTGTGTGTCTGACTTCCGGGACAGGTTAATGAGGACATGGTTGTGTCCATCTGTCCTCCAGTGTGGCAGAGAATACAGCTGCTTTTCGAGGTCAGCAGGCCGCAGCACGACAGGCTCTTGCATTTCTCCCACTAACACCACATACAGGCAGGCGATGGCTGCGTTCTCCGTAACATAAACATTGGCTCTCGCCGTGGCCTGAAAAGCTTGCTTGACCAAAGGGTCCAGGTAGCTCCCAAAGGCGTACTGGTCACTGTCATAGACATAGACAGGAAAGCCAGAGGTCAGAGGACAACGAGAGTAATCAAAGCAGTTGTGCAGCCGGCAACCCCGGGTGACCTTGGGGGGTGGAAGGCCAGCATCATCCTTCTCAGGGAGCAGTCTGATGGGCAGAGACAGTTTGGGCTGGTTCTGGGCCATCAGCTCCTTGTAAGAGTGTTCTGTCTGGCTAATGACGTTCTTAAGCTGCAGCAGGTCCTGCTTGGCGTTTTCTATGCTCTTCTTACAGGCTTCAATCTTGAGGTTCAGTTTGGCAATTTCACTGTTCAGCTCCTGCCGCTTAGCTTCTAGCTGTAGAAGTTCTTCGCTCACAGACTCACGAATCCGACAAAGATCTAGAACATGCTTTACCTCACAGAGCTCATTGCCAGCCCGGGGGCCAAAGATGCGCTTGCCGGCCTCATCTGCCTCATCCAGAGTGGTGAGGTAATAGTGAGCAATGAGGGGAAAGAAGACCAGGATGATGAAGAGCGTAAAACTCAGCCACGTCAGCCGGATGCGGTTGGACCAGCGCAGCATACAGGTCTGACCGCCATTCCCCACGCCCCCATTCCGCAACATGGTATAGCCTGTCATGAGTTCTCTGTGGCTCCTGACCACGCTGATCACGTTGGATCACTCGCCATAACCATGAGTCCTTTTGACAAAAAACTCAGCCTCTTTTTCACATACAAGTTTCTGGAAGAGTCAGTGTGCTCCCTGCACAAGGCACCAAATAAAATGGAAATTTCATTTTCCTCAGCTGTGACTCAGAAGGTCTCTAACCCTAGTCAGGCAGATTCTAAGTATTGGCTGTCATCATCAAATAGAAAAAGGTACCATATTGCTGATAGGATAAAAAGGAAGAGATCCATGGTGTTAAAATCCAGGGGAAAAGCCCTGGATTCAGAGGGACAATTTTATCTGCCATAGCTTTTGTTCCTTGGCTTTGTTGACCAGCCAGTACGCATAGCTTCTATTCAAGTTATGCAATGACTGGAAAAAACAGCTGGCAGCTTGAAATGCCAGCCCTGTCCTCCATGTCACTACCAACAATCAGGCCTGCAAAAGAAGGAGAATCTTGTCAGTCTTGAAAAAGATTACGTTCAAAGCTCCATTACCATTCCCCCACCCCAGCCCCAGCACAGCTGTTTCTACCTGAGACCGGGAGCTGCATGAGTTGAAGAGAAGCAATATCCGGCTCCCCTTGGTGCTCTCCTAACATGAAAGTCTCCTTTTGAAGTTCTTAGCAAAATCAACTCTGAGAGGCTCAATTTGTTAAATTTAGAGTTGAAAAGAGTTAAGAGAACTATTCTGAACTTCACCCAGGAGTAGATAAAAGGTATTTTCTAGTCTGCCCCTATTTATCTTCCATTAGCAGACATCAGGCACTTCTTCTTAAAATAGAAACAGTAACTTGGTCTTTCAGAGAGAACACTATACTTAGAAATGAGAGGCGGCGTCACTGCATCCTTTAAGGCAGACCTGCTGCTGGCCCTCATACTCCGTGACCTAATAACAATGTATTATCATGCTATGAAAATAAGCAGACCGAGACCAGTTTCCCCAGTCCTGTTCCCTCACCAAACTATAACCCAACATACAGCCCCTCAAAGTACACACACCCACAAGTGAAGTCATACTACTCTACGCCAAAGAGATATTCCTATTTCATGCATTCACATCCTCACACACATACGTGCACATTCATTCACAGGCAGGCAGGGTGGCACAGCCACTGTAGGTAGCACTCAGGAGGCCGAGGCAGGAGAGTCAAGGCCAAGCAGTGCTACACGGCAAGAGTCTGCCTCAAAAAATGAGACAAAGTGTGTATGTGGCTACGTGTACTTTAGACAGTCTAACATATGGCAAGGAGAATTAGCTAGCATGGTAATAACCCCTGGCCTCATCAAGCTGCACTGCGTCTGTCGCCTGTCTTGCACACACCTGTGAGTTGGATGCCCAGCAGGGGTAGGTAGGATGTACACACCAACTGCAGGAGCACTCCTACAAGGGGTGGGAGGTAAGAACTGTCTCACCCAGGCTCAGCCGCCCCAGCCTCCGTCCAGCTCCACATGTGCGACTGCTAAAGTCTCAGAAGGCCTTTTCTACTCTCAGGCTAAGACATGAAGTTGACAACAATCTTACTAAAAGTTTAAGGAGGGCAAGTGATCGGGATGACAAAAAGTAAAACAAAATCTACCCTTGAAATACTAAATTTGGACAATTTACATTTGTGAAATAGGGGCTGAGACAATGGCTCAGCAGTTGAAGCGTGCTTACAGTTCTTGCAGAAGACACAGTTTCTTTCCCAGAACTCACATGGGGTGGCTCCTAGCCACCTGCAACTCCAGCTTCAGGGGCTGCAAAGGCTCTGGCCCACACAAGCACCCATACTTGTGCACGCGCGCACACACACACGCGCACACACACACACACACACACAGTTAAAAATAAAAATAAATCTTAGGGCCAGGAATGATAGCATATAACTTTAATCCCAGAATTCATGAGGTAGAGGCAGACAGATCCCTACGTGTTTGAAACCATCCTGTTTTTTTTTTTTTTTTTAGGCCAAATAGGGTTTTATAGCGAAACCCTGCCTCAAAACACTAAAAATAAATCTTTAAACTCAGATAAATAACATCTACTCAAACACCCACATCCAGACTTATATTTCTTTTTGTTTGTTTGTTTGATTGATTGTTTTGTTTTCCCAAGACAGAGTTTCTCTGTATAGCCCTAGCTGTCTAAACTCACTCTGTAGGCTAGGCTGGCCTCAAATTCACATAGATCTGCCTGCCTCTGCCTCCTGTCTGGGATTAAAAGCATGCACCACCACTGCCTGGCTCATGACCCACATTTCTAAAGCATCCACATTATCCTTTTACTCAAGTGCTTGTGCTTCTGCTGTACTGTGTGTAAGAACAGAGCAAAGGAAGAAGAGACAGGCTACAGGCCATGCAGCCAGTGCCCTCCCTGCTCACCTTACGTGGCTGCGTTCTTCCTTTTTCTAGCTTATGTAGTAGTATTATGCTTCAATATATGATTCTTAAAATAGTGGACACCAGAGCTTGCTCTCCTGATTTAAAGAGAAAACAGAAGTGACTATTTGAAAAGCGCTCCCTACTGAAGGTGCTGTTAAGGATTTTAATTAGGCTTTCTGAAAAGCTTCCCTAGCAGTACAGCAGCACAGAGCATGCTACAAGCAGAGCTCTTTGGAGTGAGCAGGTCCTCCCAACAAACAGTAGGACAATGGGAGTTTTTTCAGACAAACTACTCAGGTGGCTGTTGCTTGCTGCTGTGCTGGAGTGTAAAACGGAAGCTATAAAATGTGGGCAGCATACAAGGACTTTAGCAGTATACACTGAGTTCTTTATGAGTTCTTTGTGAGAATGGAGTTCAGGATAAACAGGAGACAAGAGAGGAGCATGTAGAGGCATAAATGAGGCAGCATCAGCCCTGAGCCAGGTGTGCAGGCCCCACGTGGAGGAAGCAAAGGCAGGAGGAGCTTGGGTTTGAGCATTTGGGCAACAGTACTCCCAGTACACCCAACATACAGAGTTGACAACAGAAATAAACGTTCTAATGGAAACCAACACTGGTTCCAAAGAATTTTATCCCACTAAGTTCTATCTCATTTGCCAGCAGAAGCCAAAAGGATAACCATTGGCCAACAGTGTGGATTTTGCATTTTAAACATCTACTTACAGTTTTCAAGCTTGAAAGAAAGAGAAGCCCTCAAACTCTCTTCTGATATTCTCTCATCCAGAAATAAATGCCCACAACACTTAGGCAGAGTGGTCTTCAGGGGTTCTCGCAACTGCACTGTACATCTTCCTAATCCTCACCTGCCCCATTCCTGCCTACAATGCATCCTTCACACTGCAAACGAGAGGCACCTAGATCAATATGTGCCTTCTTGCTGCACTGCCCCCCATATGCAAATTTAGCCATCACCATTCACACTGCTCAATCAAACTGAGCTATGCTGCTGCCTTTCAATTCACCCAAACCAAGTTCTGTACTACCTACCTCATACTTGGTCTGTCTGAAATACTCTGCTTTTCCTGGCTGATCTAATGCTTCTTCTTTTCTTTTGTTTATTTGTTTGTTTGTTTGTTTGTTTGAGACAGGGTTTCTCTGTGTAACCCTGGCTGTCCTGGAACTCACTCTGTAGACCAGGCTGGCCTTGAACTCAGAGATCCACCAGAGTGCCAGAGTGCTGGGATTAAAGGTGTGCATCACCACACCTTTTTTTCTTAGTGATCTCTCTTTAAAGTTGCCTCTCTTAGATCCTAACACTTTCTGGTATTAACCTACAGACTTTCTTTTTTTCTTTTTTCTCCTTCCTCTTTCCCTTCCCCGTCTCTTTTCTTCTCTCTTTCCCACTGTCTACACTAAACCCTATTCCCTGAGAGCAGGACCCTTGTCACTCAGGCCTTGCTATGTCACCACTGCATTCACTGTAAGTTACTGAATGAGTTGTGTCACTGAGCACCTCCTCGGTTCCTTCCCTTGGTTTTATGGGAGGACATTTTTAGTATCCCACCCACATCTTTGACTCATTTTCTTTTTCTGTCTCGGGGACATCCAGTCTTCCTCCTACTTCATACTTAAAAGTATTCTGGAAGGCTCTGCATCATCTGTTAATGAACCCATCTGTTTTCATGATGTCAAGCATCATCTATGCCCAGATCTTCCTCAATGGTCGCCTTGCTGCTCTATACCACAGCACGGTCCTGGGTGTTGCCTCTCCTGAGGTGCACCAGCCACTCCAAGGACTTCGTTTTCCAAACAACTTTTAGTTCTGCCCATGATTCTACATATCTCCAGTCAGAAACAATGTGCTATATTCAGGAAAAACACAGACCTCAAGGCAGCCAGCCCTGGATGGAACCCCACTATCAGATGCTCATTTTACCATCAGAAAAGAGACCTTTGCTCAGAAGTATTACAAAACTCATAGACAGCATGTGAGCCCTACCTTCTGAGTATGTCACATAAAAGGTTACAGGCTGGCTAAAAGCCTCTGTTATTTTTCAATCTCCCGCTCCTGATCCGTATCTGGTCTCCTGCCAAATCTTGCCATTTGGCAATCATAAGACATTTGCAATAATGGTTTACAATAACTTTTACATGTATCCCCTTTTAATTATTATTTTGCCTTCACACTACAATAATCATAATACTTACCCAAGATTCTCTACTTATCCTATATATTACCAAAATCTGTATTTTAAAATCTCACCTAACAGCAAGGCTGTGGTGGCACATGCCTTTAATCATAGTACTTGGGAGGCAGACACAGGTGGATATCTTTGAGTTCAAGGCCAGCTTGGTCTACAAAGTGAGTTCCAGAACAGCCAGACCACAAAGAGAAACCCTGTCTGGAAAAACAAAATAACAACAAACCTCAGTTCACAGTGCTCTAGCCTGAACGTCACTGGCCCATCCTTCAGTTCCCCAATCCACTCTTCTATTACGTCCCGTCTACTGATGACTGCAGCCATATACTGATTTCATAAACAGGACTTTTTCAGGTCCATGCCACTTTCTCCCTACCTTTCCATCTTATTTAGTTTATTTGTAACAATCTGCTAACCTGGAAAGATAACATATGCCTGCTACACGGGAGGCAGAGGCAGGAGACCACCTGAATTAGGAGTTCAAAACCAATATGGTCAATGTATGGACACTCTCATTTCAAATAATAATAATAACCAAGGAGAGCAACAGAACCAAAAAATCTGGGCCCGGAGTCTTTTCTGAGACTGATACTCCAACCAAGGACCATTCATGGAGATAACCTAGAACCCCTGCTCAGATGTAGCTCATGGCAGCTCAGTCTCCAAGTGGTTTCCCTAGTAAGGGGAACAGGATCTGTCTCTGACATGAACTCAGTGGCTGGCTCTTTGATCACCTCCCCCTGAGGGGAGGGAGGGAGCAGCCTTACCAGGCCACAGTGGAAGGCAAAGACAGTCCTGATGAGACCTGATAGACTAGTATAAGATGGAAGGGGAGGAGGTTCTCCCCTATCAGTGGACTGGGGTAGGGGCATGGGAGGAGATAAGGAAGAGAGGGCAGGATTGGGAGGGGATAAGGGAAGGACTACAGCTGGGATACAAAGTGAGTAAATTGTAATAACTAAAAAACAAATTAAATTTTAAAAATAGAAAAAAATAATAAGATTTTAATATGATAATCCCAACAACTACCTGTGGTCTTAATTTCTACCACACTATCATCCACTACAAAGTAACACAGCCAAGGGGGCATTTGCCAAAGCCAGCACTATGTTTTTGAACGTTCAACCTCAAAAACTCTGAGCAAGAGGAAGCCATCAAAACTCCAAGAGGGTGGGGACGGTCCTCATGAAGGTGCTGCCGTAGCTGAGGTGGGTGGGCAACTGGAGCTGCTGGGCTAGAGATCAGGAAAATGGCCCTGTTAAGTTGCCCATGCTCTGCTGGACAACCCTACACCCAAGCACAGCACTGGCTGGACTCTAGGTTATGGAAAAAGAAAAAAAGAAAAAAAAAAAGGAAGCTGGAAGGAGGATGGAGGATGGGGGTGGGAGGCACTGGGCAAGCAGTTGTGAGGGAATTGATAAGATCAAAACACATTGTATATATGTATGAAATTCCCAATGAATTAAAAAACAACTGTGAGTTAAACAAACCTCTTTATTTTCTACATTACTCAACCTCAAGTGTTTTGTGACAACAGCAGAAAACAGACTAATCGGTATAAGTAATGCAGAGATGGTTTAGAGCACGTAGCACAGGTGTTCATAACCTGTGGTTTGCTAGCCTTCTGTGGGGTTGAACAACCCTACACAGGAGTCACCGAAGACCATGGGAAAACACGGATATTCATATAACTGTTTGTAACAGTAATGAAATTACTGTTATGAAGTAGCAATGAAAATGACTTTATGATTGGGGTCACCACAACATGTATTAAAATTCCTCAGAGCAGGAACTGCTAAACACTATTTTGCATAAGGAGCTTGAGTATCCGCAGATTTTTTTACCAACAGAATCTAGCACAGTCTCTCACTCACAATAAGGAGAACTGTATTCTATCTGTCTTCTTTGGTGGCTACCCTTAAAAGGCAGAGCATAATGTTGGCTTAACCAAGCTGAAGTTGTACTTGTGACGGCTTCCTCCGTTCAGAGTGCTACCCACGTCACCCTGAATCAGGCTTGCGGTGACCCACTTTAGTCCCAGCCGCAAGTCCTCACCAGAGGTGCACGCTGGTTCAGTCCTCATATCCTGGCCGATTTCTTTGCTCACAATATTCTGTTCCTCTTCGTGCTTCATTCCTTCCTTCTGGTTGTTGCTTTTTTGTTCTTTCCTCATACACAATTTTCCTTTTCCACCATACTTTGGAGAACCTCTAGATTTATCACCATCATTACAAAGTGAAATGTCAGTCTATATGTATGTATAAAGCAGTTTGACCCCACTTCTCGTTGGCTTTGGCCTCTCTCTCTCTAGCTCTCTCTCCCTCTCTCTCATGAATGTGGGAGGGGTGGTTGGGGTAAACATGCACATCCATAGGCCAAAAGTTGACTGTATGTTCCTCAATCCAATCCGATTTTTTTTTTTTTTTTTTTGCTTTTCAGGACAGGATTTCTTGTGTAGTCCCAGATGTCTCTGAACTCTCTCTCTGTAGACCAGGCTGGCCTCAAACTCAGAAATCTGCCTCCCTCTGCCTCTGAGTGCTAGAATTAAAGGAGTGTGCCACCACCGCAGGCTCCAATCTTTTCAGGGGAAGGTCTCTTACCAAACCTGGAGCTTACCATTAAGCTATATGGGCTGGCCAGCAAGTTCCAAGGATGCTCACACTTCTGCCTCCCCGGCTAAGCCACTGCACCTGGCTTTTACAGGAGTGCTGGAGATCAAACATAGGCCCTCCTGGCTTGAGTGGAAAGCACTTTAGCAACTGAGCAGTCTCCCAGACCCATGCTCTGCTGTTTGAAAAATCTTTAGAAAGTATTTACTTGTAGGGTTTTTACTTGAGAGGAGTTGTTTCTGTTTTGAAGACTCACTGCACTTTCTGAATTTTAGGACTCACTAAACTATAAATTTATTATCTGCACTCTCTCAGTATAGCCCACCCAACCCCCACCATCCCCCCAATGCCTGTCAGAGCCTACTCCAGCCTCCATACCCTTTCATCTCTTTCATAATTTTCCCTTTGCCCTCTGTGCTGCCTTCTGGCAATTTCTTCACATCTGTCTAGTTTAAGAGTTGGAAAACTTTCAGTAAAGAGTCAGACAACTAATATTTTAGTATGTGCAGCATACTTTACTATTTTAAAGGGAGAAAGGATTTAGAGATAGCTCACTGGCTAGGAGCACTTGCTGCTCTTCCAGTAGACCCAGGTTCAGTTCCTAGCAACCATATGGTGACTCACAACCATCTGTAACTCCAGTTCAAGGGATCTGAGGCCTTCTTTTAGCCTCCACCGCACCAGGTATGTATGTGGTACGTATACATACATACAGGCAAATATTCATACATGTAAAGTAAAACAAATATTTGAAAACTGTAAGACAACCCTTTTAAAATGTTCATTCTTACACTGCAAACTATAAACAAGGCATTTCCTGGGCACAGTGACACACACCTTTAATCCCAGCACTTGGTAGACAAGGGCATGTGGATCTCTGTGAGTTCAAGGCCAGCTTGGTCTACAGAGTGAGACTGTCACATAAAAAAAAAAAAAAAAAAAAAAAGCAAGCCAAGCGTCAGATACAGCCCACAGGCCATGGTCTTCAGCTCTCTGCCTGTATCACTCCTCAGCCTACTGCTGGGCTTTAATTCCAGCAGCTTGGAAGGCTCCAGAAGCCCTATTCTTGCATGTTGTTACAGTACCTACGCCTTGTCTTCCTTGCTCACCTTGCTGTTGATTCCTGCTTATCGGATGGCAGATTGCTCCCTTTGTAATCCTGTACTCGCTCCCTCTTTGAGGGTGTTTATTTCTGGGAAACCTATGCGCACCCTCTAGAGCAATCTGTTGGACAGATAGCCCTGCCTTATTATCAGCTTGCAGTTTTGTGTCAATGTCTCAACCTAGAGATTCTCAACACCACACAGCAATGATAAATGTGAACACAAAATCCACAGACGGGAAAACCACAGCCCTGCTTTCTCGGTGGCTACTTCCTCCTCCTAACAACCCACAGTCCAGTCTAAGAGGGGCATCTGTGTGCCTGTGGCAGAGGCTCTCTGTCCCCCTGCACCCTGAAGCTCTATACTCACATGGTGTGTCAATCCTACTGCTCACAAACGCGAGGACTTTTCCTCATCTCTTCGAGAATAGAAGCACAAGTCACTAACAGGAGCCAGCACCTACCTCAGGTGTGGCTGCCCCAGCCCACTGACCTTAGATTCTCAGCGGGGCTTCCTACCCTTCACTTGTCTGTTTTAATGAGACATTACCTCTCTCTCGACCACATGGATGTTCATTCTAGAGGAGAACACAATGCTATTTCGCCAAAGGCAGAGGCTTCCCTTATCCACGCGTGTACTTACAAAACTAGGACACCGTATGTTCTCTTTTGCAACCTGATTTTTCTTTTCACTTATATTAGAAGCTGTTAAGCCAGACATGATGGCACTGGCACATGCCTATGATCCCAGCGCTCGAGAAGTGGAAGCAGAAGAATCAAGAATTCAAGGTCAGGGGTAAAGATATAGCTCAGCGAAGGACCTGAGTTTAGTTCCCCAGTCGGTGGCTCACAATGACCTATAATTCTAGGTCCAGAGGATGTGATGTCCTCTTCTTGGATTCTGAGGGCACTGCATTCGCAGGCACAAAGATATACACACAATTTTAAAAATAATAATAAAAATACAATTTAAAAGTAGTTCAAGGTCACCCTTACCTACACTGCCAGTTTAAGGTCAACCAGTTTAAAAAATGAAAACAAAATCCCTCTGTCCTACCATGAGACAGCCTACCACAAAGGTATTAATAGTTAAATAATGCCTATAAACAGGCATTAGTAGTTGATGACCACCCATAGGGAAAGGCCATGCACCAGGTATAAGCCCTTTTGTTACATGGGTGCTTCTAGTTTCCACTATGATCAAAGCCTTCCTGAGCATTTCTGCATAGATCCGGAGCGTTTTTTCCATGTGAAATGTCTTGCCATTTTTTAAATCATTGTTTACTAGGAAGAGGATAATACATTTCCAAGAAACAGAATCAAAGCTTCCATTTACCAAAGCTCACTAATAATGGTGTGACAGACAGTGGGTAGAATTCAGTTACCTCTTTGCTGGCCACATCTCCCATTCTTCTGTCTGGGTAAAGAGAAAGTGACCTGGACCAATTTGTCCTTCATAGTAAGTGGCAGTTAGGAGTGGCTGGGACTTCTCTCCCTCTCCTCCCAGGGAATGAGAGGGAAACATACTCTGCCACTAAAGAGAGCCACACCAAGCAGGTTCAAGGAAGAAAGACTCCATATACAAGCCACAGAGACTCCAGAGTCTGTAGCTGCAGTTAGGAATGCAACTGAATGTCACTGAGTTTTCTTGAACAGACAATGTGGGAGACCAAGTGGCTTCTTGCAATTACTATGGAGGCTGCCATTACTCTCATCCCTCGTCTGTTTATCAGAGCTCTCTGCAGCCACACTGCTCTGCACATGCCAACAGTCCAATGTGTCCAGTCTGAGGCTGCGTTTCACTAGGTCGGTTTCCTGCTCAAGGTATGCATGGTGCTCTACCTAATAATCACCCTGTCCACTGCTCCTCATGGTTCCCTTCAAAGTTCTAGCCAGCCAGTATAGAGAGTGCAGGGCCCGAGCTCTCTTTTCTGTCAGTCTCATTCCCCAGCAGATGGTCCTCCTTTCGCCATATACCCAAACCACTAACCTTTGGGGCCACTTTAAATCTTACAGAGTCCTTAAAGTTTCTCAAACTAAAACGGACTGCCAAATCCCTCAACTACCACTAAACTCAATTTAGTATTATATGGTTCAAAACTTAATTCCTCACCTCAACTGATTGTCAACCAGATCAAAAATTCCTTAGAGAAACTGCAATCTTTCTCTTTCTAGCTCTTAAATCTCCCTCAGAGAGATGGCAGCTATCGCTAACATACGACTCAAACTCTAAGCTGACATTTTCCTCTCCAGACAATTTTGAAATTTACAGCCTGCTCCCTCTCTCATCTCCTCCCCTCTGTCACCTATTACTTACCCCTCCTCATCTCCTACTTCTTCCTCTGTCACTTCCTTCCCCGTCACCCCGCATCTCACCTTCTCCTCCCCTCGTCACCTCCTCCCCCTTCTGTCACCCCCATCACTACACACACACACACACACACACACACACACACACACACCATCACTTCCTACTCCTTCCCATCACCTCCTCTGTCACCTCCTCCCCTCTCCATCACCTCTTTCCCCCTCTGTCACCTCTTCCCTTCTCTGTCGTACCCCTATTACCACCTCCATCACTTCACAATAAATTTGGGGCACCTATTTACTTAGGTCCTCTTTAGTGTCTTTTAACAGTTATATCCAAAAAAGTTGAGGGCAGAGGGGGGACAAAAAGGAGGTTGAGAAAATTATGCCAAAACACCCAGATGGAGAGGCACAGAAGAGTAGCTGGCTCCACGGGGCTGCCCTAGGCCATTCCCAGGGTTCCCACATGAAACTCTATGCATGCTTAACACGGTTCTCAACTGAATCGTGAGCCAACAGTTCCTGAGTGCTGATTGTGTGGCAGATTAAGTATATTACATTGTTCAGAACATCACCTTAATCATCCAGCAACCATACAGGTAGATGCCGCTACACCGTGTACATGAGAAATCCAAAGCCCACCATCCACTATGGCTGTGGAATTGTAGCGCTTAAACTCATACCAAGGCAGCCTGACGCAAGTCCCAACCATTGTGTTAAAGTGCCTGTGACATTCATCTACGGAGAGTGTTTCCTGTCCCAAAAGCATACACACAGGCTTTCTACATTCTCCATGACTGTACTAATGCACTATAATCACAATGATTAAAGCAAACAGTCTCTTCAGACTTAAAGTGTTTCTTTACTAAAAAAGAAAATTATGTACCAGTGTATATTTATCTGTGCATCTAAGACCTATCCAAACATATAGTACTATTTTTTGTTCCCACTTCGGCCAAAACTGCCTCATGAAGCAGAATTCTATCAAAGCCCAAGCATCGTAGTTACAGCCATCGCTAAGAGACCTGAGTTTTTCTGAAGGCTGATGACATGGGAATCAATGTAATTACAGCCAACTAAGGAAGACAACACTGCACCGAGATCAAGGCAGAAAGCAGCAACGACACTGCACCCATGGAGTGGTTAGTCCTTTTACCTCTGCAGGTATCAGGCTCAGCGTATTCCAGGCAACACAACTCACAATATTGATATTGATTGTTACAGAAGCAGGGGAGCGGGGAGGCAGTGGTTATTTCTGCTTTACAGACAAAGAGGTGGTAAATAGTGGAGGTTAGAAACTTGCTTAAGACAACAAGCTGAGGAGCCAGACACAAGCCCAGCTCTATGTGGCCTCGCACACTGCACACACCTTCTCAATTGTCTACTATGTTTCCTAGCAAGAAACCCTTTGTTTCTACTCCTTTTACTTGGTAAGTATGTATTGTTTTTGTAACTTAAAAACAAACAAACAAACAAACAAACAAACAAAAACCTAGGCATGGTAGTACACTACTGTAACCCTAGCACTCAGGAGGCTGAAGCGAAAGGATAGGGAGGCCAGCCCCAGCTACCTAACAAACAAGAGGGAAGAAAAGAGGAGAGGGAAATATTTACTTACTTACTTACTTACTTACTTACTTACTTACTTACTTACTTACTTAATCTATTTACAGCCTGATCCCAGCCCCCTCTCCTCCCAGTCCTACCTTCATGCTCCCTTCCCCCATTCCCCCCAGAGGGAAATATTTGTTGCAGTCTTGTAAGTATATCATGTTTGATGACGATTCAGTAAATAATTTGATAATTACCTATTTGGGGGAAAAAACAGATTTCTATCACAAACCAGAATTCAAAGTCCCAGATGAATTTAAAAAATCGTCACAGATGAACCATACAAAAAGGGAAACAGGCTTGCCACTTCAGCTCAAGGTAAACATGGAGGCTTTTCTAGGAATCCAAGGATTCCTAGAATCTAGCACAGCCACAGGAGTCAAACACACTTGACTACCTGTGAAACTAAAGGTTCTGTGTGCGTACGTGCTTGCACGCGCATGGGTATATGAGTGAGAATGTATGTGCGTGTGCATGTGTGGGTTGGGCAGGGGTGATCAAAAGACTGATTTGCTATCTGGCCATAGTTTAAAAGGTAAAAACATTAAAAGTAGTCAAAGAATAAAGGATTACTAAAAGAAAGGGTGGAGGGGGGAGTCAAATAAGCATTTTAAATGTGTGCCTTCTGGCCAAAGAAGCACAATTCAAACAAAATAAAGTGATTCTTTCCAATACTGAATCAGCAAAGAACTGTGTAATATCTGGTACTTATCAGAATCTGGTCACAAGCCTTTCTGGAATACAGTTTGGCAAACAGAGACTGTGTGGACTCCCAATTCCACTTCCAGAAAGTCTTAAGAATCATGAATAGGATGAAAATGACCTGCAAGACTGTTCATACTGAAACATTAAGGTGAAGTTCAGAACGTTCTGGGCCACGCGGTCATGGTAGGTACCTATGTTGATGCAAAGGTAAACAGAGGTCATCTGTGATGACAGTCTTAGTTTTCCCTCTTTGATTTAGCAATTTCACTTTCTAGGAATACATTCTAGGTGAAAAAGACCTATACACAAGATATAAATACCTCAGCATTCTTTCCACAATATATACAACAGAACATCCAAGAAGTTAAATCTGGCTAAATGTAAAATATGTAACATTACTTACGTGGACATCAGACTTTAAACTTTTCAATAATTTTAAGTAAGACAGAAACACATTTACAATGCTGTATTAGTAGTAAAATAACATCCAAAACCATGTATCTGGAGAGAAAAATAGAACACACAGAAGCAAAACACCAACTGTGGCTCTTTTATATTACAAAGTTGTACCTACATAGTGAGACCCAGGACAGAGAAAGGTAAACAGTAAGACCTTGTCCCAAAAAAAGAAAAAAAAAAAAAAACTTTTTTGAAAATGCCATGTGAGCCAGGCTAGCCCCAAACTTGTGACAATCCTCCTACCTCTGCCTTTACCTCCCAAATAAGGGAATTACAGACCATTTATGCCTGGCTTTTTTTCCAAGCATATTTCTGAAAGTGAAAGAAGTGTAGGAAGCAGTTTAATAAGGTCTCTAGGCGCATTTTCTCGAACAGTCAAGTCGTGGTATGACAGAGACTGGACTGATCGTTCTAAGACTTCCATTTCTTAAGAATCGGGCTGACGGCATTAGTAGCCTGGGCCTCTCTCAGAGACACAGAGCTGCAGCAGAAGCTGGCTTACCCGTTTGTAAACCAGCTTGTGAGTTCTGCCCTTGCTCTATTGTCTTTCTGATTCACCGGCCCTTCACAATGCCTCTCTGACTCATAAGCTCTTGGCACTTTGGTTTTTGAGGCAGTCTCAGGACAGCCTCAAACTCCTGATGACCCATGGATCACAGTCAGATGCCACCACACCCTGCTTAGTCCTCTTTTTAACTCCTAAAGGAGAGGGTTAGAGCAGCTGGCCTCCAGGAGCCTCCGGATTCAAGGACTCTGCTGACTTACAAGTACCTTGCCTAGGAAATGCCCAGAGGTTCATATGCTTTTTACTGGAAGAACAAACAAGGTGTCAAGTCCAGGCAGCAAGGCTCCAGACCTCCTCTAAGCACCTCGCCCCAGCTCCACCCCTGTTTTCCACGGAGTCCATTAATAATAAGTATGGGGCCTTATCTACTGTTTTCCTTATTCAAAGTCACAGTGCTTTCAGTATTTTACAACTAAGAAATAAAGGAAGTCGTGCTGGGAGGAGTCAGTCGAGACTGGGAGAAAGCCCAAAATACAAAAAGCTATCAGCTGGATTTCTGCAGAGGAAATCCAATAGAGATAAAGACAAAGCTTACACTTTGATCTCAAACTGCACGGGCACCACTGCATTTAAGTGAGCACAGGCCTCGGCACTTGAAAGTTGGTGACACCAGCTACGGAGATTGCAATCAGTGCAGCAAGAAAACCCAACTATTTAGGAAAAGCCCATCACCTTAAATTTGGTTTTGTTTTTTGTTTTTCTTTGTTTTTGTTTTTGTTTTTGTTTTCTTAAAGTGAAAAACTGGCTGAAAAGCAAAGGAGGTTGTGTCTTCAGTGCTGTGTGCAGAACTCTGTGATCTGCGCTGACAGCCATCCTTGAAGAAGGCCATTAACACAGTAAATGGAAGGCAGAGGAGTCAAGAGCTGGCAAGGGGATTTAAAACCGTCAAACAGCTGGTGAAAATGCAAGTACTTTGAGGACAGCAGAAGCCTTAAGAGTCAGACTGACAATCGAAGTTGGCCAGTGAAGACAGCAAAATGCAGACAATACCAGTGTGATGCACTGTCATCCTATGTAAGTAATGTAGCAATAATGTACAATATTTTCCTCAAAAGTTTGTCATGAGATTTCCCTACTTCTAAATGCTGGCTTCTGATATAAGTTTCTGTGTAAGCTGAAAGCCTTATTTGATTCAAACACACCAGTGCGCAACCTGTATCCGAACCAAAGAGACACGGTGGGATTTTTCTACATAGACCAAAATGGTGATTCTCGGAGACAAAACCACAGCTGGAACTAAGGAAAAACCTTCTGGCCTGAGCCTACAAGCTGGGAAGAGCCATATCACTCAACACTGTAGCTTCAGTCAGGTCTCCTGGGCACTCAGTCTTCTCTGCTACGCGTCCCTCCTCTCCCCACCCCCACACAGGGCAATGTGTTAGCATTTAGCCTCTCTCTCAGTGACTTGTTTGTTAAGGCTTATTTCATTTTTCTCATGTGTACGAGTACTTTGCCTAAGTGTGCATATGCACCACGGGCATACCCGGTGCTGGTGGAGGCCGGAAGAGGGCATCAGATCCCCTGAAACTGCAATTACAGGTGGTTCTGAGCCACCATGTGGGTTCTGGGAACCAAACCAGGTCCTCCTCATGACCAACAGGTACTCTTGGCTAAGCCATCTCTCCAAGCACTCAGTGACTTAAAGAAACATTTTTTTTTAAATTTATGTGTTTTACTTATTTTTATGTGCATTATTGTTTTGCCTGCATGTGTGAGGGTCCCTAGAGCTGGAGTTTTGGACAGTTATGAGTCGCCAGGTGGGTACTGGGAATTGAACCTGGATCCTCTAGAAGAGCAGCCAGTGCTCTTAACAGCTGATCTAGCTCTCCATCCCTAAAGAATAAATTCTGTGGAAGAGGGGGCTGGAGAGATGGCTCAGAGGTTAGGAGCACTGACTGCTCTTCCTAGAGGTCCTAAGTTCAATTCCCAGCAACCACATGGTGGCTCACAACCATCTATAATGAGAACTTGTGCCCTCTACTGGCATGCAGGTGTACATGCAGACAGAACCTTGTATGCATAATAAATAAATCTTTAAAGAAAAATTCTATGGAAGAAAAAAAACCCACAAAGATGGCAAAGAACTTATACAGCAATTAAAAAACTATTAGAAACCACCTTCATAGTGTATCTATAAATTTATTTTTAAACAGTTATTATTTTTGTGTCTGTATATGTGCCCAAGGAGGTCAGAGGGGTGTTGTCAGAGGTTCTGTGTGCTCAGGCTCACAAAACCTGGAGATCCATGCAGTTGTGAGGTACCTGATGAGTGCTGGGAATCAAACTCAGGTCTTCTATAAGAACAGTTATGTGCTCTTAACCACTGAGCCATTTCTCCAGCCCCATGTATTTACATATTTTAACTATCTGTTACTTATGCTGAGGGCATATTCCCAACCTATTTCCGTTTTGTATTCCTCCTTGGGATATAAAATATTTTTATTTAAAAAAATATATATTCAAAGGGAGCTGGAAACACTTAAAATGCTAACATGTAAAAGGTCAGGATTACAGGATAAAGCATCCACCAAGCAACCGTTGGTGTGTTAATCATTAACACCAGTCTCAAAGGTACTGGGCCCAGCCAAATGGAATATGCAAAAGTACTAGTGAGCTAATGAGGGGCCATACTTCAGGGCAGGCACGGGAGCTTCCTGGACCACCTGCTTTTCCACACTTTTCTGCAAACACAGACTTGCTCAATGGCCAACGGATACGTGCAGGTATTAACTACTGAATACATTAGAGCATACTCTATATTACATAGATGTTGTTCGTTCTTCAATGGACTCTCCCGTTCTCCTTTGTATGGCTCTATCCCTGGGATTTTATTGTAATGGGTCACTGGATGCCTCTGAGCAATGCCCTACCTTGCACATCATGGCCTACTCAGAGAAGCCGCGCTACTGAGTCTCTCTGTCCCTTTGTACTTCAAGGTTACAGTTTCGTTTGTTTTTGTTTTTAGACCCTGCTGCTGCCTCTCTCACACCTACTTACCTCACCCAAGACACCTGAAAGACTGAAGGGAGCACGTGGTTCAGGCAGGTGAAGACAATGCTCACAGGTGAGCCTACCTCTCTGAGTTCTCAATGTCATCTGCACACGATTTGCTATTTCATGGAACCTACAACACGTGAAAAAATCTTGCCTGTTTGTCCAGCTGCCCCATTATCTCAGATTCTCAGAGGGAACAGATACCAAAAGTGAAAGGAAACAAATACATAGAATATATGTGGGTTTGCTTGTTTTTTGACACAGGCATCATGTAGGCCAGGTTGGCCCCCAAACTCCCTTATGTAGTGAAGAATGACCTTGAACTCCTAATCCTCCTGAGCACCAAGAGCTGGTTTCAGGCCTGTGCTACCACAACCTGCCTGGAAAGAAACAACTCACCAAGAACTTTCTCAGCTAAACTCAGTTCTCCAGCAAAGACTAGTGGGGTAACTTTAGAATTTCTAATTAAAGATCCTTGATTCTTAGTCCTTGCTTCACTCTGAACTACATACAGAGACAGTCACAGCCGCACCAGGACTACACCTGGTGAGATGCTCTTATTTCTAATACCTGATTCTATTTCAGACACCACCTTAACTCCTCTCCAGATCACCAGGCGTGCTTGCCACTATAGCATGTGTGAAGCCCTGGTTCTACAGGTGACAAACAAGCAAACTCAGCTAGACAGACACTGCTTCACTGCCAAACTCCCCTACCACCCTTTACTGACTCTGACCACTAGGTTGGCGCTCACAACACACAGCACGTTGGCCAGGAACTCACCCACCCTGAGCCTCTTGCCTTCCTAACGTTGGGATTATTGGTGCAAAAACACCACACTCTGGCTTAGCACCTTCACGCAGCACAGCCTCCCCCAGCCAGCACACTTTCTTCTCAAAGTTTCTACCTTATTCTGGCTCATCCCCCTCTCCTAGCACACTTTCTCTCCCACCTGTCTCTGAGTCTTCTCCCACACTGGCAAAAGCTCTCACACCTAATCACCAAGAGATTCCAACACACAACAACGGTGTTTCTTCTAGAAAAGTGAAGGGTGAGAGACTAAAGACACATACGCCACAAGCTTTTTTGTTTGTTCTACCCCTCACCTTTGTTGACCAAACATGTTTCAAGAATTCTGAAGGGAGCTAGGTCTGGGCTGGGTGGCTCCAGCCTGTAACCAACAGGGAAGAGGCTGAAACAACAGGCTCACCAAGAACTCCAGGCCAGCCTGGGCTACAGTGTGACCCTGTCTCAAACAGCCAAACAAAACAAAAACCCACATACAACCCTGAATAGCCACCATTCTAGGTCTCCTCCAGTAAGCATTTAGACTAACTGGAACTCCTCAGGCGCTCCACAGGCAAAGATGAGGAAATTCTCACAGGAAAGGGTATGTTTAACTAACCAAGTAAGAGTTTTCTTTCATCACAAACTATGCAAAAGTCCCCTGCTGGAATAAGTTATTCAGAAAGTCTAGTTTCACTCAAGATTATCAAAGTCCCAGGAGGGAACTCACACTCTACAGGGAGTTACAGTCACGGGGTCAAAAAGGAACGCTAACTGTTGAGCAATAGATAGGAAACTTCGTGGTTGGTTGGTTGGTTGGTTGGTTGGTTGGTTGGTTGGTTGGTTGGATGGATGGATGGATGGATGGATGGATGGGAGAGAGGAGAGGAGATTAAGGAGTCCAGCCTTAAGATGCCAGACTCTTCAAACTGAAAGAACAAGGCAAAGCGAAGAAACGCTAAAGCCACCTCTTACATCACATATCGCATTTCTTCTTTCCCAAAAGAGGACCTGATAAAGGCCTTGAGTATCCCAAGAGCAACAACCCAGGCTGGAGGCTGACACCCGCCGAATTTCAGTGTGCACAGGGCCATAGGGATCTCAACAGGGGCTAAGCAGCTGGCTCACTGTGTAGACTAGGAAAAGCACCTGGTGGTGCCCGGCTCATCAGGCTGACCTGCGGCTCTCGCCTGCAGGGTAGTCGCCCCATTAGGGGCGGCGCACGGACCCGCATCCCTCTGCCCTCTGCTGCGGCACACCCAGGCCCCGGGAGGACACAGAGCACAGCAGCACCTGGACCCCTGGCAGGAAGTGGCCACCTGGAGAGAAGAGCCCGATGGGCAGCGGCGCGCAGCTGTGCCGGGAGAGCCGGCCAGATGTGGGAGGGAGCACCGGGAGGTGGGGGCTGTGCTTCCACAAGAAATACTACCGTGGGCCGCTCGTGCCCAGCCCCAGCGGAGCGAGGCCCCCGGCGCCGGGCAGGCCTACTCGGCTGCGCCGCCGCAGCAGCTCCCCGGCACGGCCGCTCGTGCCCCCGCCCGCCACGACCGCGCGCTCGAGGGCTCCCGGTTCTTCTCGCCAGCCTTTCCTGCCCTGCCCCGGTCCTCGGGCTCCCATGCTGCCTGAACTCCTACCGGCTTCCAGTCAGGAACGAGGCACCGCCGTCGCCTGCGAGAAACTCCGCTTCCCACCAGCCGCTCTGGCCGCCGGCTGCGCGCCTCCCAGGCCGCGCCGGATCCTCCGCTCCCCCTGCCGGCCGGCGGCCATTTCCGACCGGCGACGGCGGAACTTGCCGAAGACCAGGGCCGGAAATGGCCGAACCTGCGCCCGCCTGCGAGGGGAAAGCACAGAGGTGTTCGTGACTTTCCGGACGCACCCGAAAGCGGAGGAGGTGGTGGCGGTGGGCTCTGCCCTCAAGGATCCCAGGCGCAGGCTGGAGCCGGTGATTGTGAGAAGGGCCAGGCGCGTGGTCTTGAGTGGGGGGAGCCGCACTAATCCGGGTAGCCCTCAGCCTAAAAATTAGCCCATGTCCGGCTGAGGTGCCCTGCTCTAGAACACACAGTTCTGAAACACTTAAATATTTAGCTGCAAATAAAGGGCGGGGATGAATGGATGTTTAGGAAAGGAAAAAAAAAAAAAAAATCCCGGCTTTGCAAAAAACAACAGGTTAATCAAACTTGTGGTTTGTGGGCTAGAAGGAATACCATTTAAATACTTTAAAGGCAGTCCCTGTGATTTGGGATTGGCAAGACCCAAAAGAAATGAGAGGTTAAGGATGGAAGGAGGATCAATCCTAGAAGTGGCACGAGGTCACCGGCATTAAGAAAATAGTTTAAAAATCACAATACTGGTATCATCTAAAATTAGATTGCTTCGACTTTGAGTACACGCCCCCCAACAAGGCTGTTTACCCCAGGGCTTCGTCCACAGAGTCCAGACACCCAACCAGGTTGGCTCATCTCCATCCCTGTGCTTGGGTGGTCTGTCACTTTAAGAAGAACTGCGCCCCAAAGATGGTTTCACAGCTGCTGACCCTACCACCTGCCCTTGTTGAGAGAGCTCAGATCCAGTGCTCAGAACAGACAGGCTGAGAAAACAGGATTCCGTTCCTGCAGTGTACCGTCTGAGTTGACCTTTCCCTTTGCAAAACAAAACTTCTAAAAACCTTAGCAACCTATTTTCTGGAGCACTCTCCTCATTCGCTTGGTCTCTCCATCCAACTCCAAGTCAGGCTCTGTTCTTTCCTCCATCTGTCCTGTTTTACTTTCCTGTCACTGTAATAACACACCATGACCAAGAGTAACTTGGGGAGGAAAGGGTTTATTAGGCTTACACAGCCCAGTCATAGTCTGTTGCTGAGAGGAGACAAAGCAGGAACTTAAAAGCAGGGCAGGACCCTTGGAGGCAGAAACTGCAGCAAAGGTCATGGAGTTATACTGTTCGCTGGCTTGTTCCCCCTGGCTAGCTCAGTTTTCTTTTTCATACAATTAGAGACCACCTGCCCAAGGGTGGCTCTGCCCACAAGGGGCTGGGCCCACCCATACCAACCATTGATCAAGAAAATACCCTTCTAGAGACTGGCCCACAGGCCAATCTAATAGAGGAGTTTCTTTCTCCCCTGTTCTCTTTCTTCCCCTTCCCCACCCATCTCCCCCTCCTCCTTACCAATTGGAGGAGGGCATTTTGAGACAAGATCTCTCTCTACAGAGCCCTGGCTATTCTGGAACTCACTGTGTAGACTAGGCTGGCCTGAAACTCACAAGAAAGATGTCTGCTTCTGCTAGGATTAAAGGCAAGTGCCACCACACCCACACCTGAGGTTCTCTCTTCTAAGATAACTCCAGCTTGTGTCAAGTTGACAAAAAACTAACCAGTGCACCATTCTTCCTCCCTTCCTTCTGAGAACATGTTGCTCTCCTCTCTTCTACTGATGAGAACAGGAGGTAGAAATTGACCAGGCAGCTGGGGGCAGACAGTGACCAGCCCCTTTCTTGACAAGTGCCTAAGGCAGGTGTCTCTGGTTTTGCCATGGCCAGAGACTGGAGCTACCAGGAAGGAGGCCTCCATCTCTTTCCCCCAGAGGAGTACCCCTTTTCCTGGGAAGCCATACTGAGACTGTGACCCAGACTGCAAGGACCTCAACACCTGGAATCAAACCTGGACAGACCAGCTCATCAGCCCCCTTTTTCGTCCATCCATTAAAGCTCTATTAACTTTCAGGCAGTGTTGCTCAATGGGATCCCACTCCCATGGGAGGGAGGGAGTGGTTCCCATTGCGCAGGAGCTCAACCTTTTTTTTTTCCCTCCCTACAGGAGCTTTTTACCACCTAGAACTCACCCTCCGCGTTCCATAAATTTCATTCTTTGAATTTGGGAAGACAAAAACCAGAAGGCCTCTGGCTTGGGGGTGACTTTGATGGCCGTTGAGTTTCCAGGACCCTCACCTCTTGAGCTAAGCCCCCACAGAGCCGAGAAAGGCTCTGCTGCCATCAAAGATGCCAAGATATCCCTGCATCGCTTCTTCCTTCGCCATTAGCACCAGCCTCTCCCTTTCCAGAGCCCTTCTGCCACCGCAGACATACCAAAATACTACTCGCCCCCCATCCCCCTTTTGGAGAAAAGTCAGGAGCAAACTTTATAAGCCGAAGAACTGAAATTGGGGAAAACTTCATCTGTTTGGCTTGCCTTTTCCTTTAGCAGTTCCTCTACTTGGCTCTCTTCCAGAGATGCTTAGCAGCTGCAGGCAGGAAGAGCCCGGCAATGTGCAATGGGACAGGGTAGGAGGCAAGGTAAGAATTTCCAGGGGTTGCTTCATCCCCGTATTGGCAAGAGCGGGCTTGCGGATGACAGCTGCCTGGAGACCTTAGTCATCCTGTGGATTTGAATAACACAACACACTGCCGCCTCTAACACCGACTTCCTTGATTCTGACCGTACCTACGCTTTCGGGAAGGAGGAGGAGATTCACCTGCAACTTACTAGACATTAGGCTTGGCGGCTGCTCTCTGCTGTCACCCAGCACCTCTCATCCTCCTTACAGTGGGCCTGCTACTCCAACAACTTGTCGATCTCCTGCCCCAGTTCCTGCTCCTTTTGAAAGATGTGCCAGACCAGCAGCGTGACCCTGGCTTTCCCTGACACTTCTTTGCTTCCCACTTTAAGCAGCTGCTGAGCGGCAGCTCCACCTGGTAACAGCTCCCTTGCTGCAGGCCTCCTCGCGCGGCAGGCCTCCCCGCTCCTTATTTTGCAGCAGCACCCTAGATACCGTCACAGCCGCAACATCCCGGGAATGCATGTTTTATGAATACTTAATTGCCTGGCAGTGGGTAACACCCTTTACATGCCTGCTGTCTTAGTATAGCTAGGAAATGGCACCCTATGGACAGGGAAAGTGAAACGTGATGAAGTTCCAAAGAAGCAAGTGCCTGGGGCCACAGAGTGTGTGTGGGGCCCAGAGCCCAGACTCCAAGCCATCCCTAACTCTGAACCCCACATTCTTGACCAGAACTTTCCAGTTATTTCGCCAAGATACTAAATTTACTATTTCCCACAGTGAACTGGTCTCGATCCCTTCCTCCTTTCTCTCCCAGAATGTCCTGGTTTATAGTGACTTTCCAAACCTGGCATAATCTTCAATGTTTCTCTTTACACCTTACATTCAGTCACCAAGATCTAAAGCCTTGACCAGCCATCTTTCAAAATTCTAATACCTCCTTTTATCCCTCCCATGGACGTAACTCTTTACCAAAATTTCTGGCTCAAAAAACATAATCATATTCAGTGTTTTCTTTCTTCCAGAAAGGAGCTGAAGTGACAATCCACAACAAAGGGAGCTCTCTCTGACCTCACCACAGGTAGAGCTTTAACAGCCCTAATTGTCTCTACTTTGCATTTGGAACTTAATCAGAAATTGATTTGCGCCAGCAGTGGTGATTCACGCCTTTAGTCCCAGCTCTCAGGAAGCAGAGGTGGTGGTGGTGGTGGTGGGGATCTTTGTGAGTTCGAGGCTAGCCTAGTCTACAGATCTAGTTCCAGGACAGCCAAGGCAACACAGAGAAACCCTGTCTCAGGAGGGAAAAAATAAGAGAGAAATAGGTTTGCATTGTGATTTAAGAATCACATAAAGGGGTCCCTGTCTGTCCTAAGGAATTAGGATAGAAAATTAGGAAAAAGAGGATCCATTGTGCCTCTGGTCCCCAACAGTGACCCAGGGTTTGCCAGCACTGTTCTGCCTCTAATAGTTCCTAATTTTAAATTCCAAAAAGACAAATGTGATTGTGTTAATTTGGATCACATGTCCACCCTTAAATCAACTTAGCCTGGGCAACAGATCACCCCAAACACACCTGTAAAAAGAGCTTATGTCCTAAGGACTTAGGCACACGTACCTTTCTCTCACTTATACACCTGTATTTATACATCTGGCAAGTTGAATAGGTGAATACTTATCAGAGTCACCCAGTGTGACTCTGACAGTCACCTGAAGAAAAGATGCTCCCAGTCTAACAGCACTCTCCTCGGAGACCATCAGTCCAACTACGCAGGATGGAGATAATTAATACATATGCCATAAGCCTCTGGGGGTAAACAGTCACCATCAAGGAGAACAAGTTCAACAGAAGTTCACAGAATTGATACAAAGAATAAACAAGCGGGGGGGGGGGGTGGCACACGCCTGCAATCTCAGCACTTGGAGAGGCAAAGACAGGCGGATCTATGTGAGTTCAAGGCTAGCCTGGTCTACAAAGTGAATCCAGGACAGCCAAGGCTACACAGAGTAACCCTGTCTTGGAGAAAAAAAAAAAAAAAGACATTGGGGGCCTATAGCTAGGAAGTAGCTCAGTTGGTAGAATGCTTACAGCTCAGTTGGTCTAGCACACTTGTCTAGCACACGGAGACTGGGTGTGGTGGTGCAGGCCTGTAATCTCACAATGGAGAGGTGCAGGCAGTACCGTCTAACCTGGGATATCAGAGACATTGCTTTAAAAAAATTTACCAAAAATAGAAAACTCCCCAAATGGCCAGCAGCAGCAGCAGACCACATAAAACATGACGTGTTCATACGGCAACAGGAGCGATCACTCGAAGATCAGCATCAGATGCCGGTGTGAATTCTGTGGGTCTACACAATTAAGGAGAAGGACCTGGGGCTGCAGAGATGGCACAGCAGGTAAGCACTGGCTGCTGTTGCAGAGGGCCTGGCTTCAGCTCCCAGCACCTACAGCGTGAGTTCCAACAACCCCCATGTAACCCCACTTCTAAAGGCTTCCCCACGCTTCTGACCCCCATAGGCGCTAGGCACACACACCAGGCGTAAACACACACGGAGGTGGAACGCTCAGACACCTAAGAGAGAAGTCAATTTTTAGAAGAAGGAAAGGATCCAGACACAAAACAAATGTAAAGTTTATGTTCCCCAACTGAAGTGTGAAAACACGCGCAAGCTAACATGTTCATTCAGAGCGGAGAGACGGTTAGGCAGGCCGCTGCAGTGTGGGTTGTTAGGGTGCCCTCTGGGCATAGGTGTTTTCAAATTTGTCAAAATTCATCCAGCTGCTCACTTCCCACGTGAAGCCTTTTGCTAACATATATCACCCTGAATGATGCTTTTAACGCATAATTAGGATGCTGCCATGCGGTTACCCCAGAACTGCCGGTTGTCAGCCCATTCCAGCAGCCCTGGGGAAGGGCCACCATACTGCGCAGCCTCATCCCTTCTGGCTTGGAAAGGTGGTGGCAGCGTGCTGGGAAGAAGTCCCATGCCAGGGACTGCTCATGCAACACCTTACGTAGACTTAGGGGGTGTTTCTAGACACTTGTACAGCAGTTCACCAAGAAAGCCGGGCTGCAGAGAGCAAACCAGAGCCAGCACTCGGAGGGAAGTAGACAGGCCCATGAGAGATGGAAGGAGCCCTCTCCGAGGCTGTCACCGTTCAGTTCCTTCAGTTCCGGGATTCTCCACCTATCCTAGCTGTCATGGCGGCTGGATGCAATTGCTTGAGTTATTACCAAGAAAACCTTCAAGTCATTTATTTACATCAACGTGAAGAGCCTTCTGTGCCTAGCAACCAAGCGCATCACAGCTAATACACTCTCCTGCAACTGAGTGGTAGTTGCATGCTGGTACACCTCTGAGCACTTGTCAGACTCATCTTATTTAATGCTTGAACAACACAACACTGTCAGCATGGTGTGACTATTCCTACTTCCCAAATGAGGAAATGGAAGCCCAGAGAACTTAGCTTACTGGTTCGGATCTCATACCTAGGAAGTGGTCGTGCCAGGTGTTAGACTCTCTAAGATGCTTGAGAAGATGCTTAGAGAAGAAGTCGGCTAACAGATGCAAGGTGAACATATATACACGTGTATATATATATATATATATATATGTATATTGTATGTATGTATATATGTACATATAATGTGTATATACATACTATATACATTATGTGTGTATACATATATACATACTATACACACACACATATATATATATATAGTTTTTTTTCAAGACAGGGTTTTTCTGTGTAACCTTTGTTGACCTGGACTTGCTTTCTAGACCAGGCTGGCCTCAAACTCACAGAGATCCACCCACCTCTGCCTCCTTGAGTGCTGGAGTTACAGGCGTGTGCCACTGCACCTGGCTATATATGTATATATATTAGGAGCTGGAGAGATGGCCCAGAGGTTAAGAGCACTGACTGCTCTACAGAGATCTGAGTTCAATTCCCAGCAACCACAGGGTGGCTCATAACCATCTCTAATGTGATCTGGTGCCCTCTTCAGGCAAGCAGGTGTACATGCAGATAGAACACTCACATAAAATAAATAAATCTTTTAAAAATATATATACCAAGAAATATATGTGTATATATATATATATATATACATATATATATATATATTTGAAAGTTTTCTTTATTATGTATACAATGTGTGTTTGCATGTATACCTGCACGCCAGAAGAGGGCACCAGATTTCATTATAGATGGTTGTGAGCCACCATGTGGTTGCTGGGAATTGAAGTCATGACCTCTGGAAGAGCAGCCAGCACTCTCAACCTCTGAGTGGTCTCTCCAGCCCCCATGTATATGTATTTAAGTCACAAAGCTGTGTTCTTTCACCAGGAAAAGTATTTGCAGATCTTATAAAAAATGTTCTCTTAGGGAGTCCTTGCTGGTGAGTTCTTCTTCCCCAAGTGGTGAGGACCCAAGAGAATCCTGAATGTCAGTCCTATAGGTGAGAAACTGATACCCGAAAGCCTCAAGCCTTAGGGAAGGAGACACCGCCAGTCACTTCTCACGAGTACAGCGGCCACACCCACAAGCCACTCAGCAAAGGCACCATTGGTGACCCTGCCAACCTTCAAAGAGCAGGGTTTTGTTTGTTTTATTTTGTTTTGTTGATGAGTTTAAGTCAGATAAGCGCTTGTTATATCTGTAATACTCAGATTTTTTAAAAAATGCTGAAAGCCACCGTGGAAGTTTTTTTTTTTTATATGTAAGTGACTGCAGTTTTGTGGCTTACAATTAGAACAGTGCACAGCAATTTCTAGATTAGGCCTCCACGGTCACTCTTGTCTTCCCCAGCCTGTCAGCACCAACGAGTGAAAAGGTTAGTCTCCCAGCTCCACAGGGCCGCACTCATCACACTGCTAAGTGGCGCCCTCTCAAAGGCCCGGCTTTGATGTTACGTTTTAAAAGTGGCTGGCTTTGTCTGCCAACGTTGGTGGAGCATTTGGGGTGGTGAGCAGATAATTTATGGCAAGAACACCAAGTTAACGTCAGCTTCCAGCCAAAGCACATTTTATTGTTTAAAGACAAAAACAAACCTATTTGTAGATCGGGGTGGGGCATGGCTAGTAAAACACTTTGCCAGGGGAAGTGGGAGGCTCTGGGTATAGTCCTCAGAACTGCAAAACACACACACATAGACACACACAAATCACAAACACTATTTTGTTAAGTCATTAACATTATGTCATAGTATTGCCTTGTGGCTATGAAAAAAAGAATAAGTTTTGTAGTAGCTTCCTTCCATTTAACTTAAATCTGTTACCTGCATTAAGGCGTCTAACCTGAATTGAACAAATAACAGTCACTGTAGTGGGGCTGGACAGCTCAGAGGCAGAGCTTGCCCAATACCGGCAAGACCCAAGGTTCCTCTCCAGCTCTAACCAGTGAAAAGGAAAAAGGAGGCAGGGAGGTGGCTGAATTCTAGCCCACATTTGTACACTCTAAGCCTGTTCTCTAACATTAGAAAGTTCTCATCCACCGAATTAAAAATCCAACCGCTTGATACCTTTCACCAACAAACATCTTGTGAGGAAAAGGCCTACCAGTTGGCAAAATGTCACAGAGCTTTTGTTCTGTTTGTGTTTTAATTTAAGAGAAGTTTTCATGCGATATATTCTGATCCCTTTTCACCCCTTTGAACTCCACCCTGACCCTGACCACCCACCCAACGGCACATCCTCTTCCTAAAAAAAAAAAAAAAAAAGTGACGACAACAAAAACAAAGCAGCATTCATATATGCGTGCATGCACACACAGAGAGAACAAAATATACAAGCAAAAGATCAATAAGGCAAAACATGCCCACACGAAGCCACGAGAGACAAAGTCTACAAAAACTCTATTGAGTTCCTTTTGTGTTAGCCACCTGTTCCCAGATGTGAATCCACCCTAAGGTGTGGTTAATTCACTCAGTGAATTAACAGAGGCCAGAGAAGGGAATAGGATACCTGGAGTTACCGGTGGTTGTGAGCGTCTGATGCGCTGGGAATAGAACTCGGGTCCTCTGTAAGAGCAACACGTTCTTCAAACCACTGAGCAGCTCTCCTGCCCCGTCAGCGATTTTCTTAGCCAGTGTGGCTATAAAATCAAAGTTCAATGTGCAGTTTCCAAAAGCAATCACACCGCTTCGAAAGGATGAGTCACTTGTTAACATCTGGAGCTTCTATCTGAGGGGCAAAAGTTAATAGTTTCTACCAACCAGAATTTCAGAAAGAAAAAAAAAATATGTAAGTTTTAAAGTAGTTTCATAAAGGCTTGCAGCAAGATTTTGCTGGAGAAAATTTCTATTTTCATCAATATTGCTAACATTAATTCTCAGTCTCAGTGGTGGGAACGTGACTATGTAGGAGCCAAGTAACTATCAGAACAAAAGAATCCCCATCCCTCCTCCAACCCAAACCACCAACCAGAAATATGGTCACGTTTTCGTGACTACCTCCGGACCATATGTGACCAAATTTCAATGAAGTCACCAGCTTGAGGAACAGAAATATAATTATCCACAATGCATCTCTGACAGAGACTGTTCTCAGATGTGCATAATTACATCATGTTATTAAGAGGAGCTTATCGGGGCTGGGGAGATGGCTCAGTAGTTAAGAGCAATGTCTGCTCTTCCAAAGGACCTGGGTTCAATTCCCAGCACCCACATGGCAGCTCACAACTGTCTGTAATGCCAATTTCAAGGAATCTGATACTTCACACTAAATATACATAAAATAAAAATAAAAAAAGAGTAGCTTATCAACTAAGGCGATGAGGAGAGCACTCAGAAGCAAAACCCTTGAGAGAAATGATGTAATAGAAGCAGAAGTACATCAACTTCATGCGACACATACATATGGGAACTCTGTTAAAAGCCATCATGTATTGTTGTTCATATGTGTTATTTACATCTATAATGGTGATGATGCGTGTTGTCAATTTGACAGAGTCTAGAATTGCCTGGAAAATGAGCTTCTGATACATGGAGCACCCTCTTGACTGAGTTTCCTGTTGAGGAATGACTCACCTTAACGTGAGCAGGACAGTTCCCTGGGCAGGGGATCCTCCACTGCTGCAAGTGGAGAGAGAGGGCTGAGCACAGGCCTGCAAAGCATTCAGGCTCCTGTTTCCTGACTGGATGCCACGCCAGCTGCTTCACACTCCAGCTGCCTTGACTTCTCTGCCATGACGGACTGTGCCTTGAACTGTGCGCTGGGATAAAACCAATTTACCGGTGAAAGGGCTTACCAGGGATTTTCTCACAGGAACAGGAAAGGTAAATATGCTGAAACAGTGATATATCATTTGATTCAGGTTTAAGCAGTGCTTCCAGGTCATGGGTATATGTTGATTGCTCTCTCTGCATATGCCAACCACCTTAAGGTCTTGTTTGCTTGTTTCGCTTTTACCACGTGATTCTCAGTCATCTTAAAAGCTACCGGGTAGTTTCCAATGACAGTTTGTGAACCAAAATAGGATGAAGTTTTCACCACTCACAGATACATGAGAAAGGCAAGGACAAGTTAGTATGGCTTTTTTTTTTTTTTTTTTTTTTTATGTGTCTGATTATTTGCCTTATGTATATATGTGCACCACATGTGTGCAGTGCCCACAGAGGCCAGAAGAGGGCATCAGATCCCCTGGAAATGAGCTTACAGATGGGTTGTGAGTTGCCGTGGGTTCTGCAAACTGAATCTGGGTCCTCTGTAAGAGCAGCAGCAAGTGCTCTTAACCACTGAGCCATTTCTCCAACCCCATTAGTTAGTAAGTTTTAAATAAAGTGGGCTGTTTAATTAAGAGGATGTCTTTCCTTCTAAGACTATGTCCTTCCCCTTTTAATGTCAAAATGTGCTTTCATGGAGTGAGCCTGGTAGTTGATGACAATTGTTATCTTCCTTACTTGACAAAATACTATGACATTCTTATTTATATCAGTTTTGAACATACTAATCCATAGAGCCTAGGAGTGTAGTAACTCATAGTCTGCCCAGTTACACTCCTCCTTGGCATGTTAAGGTAAGAGAGACACACCCAAGCACGAACAGCAGACATCACTATAAACACTCCTTTGGTACCTAGACTACAAAAGCCCTCAGGGACCACTGCAGGCTGCCATTTACAGTCTAGTGTAGTCTCCTCTACACTATAACCAAGGATTATTGGTGTGACAAATAGAACCAAAATGATCCTGTGTCATCCCCAAGATTTAGTGGTGTGAGGTCTCTCAGGTTCCCCCTTGACTGCTCATAAAAACTCACCATCAGGGGCTGGCATGAGAGGCCAGCAGATAGAGGTACCTTGCCCAAGCCTGATGACTTGAATTCAGTCTCCAGGACCCACACGGAAGGAGATAACCCATTCCCACGAGTTGTCCTCTGCTCTATGTATACACCATGACGCACACGCTCAACATATACACAAAATCCCAAATGTTTGAAACAAAACTTAACAAAACAAAAAAGGCCTAACCATGAGGTCAAAAGCATGCCACGGAGAGAGTCTTAAGAACCAAGGCTTCCTGCTGGGGCCCAGAGCTGACCAGCCAGCCCAAGTCCAGACTATAGATGTGATGACCTCATCAGAGACCCAAGCCATGAATTCCTGAATCCCTAACCTTCTGAAACCATGAGACAATAAACACTGACGTTTAAAACCATGCTTGGGATAATTTGTCAGGGAGCACTGGGTGCTTATTATCCCCGGCATCACCAGCAGAAGCTCAGAGGAAAAGAGGGGATCATCTCCGTTACCCAGGCTTCAGTTTGCTTAATCCAACCCCCTTGTCGTTCGTTGCTGCTTCAGTTCTTCATGTTGACCCCTGTGCTCAGTGAAAAAAATCTTCCGTCCCCAGCAGCAAATCAGTTCCACAAGTTTGCAGGCTTTGTGGGAGGCGTCAGTCCACGTGACTACGGCATCTTGCGAAGTTTTAGAAATTTGGTACACTTCTGTTAACCAGCTCTCCGACCCCAGCTGTGACATCATCACAGTACCCACATCTAGCTCCACAGAGGAGCTCCACAAACCTCATGTTTCACCAGAAAAACAGAAGGCGGCAGGTGGGATAGCTTTTAAATACTGCCATTTCACCTTTACAGTTATGCGTAAGAACCAGAATAAAAAAATAATAGTATTACAGCCGGTGTCAGGGTTCCTCTGAGGGAGGCAAAGACACCACTCAGAGGATGGATGGAGAAACCGTGGCTTAGGATGACATGTGAAACAGACACGGCTAAAAGAGCACACTAGAAAGGGGCCAAGAATACGGATCCTGGAGGTAAAGTGAGATGAAGCTCAGATAACAGCAGGGGGGAGGTTGCAGCTTGGGGAAAGAGTCCCAGTGATGGCTGTTTAAAATAGCAACATTTATTTTTGGACTTCAAGTTATTTGTGTTGCTAAGGATATAATATCGCCCACATCTTCATTAGTATCTGTCACAGGTACAAATGCTGTGTGTGAGGCTGTTGGGAGAAAAATCAAGACAAAAGGGGACGGGAGGCTAGATAGGCTGGCTCAGTAGTTAAGAGCAATGGACTAAGGTTCGATTCCCAGCACCCACGTGGTAGCTCACAACCATCCGTAACTCCAGTTCCAGGGGATCCGGTGCCCCATTCTGGCCTCTGTGAGCGCCAGGCATATGTTGTAGTAGGCATACATACATGCAGGCAAAACACCCCCACACGTGAAGTCAATTGTTTGTGAATGTTAAGAGAAAGGGGGTGGGAG
Organism: Psammomys obesus; assembly: GCF_907164565.1. Lineage (NCBI taxonomy): Eukaryota > Metazoa > Chordata > Mammalia > Rodentia > Muridae > Psammomys > Psammomys obesus. The sequence continues at coordinate 3,322,206 of NW_026591086.1, forward strand.
CTGAGTTGACGCTGGACCAATGTGGAGCTAAGGAATAAAAGCATCCATATGCCCGATGTGCCGGGACACCCAGAGGCAGGCAGAGGCAGAAGGATCTCTGAGTTTGAGGCCAGCCTGGTCTACATGGCAGATCCCAGGCCTGAGAAAAGGCTTCATTCTACTGTAACCAAGGGTGTCCCTTAGGGCCGCTCCTGCCTCAACCTCTCCCGTGCAAGGACGACAGGTGTGTGTCACCATGCCCGGCCTCCCACTTCCATTGAGCCATCCCCCCGTTTTGCCCTGGCTAGGTGAATATAACTGTGATACCAGCAGTCAAGAGCTCTTGAACCACACTGCCCAAGTATCTTGTCCTGTTTACACAAATCCAGGTGTTCAGGTCAAGTCTACGGAGATCATGGACACAATAATCCTTCCATCTACCCGTGCAGATCCCTTCTCCAGTGCCCCAACCTCAGTTAACACTGCCAACAAACCAGCCAGTAGCCCCAGGTGGGAACAGGAACTGTCACACCCAGGCTGCAGCCCAAAATGGCTCCACCACGTCCTGTCAGAGCCTGACAGAGATGCTTCTAGAAACTAATGCTGCCGTTTCTTAACCCACTGGATTTCAGAGCGGGTTGGCATATTAATAGCATCACAAACTTACTATGATTGTTCCTGGCCGAGTAACTTACTCTGTTGCTTGTGATAACTGAACAAGATATCACCTGCAAAATGGGCAGCACACAGGAGGAAATCAAACACATCCCCCACCCAGTCCCCTTTCTCCAGTCTTCACCAGCTGGTAGGCCAAGATGTCTACCACGTGGATCATCTTGCCCTTCTCCTTTGAACTACCCTAGAATTATTTTTTCTAGAAAACAAGTGGTACTGGCAGACCCTTTTTATAAACACTTTCTATGTTTTGTTTCCTCCTCTTTTTAAAATTTATTTGCATTCTGCTTTGCTTTGTTTTCATTCTTCCACTCCCCCGGGGTCTGATAGAGTGCAGCTTTCAAACTCACTTTTCACCAGGGCTGACCTTCAAAGCCTGACCCTCCTACCTCCGAATCCCGTGGTTACAGGCATGTACCACTCCCAGCTGGGGTTCTGCTGGTGGGGCTAAGTCCCGGTTCTTAAGTGTGCTAAGTGGTGAGTTCTAACTGCCCTTCCTTCTTCTGGTTAGTCCCAACTGCGGGCTCCTCACAGGCACTTCCTGTCCACACTGGTTTCCTGTCTGCACACGCTGACCCTCTGGTGGTCAGCTCCTGGCCCACAGAACCTTCTCCAAAGTTGTCACTTAAGGGTAACCCACATTCTGTCAGCTGTTCAAAACATAAAAACTCGAATTCTACTGAAGAAAGAGAGAGGGGGCTATGGGGGAGGGAAGAGAAGGGGAGAAAGAGAAGGGGAGAAGAAACAGAAAGAATATGAATGAAAATGAATTGCGGATCTAGGCAAAGTGTCAAAAACTGGTAAATCTGGCTAACAGTAACTTCAAACTTACAAAAAGTAACAAGATGCAATGTAACTCTGAAAGCTTTTGTTGAGTTTGAAATGACTTCAAAAGACAAATAAGATTAAAAATAAAAAGCGTTATGCAATCCAACCACAAGGAAACAACAAACCCAAGCTGAACATTTTACCAAACTGACCTACATTCCCAGAATGTCACTGTCCTAGGGAGGACAGGAAGGGAAGAGCAAGAGAAGGAGGGCAGGGAGGAGGGAGAAGAAGGAAGAAGGGGATGGGAAAAAGAAGGGAAGGGAAGAGGCAGAGGGGAAGAGAGAGCTGAAGGAGGGAAGGGGCATGAAATCAAAGATGAACAATGCAATGGGTGAACTTGAATTGTATCAAACTGACAAAAAAGTTATGACATGTATGATTGGGGCAAATGATGAAACTTGAAACAGACTCCATTATTTAATAGCATTACAGCAGTATTGAATTTTCTATGGTTAGGTACAAGAATGCCATTGCACTTAAGAAATGCATGCTACAGCCTGGGTGTGGCTTAGTGGTAGAACAATTACCTAGGAGGCCCAAGGCTCCAGATTCCCACCCTCACACCACCAAAAATGAAAACAGAAAGGAAAGAATGAAGGGAGGGAAGGAAGGAAGGAAGGAAGGGAACAGGGAGAAGGGAGAAATTCATAGAGAAAATATTTAAGATATCTAAGGGCAGAAGATCATGTTTCAATATATAATAGTCCCTGTGTGTGTGTTTTTGTGTTATTTGCATGTGTGTGTTAATGTGGTATGTGTCAACAAAGAAAATGAAGTACTCACTGTGTCTTGTGAAAACTTTTCCTATCCATTGAGACAGACAAATGCTTTCTCAAGACTGTAAATGTTGATAATCAACTCTGAAGATGACACAAATAAATGGAGACATTTTCTGTGCTGGTGGGATTAATGACTACTGTTAAAATGCCCATACTATACAGACCTACAAACCCCTACAAAATGTCAATGACAGTTCTTACAGGAAGAAAAGGAATCGTGAAATTCAGAGAGAACTATGAGACCCCAAATAAACTATCTGCAGCAAAATGAAAAGCTGGAGGCATTACATTACTGGATTTTAAAATATACTACGGAGCTATAGTAATCAAAACAGCAGAGTACCGGCATAGAAATGCAAAGACCAGTGGAAACGAACAGATGATGCAGAAAGAAATCCACACATTTACAGACAACTAACCCAAAATAAAAAGCTCACACAGTGGGGAAGGACAGTCTCTCCATGGACGGCAGAGACTGAAATCCACGTGCATGAGAATGAAACTGAATGCCTACCACACCACTACAAACCGTTATTCAGCCCAACAATGGTGGCACACACCTTTAATCCCAGCACTCGGGAGGCAGAGGCAGGCAGCCCTCTGTGACTTCAAGGCCAGCCTAGTCTCCAGAGCAAGTTCCAGGACAGCCAGGGCAGTAACACAATGAAACCCTGTCTGGAAAAAACAAACAAACAAACAAACAAACAAAGTTATTCAAATGTAAGAGCTTGAAGTTTAAAACCAGAAGAAAATACAGGGTGAAAGTTTCTTCCCATTGGTTTGGAATTTTCAATTTGGGATATGATTCAAATTGCATAAGGCAATACACACACGCGCACGCGCACACACACACAGACAAGTAAGATTATATTTATTTTAAAAGCTTCCAAATAGCAAAAGATATAACCAACAGAATGAAAAGAAAAACCATGGCAGCAGAGGGAAATATTTGTAAACCATGTATCTGAAAAGAGGTTAATTATTCAAACTCTATAAGAAATTTAATAAGCTGGGTGTGGTGGCGCACACCTGTAATCCCAGCACTCGGGGAGGCCGAGGCAGGTGGATCTCTATGAGTTCCAGGCCAGCCTGGTCTACAAATCGAGCCCAGGACAGCCATGGCTACACAGAGAAATCCTTCCCTCAAAAAACAAGCAAGCAAACAAACAAACAAATGACAAATAAAAACAAAACAAAACAAACCCCTTAATGATATGAAAAAAAATCTTTTTAAAAGGCAAACAGGCTAGGCATGGTGGCACATACCTTTAGTTCTAGCACGAGGGAGGCAGAAGCAGGTGGATCTTCATGAGGTTCAAGGCTAGACAGGTCTGCATAGCAATTTCCAGGCCAGTGAAGACTACACAGTGACATCCTTTCACACACAAAAAAAATATTAACAATAATAATGATAATAATTTTTAATTAAGTTAAATTTTTTAATTATGTAAAAGAAAAAAAAATCCAAATGATGACAAGCATTTGGCAGAGACTCTTTGGCAACTGCTGAATTAGGTCTGGGAATTGTAAACAATGGGATACTGTGGAGTTTCCTCAAAAAAATAAAAATAATAAACTAAAAGCAGGCAGGGGCTGGGTGGATGAAAGCACTGGCTACTCTTCCAGAGGACTCAAGCTTGGTTCCCAGCACCCATATGGTATGTTTACAACCATCCACAACTAGAGATCTGCTGCCCTCGCTGGCCTCCATGGGCTCCTGCACACACATGGTACTTATAAACTCAAACAGACACACACACACATACATACATGTAGACAAATAAACCTTAAAAAAAAAGAAGAAGAAGAAGAAGGAACAAGAGAGATGGCTTAGTGGTTTACAGTACTGGCTTCTCTTGCAGAGGACCCTGGTTCGATTCCCAGCACCCACTTGGCAGCTCACACCTCTCTGTAATCCCAGTTGGGAATCTGACATCCTCACACAGACACACATGCAGGCAAAACACCAAATGAACATATAATAAAAAGGACCTAAAAAAAAAAGAAACATCTAAATCAGAATGACCTGATGAGCAAGCAATAAGCACCGTTGACAAGAGGCAGGAGATGCGAGGAATCCACCCGGCATACGCTATGTCCATTGTTGAATGAACACAGTAAAGGAAAAGGGATGTACCCACATCGTGGGAAACTTTCTCCAGCCTTAAAAAGAGAATGGCAACTTGACACTTGTGACCACATGGAAGAACCTAAAGGATATTACACAGGTGAAATAAGCCAGAATCGTAAATCCAGACACTATGCAACACCACTAAGATGTGAGATCTGTTCCGTCATCTCAGAAACAGCACGGAAGAACAGTTTACAGGGCTGGGGCACGGGACAGGCCAAAAAGCAGTTTCCGTTAGGCCAAGTGCAGTGGGATTTATTGAACGGCCTGGTGTCCACAGTTTAGGATGTACTTAGTAGGTGAGGCTGGAGAGATGGTTCAGTGGTTAAAGGTTAAGGGTTAGGGCTGTTCTTCTAGAGGACCGGGGTTCTAGTCCCAGCACCCACATGATGGCTCACTACGGTCCATAGCTCCAATTCCAGAGAATCCAATGCTCTCTTCTGGCTCCGTGGACACTCCATGCATGTGGTGCAGAGACATATGAGCAGACAAGACAACCAAATGCACAAAACCAAAGGAAGGGATGTATGGCATGCATATTTGAAAATTGTTAAGAGTAAGATATTAAACCCCATGCACACCAAATTTAAATAGCGGGGTAATGTTTTAAGTTAATTTACCCTGATTTAATTATTTCCTAATATGTACATATACTTAAATACCATGTATATTATAACTAGATACATTTTTGGCTTGTTTTCTTTAAGGCAGGATATTAGTAGGTAGATGAGGCTGGCTTTGAATTTATGATCCATCTGCTTTAGCCTCCTGAGTGCCGGGATTACAGGCCTGTGACACCCACCACACCCAGCCTATCCAGAGAATATTTTGTCTGTCTGTCTGTCTGTCTGTCTGTCTGTTGTATGTGGTGGGTCTGGGGATCAAACCTAGAACTTAGCACTTGTTGGGCAACAGTTCTTACCACTGGGCTACGTCCCCACTCCAGTAACTCTTTTTTTTTTTTTTTTAAAAACTGTATGTGAATGAGTACCTTGATGTATGTATAGGATTGGCATGCATGCGGTGCCTTTGGGGACTAGAAGAGGGCGTTGGGTCCGCCAGAACTGGTGTTATGGTTGGTTGTGAGCCACCGTGTGTGTATGTGCTGGGAATTGAACCCTGGTCCTCTGCAAAAGCAACGAGCCATCTCTCCAGCTGCCAAAATGTGAGCCTTGTAGCTAGCTTTCCAAAACATAAAAGGGGGCTTAGTACCGCAGTCTCGACGCTGCTGTAAACATTTTCAATCTTACTCTACAATGCCCCAATTGGGCTGTTAGGATTGATTCGGGTCTTAATCTGTTTAGACCTAAGGATTCTGGAGGCAAGAATCTAAGTCGCCTTTTGGGATGGAACAGCCGGAGGAGAGTTCTAACCCAGCACGGTTTTAATTGCTGCTATGGTGTTAGTAGGGAAATCTATGCTACCGCTACGGTTTGGGCTCCCGTGAGACACGGTTGGATGAGAACTGGGACAGAAAGTGAACCCTTGGTTTGAGCTCAGTGCGGTGCAGCCAATAATACAACCCCCGGCTGTTTCTGCTCTCTTGCGGAACCTCCGGCAAGCGGCGTTGGAGTGGCCACGGCTGGTTCCAGGGAGATAAGCAAAGCTGCCGCTGGTTTATGGAGAGACAGTGCTTGTGAAAGTTGGGGCCCACAGCCCTTCCTGCCTCTCTCTGAGCCTCTAGTATCTCCAACTTCCAGCACCAGCAGGAGCTGATCCCAGGATAATGTACCTGGGGCTGGAGAGACAGTTGTGAGGTTAAGAACACCAGCTGCTCTCTTCCGGAGAACCCGGGTTTAAGTCCCAGCACCCAACCCGGTGGTTCTCAGCTTCCTTGTGTAACTCCAGTCCTCGGGGAATCTGACGCCCTCTTCTGGCCTCAGTGGGTACAGCATGCACAGACAGATAAGCCTGAGGTTAGAGGTAAACCTCCTGGAGAAATCAGAGATCCGCGTTCTCCCTCTCTCCCTTGCTTGCTATCACTGAACACTTGCCCCCCTTTCTCTGTAACTTCTGCCCGTTCCATACTGCTGTTTGGATGCTGAATGCCTCTTGACAGCCCTCTTGCTGTCTAGTCTTCAGAGCGGTACTACTCAGAGGTACTATGGACCTTATTTATTTGTTTTTTTCTGAGACAGGGTTTCTCTGTGTAGCCCTGGCTGTCCTGGAAGTTGCTCTGCAGACCAGGCTTGGCCTTGAACTGAGAGATTCTCCTGCCTACCTAGTGCTGGGATTAAAGGCGAGCTCCACCACCACCCAGCATTATGAACCTTTAAGATGAGATCTTGGGACTGGAAAGATGGGAAGATGGCTCGGCAGTTAAGACTGCCTACTGCTCTTCCGGAAGACCCATGAGTTGGGCTCCCAGCCCCCACATAGGGTGGTTCACAGTTACCTACAACTCCATTTCTATCATACCCAAAACCCTCTTCTGGCCTCAAAGGGGACCTATACCTGTGGCATACAGGCACATACACATGATAAAAATAAATGCTTTTTAAAAATAATTTTATTTAACATGCATTGGTGTCAGACCACCCGGAACTTGAATTACAGACAGTTGTGAGGTGCCATGTGGTTGCTGGGAATTGAACCCAGGTCCTCTGGAAGGGCACTCAGTGCTTTTTAACCACTGAGCCATCTCTCCAGCCCTAAAAGAAATCTGGAAAAGACCGGAGTGGGTTTGTGGGAGGCCTGGAGGTCACTGGGGCTATGCCCCTGCAGTGAACTCTGTGGTCCTGGTTCCTTCTTCTCCTTTTGCTGTTTGGTCAAGAAGTGAGCATCATGTTCCTTACAATGCCTTCCAGGGGCCTAAGCAATAGCTCCACCTGGTCATGGGTGAGAACTCCTCAAACTGTGAACCAAAATCAACTTTTCCTCTCTAAGTTAACTGCCTCAGGTATCTCATTACAGTAACAGTAAGCTGAGTGACACATTCTACTCCTCTTCACGGGAGAACACGACCAATTCTGTAACTGACGACACTCGGTCCAGGGTCCCACTGCACCGCGGGCCCAGGCCTCTTTGAATGCCTCTTGGGAAGGTCGCTGCACCATAGGTCATGGGCACCTTTCTCTTCTTCATGCAGGGTCAGGTCACGCAGTCTCCAGATACCGAGGGAAAAGCTCAGTCTCTGGCGAGAGAAACAAGAGGTCTCTTGCAGTCTTGAGACCAGGCCCCCTCTTTAGGGCAGCGTAAGCAGCAACAGGGTATTTTCCCAGCCACAGTGCCCGATTCAGTCACAAGAGCCCTGAAGGATCCCACCCCCAGACCCTCAGCAGTATTCCTTTGAATGCAGAGTACTCGCTTTTGCAAGCCCTCCAGAGGTTTCTTTTGTCTTGAACTCACGGGTGTATGGAACACAGACCTTCAGCTGCTCAGTTAGTCTCAGGGTTGTTTGGGCTCTGTAAGGACACAAAACGGTTTTGAAGCTCCTCTTGTTTGTCAGGGGGTTCTGCAGCTATGAGGAAGCAGGCTTTGGTGAGCGGAGGAGAGAGAGCTGTGTCTTTGTGCTTTCCTGTGGTTGCTCTGCTGGAGAGCGACATCCCTGGGGAGCTGCCTAACAGCAGACAGCATTTCTAACAGGAAGCGGGCAGCAACATGGTTGTTTTTTTTTGTTTTTTTTTTAACAATAATGATCAAACATTCTTTGAATTTTCCCCTTTATCCTTGAAACGCCTCGTGTTGCCTCGGATCTATTCATTCCCGCTTATTCATCTGGAGCGAGTCATCGCTATGGATCTGTACACAAGAAGTCACAGGGCGCTGAGGACATCGCTGGAGACAAAAGCGCCTAGGCTCAGAGGGAGGGCCAGGAAGATAAACAGTCCTCCAAAGACTGAGGAGCTCTTTAAAAAACAAAAAAGGAGGAGAGAGCAACATGAAAACATCTCTTCCAAAGGGCCTTTGGTTTTTGAAGATGGCCCCCTGTTGCCCTCCAAACATTTTTTTTCTTTTTTTACCATTGCCATCTCTGACTCCTACATCCTCTTCGCCCCACTCCTATTATCCTCTGGTATACATTTCCTCCTTTAATTATCCATTCTCGCTGTGGGGTGCTCTACATCTCCTGTCTCCATTGCTTCCTTCACCTTCATCATTAGCATCCCCAGAAACATCCCACTGCCCTCAGATGCCCTGCTCTCCTACGGCCTTTCCCCATGCTGCCTGTGTGCAGACTGAAGAGCAGCAGCTCTAATGCTGGCTGTCCGGAGCTACTGAATCCAAATCTCTGTGGCTGAGGCTGGAAGGAGCTGCATTCTAGAACAAGGTGTGGTGGCCCTGAAATCCCAGCACTTGGGTGGCAGAGGCCAAGGGCTCATCCTTGAGTCTGAGGTCGCTGGGGCTCTATAGAAAGACTTTGTCTCAGGAGGGTGATCAGTGGGAAGTGGGTGGCAGGAGATGAGTCTGGGGGAGAAAGAGGAGGGTCCAGATCAGCAGGTAAATCGATTCCTGGGCAAGCATTAGGATCGGAGTTCCAATCCCCAGCACCCACATGAAAACCGAACATGGAGGTACATGCCTGTAACCCCAATGCTAAGAAACAGAGAGAGGAGCATCCTAGGGGCTCTCAGGCCGGCTTGTCCAGCTGAAACAAATGAGCTCCAGGTTTAGTGAGAGCCTCTGCCTCAAAACACTAAGGTAGAGAGTGGCAGAGCCACTCACCACCAACCTCTGGCCTCACTATCCACGTGCATGGGCTCAAGCAGCCCAACCCCAGCCCACATGCACACACAATCTGTGCTCTAACAAACTCCTGGGGGTGGGGGGTTCTTGAGCTCCCTGGAGACTGAAAGTCACTGTTGACACCAGGGTGTTCTCTCTCTCTCATGACTGGATTCCTTTCCTCTGTCCGTTCACCAAACACCAAGTTGTTTGTTTTCACACAGATGAGCCTACACCAGATATTCTGCAGCGTGTGTCTCTATGTCTGGCCCCTTTTCTGAGCCCCTGGGATATTCGGTTGCTTCCTGGATCTTTTTCTAGCAAAATATTACAATGGTTTTCTAAACTCGGCCTCTCTGAAATGAACTCAACACCTCCTAGCCCACTTTGCATCTGTGTGGACAATCTGGGCACATTGTGGTACTGGCGGCCACCTGGCCTCTATCATCCCAGGAGCCAACAACTCCCACGACTTTCAAATTTTGTAAGCCACAGCCTGCAGATCCTGGTCTGAGGCCTGCTGCTGGGTAGGAACCATCATAGTCATTTTTAAAGATGTGGGACTCCCTCACAAACGTATTTCTCACAGTCTTCGTAAAAGATCCATCTTTCTAGACAGCGTGGGTGAGCCGGTCCAAGCCTGCTCTTATTCCCAGGTCTCCCTAAGCCACCCATTCTCTTGCTCCACATTAAATCAACATCCGTCTCTCATTTCCCATCCACTGCGATGAACCTTCTTTTGGCCCACCTCTCAGCCAAACAAGCATGCTGCTGGAGCAACTTCCAGCTCTCTGAGCCGCAACATGAAATGAGGACTTCTCAAGTACTAAACCCAGGCCAGCAAACCCAGCCTGATGCATCTTCACCTCCTTCCCTCCGTCACCCTACACTCTGGGAGCCTCTTTTCACTCATGTTCTCAGAGTTTCTCCCTGTGTAAATTACAGAACTCGGTAGCTCTTTGGAAAGTGGCGCAGGATCTAGCCACAGGCTAAATCTTGTGTGGTGTGGGACTATCCTCTGAGCCAAACATCCGTACGAGTGTGTCTCAGCCTGCTCACCATAAGATCATCAGTTCAGCTCACTGATGGCTTTCTCTCTTGGCAGTCAGGTGGAGGGAGGGGTCATGGGTTACCAACCGCCCCTCCCAGCCAGCTGCACGCAGTTCTTTTCTAATTGTACATGGCCTCTGGATTTCTGGGAAGGGGCCAGAGGATACAGGTGAGGAGGGGTGAGGTGAAGGGATTCCATCCATCCATCTGTGGGGGAATCATCGTCCGTGCTGGGTGCAGACCTTCTGTTGTGGCTGCCATAGGGTCTCTAGGGCTCCTGTCTGTCCCCTCACCCGCTGCTTTGTAAGTTAGCTTAATAAACCCACTATCTCCCCAGAGCAAACTCTGATGGAATTTCCTATTGGTTTATCTTTGGGATGGGAAGGGGAGGGGTGGGCGTTGTCTACATCTCACCAAAGGAAGGGATCTCCGTAACACCTTGTATCTAGTTTGGGGCCTGCTGGGACATAGTTAACAGCAAAGCCGGTTTGCGAGGTGGCACCTCAGCATTGTCACTAACTGCCTCAGTGGAGACTGTGACAATTTCTTTGGGCAATACGGGGTTGATCCCCAAGACGTAAAACCGTGCAGTGTTGAGAGAGGCCACTTCCACTTGAGCAAAGAGGTCAAATCCACTGAGGGGGGGGGTAAGAGTGAGTTCTGTCACTGGTAAAGGAAGCATCGGAATGTAGGGGTTCCGTGTCCCATCTTCCAGATCTCATTCTGCCCCAGCAACTGTTCTTGCTTAAACAGCAGGCAGCAAGGCAACCTGCACTGCAATCTGGCCAGTTGCAAGGGGTTCTACATTCAGTTGTGAGCTTAGGCAATCCAGGGCACTCCCTCTTCAAGGTGCACATAGAAGGTCCTCTAAGCGCCTGAGCTGGGGATTTAGTCCCTGAGCCCATGTGTTCCCAGCAACATCAGGACCAACTGAGAGCATGTCTGAGTAAGTGGAAATGTTTGACAGTCATGCACGTAGTTACTTAGTTGCTTTGCTTCTTTGTGTGTGTGTGTGTGTGTGTGTGTGTGTGTGTGTGTGTGATACATGCATGTATATGAGATGTTGCCTGTCCATGTGTGTACTTGAAGGTCAGAGGTTGACTGGATATTTCCTCTAGATGTGCATTCAGTCAGCTCAAGAGTGAATGGAAAGGCTGAGAACCACCACCTCCAGCCTCACCCAGACACTGGCTCTGTTGCCCTGAGGCTCAGCTGGAAATATTGGTCATTCTAATGACAACTAACTACTCATGATCATGAAGAAGCAGAAGAAGAAGGAAGGAGGAGGAGGAGGAGGAGGAGGAGGAGGAGGAGGAGGAGGATGTATAAGAGAAGAAGAAGAAGAAGAAGAAGAAGAAGAAGAAGAAGAAGAAGAAGAAGAAGAAGAAGAAGAAACAACCTGCTAGTTTTCTGACTGGAATAGATCCTGCCTCCTTGGCTCCCAGTGGGGCAACTGTATTCTTCTGGGCTTCTCAGCTCCCTCTTATCATAGAATCCAACCCCTTAAAACAATCTCTTTCCTTATCTGCCTGTCTCTGTTTCACTGCATACCATGCGTATGTGCAGGTCCATATCTTAGTATGTGTGTATGTGAAAATTGTTTCTGTTTTTCTGGAGAAGCCTAACAATATGCCACATCACTGAGAGTCAGCGCCATTTTGATAGTGACCTCTTCCCACGTCCCTTTAGAGGACATCTTGTCTGTAACTCAGTATCTCAAACAAAGAGATCCTGATTCAATGACTCAATGCTGATGTCAGCTATCTTGTGCTATTAGCCCTGGAAGTGAAGTCAGGATTGAGACATGCTAAGAGTGTGTATGCTCACTGAGATACCCTCTGTCATCACGTGGGTGACAATCACTTCCCTCTGCAGTTTTCAGAAAGGAGGGACGTCGAGAGACAATCAATTCATACTCCCACAAACTGCTAAACATCCTTTGTCTTCTTACTTTGAGATTCATCGGTTTATCTGTATGAAAGTTAAGCTGCATCTATGTCTATGTACCAGATGCATGCAGAAGCCCATGGAAGCCAGGAGAGGGGGGTCAGATCCCCTGGAAATGAAGTTACAGGTGTTTTGAGCTACCATGCGAGTGCTGGGAACTCAAGCTGGGTCCTCTGAAGAGTAGCTGGTGCTCTGAACTGCCGAGCCATCTCCCCAGCCACTCTGACCTTGGTGTTAATGGTTCTTTATGAGTTACTATAAAAAAACGATAGCATTTTCTCCTCTCCCTTGTCCCCTAATGGTACCACACACACACACACACACACACACACACACACACACACACACACTTCACTTACAGACATAAAACTCCTTCTCAAACTGCTAAGAGCTCTTAGACAAAACTTCAGATGGTGAAAAGGCTACGGAGGGCCCATCCATTAATAAGATTGACAGTGTTAATGTAGATGATAGCTTTTAAAAAAATAACTTGATTGGCAAGAAAGCGCAGATAAGCTGTGTAGCTAACACTTCACGTTAAGAACTCAAGAAGGGAGGGAATTACGCCATTCAGTAATTACGCCATTAAAACAGAATGTTCCAAGGCTGGTGAGACAGCTCAGAAAGTAGAGACATTTGCCACCCAAACCTAAAAGCCAGAGTTCAGTACCTACAGCCCATTCCTGAAGGAGAGAACCAACCCCAGAAAGTTGTCCTCTGATCTCACTTCTCACATTCCAGCCCACACATCATAATCATCATCAAATAACATTCCCAGGGCTGGAGAGATGGCTCAGCAAGTAAGAGAGTTTCCTGTTCTTCCAAAGGACCAGAGCTCAGATCCCAGTAGCCATATGGCAGCTCACAACCACCTTCAACTGCAGTTCCAGGAGATCCAACACCCACTCTTCCGGCCTTTGCAGAGCACCAGTATTCACATGCACATACACACACACACACACACACACACACACACACACGCTTACGCATAATTAAAAAACAAAAAGCTATTTTAAAGCGTTCCTCAAAAGTAAGAACATTAGCAGATAGCACCTGAGATCCACAGCAGAGATCTCTCTGCCTTGATGTAACCTGTCTATCTGCTGGCCCCACCAATGTAATTTGAAAATGCCGCCTGTGGTGATTTGAATAGGAATGGCTCCTAGACTCATGTGTTTGAACTCTTGGTCTACACAGAGTGGCACTGTCAGAAGGTGTAGCCTTGTTGAAGTAGGTGTGGCTTTGTTGGAGGAAGTGGGTCACTAGGAGGTTGGCTTTGAGGTCTCAGAGGCTCAAGCCGGTTCTTTGCCTGCTGCCTGCTGCCTTTGGATGAAGAACTCCTTCTCCAGAACCATGCTGCCATGGTTCCTACCAGAATGATAATGGATTGAACCTCTGAAACTGTAAGCCAGCCTCAATTCAATGTTTTCCTTTATGAGAATTGCTGTGGTTATGGTGTCTCTTCATAGCAATAGAAACCCTAACTAAGACACCTTCACGATTTATCATTTTCTTTTGTTTTATGACTATAAAAAGTTCATGTAAACAAACACATACACACACACTGATAGGGTTCCAATGGGCTTGAAGCCCATCACTACTGCAAGAAATTTAGGGTACATTCCTTATATTTAGTGCAGTGTATACTAAAAATTAGGCTCCAGAGTTCTAAAATAAAGAGGTACCACAGAGGGCCTCAAATATTTTGCTTCTATGGAAAGAAGCAGAGCTACTAAATGCTCAGTGATTCACCAAGGGGTGTGTGTGTGTGTGTGTGTGTGTGTGTGTGTGTGTGTGTGCGCGCGCGCGCGTGCGCCTTATTACACGGCCACGTTGGGCTGGCCTCAGGAGACCAAGATGGAGTGTATCAGAATAACTCTAATATTTAAGAGTGAACTGCTCCAGGAAGAAAACATTATTCAGTGCTCAGCCTAAAGCTGCTACATCTAGAAGGTGTCAGAGATGAGATCTGAACATAGAGCTTCTACTTAACCCTGTCTCCCAAGACGTTAGAAGCGGGTAATCCCTAGGAAAAAGTTGTGATAAAGACTGTGCCAAGTAAAGAAACATATAAGGCCCAGACCAGCAGTCCAACAAGGATGACCGCTTGGCCTGGAGTCCCAGAACTGAACATCGATAATCACGGTACCTTCTGCACAGAAGTCCTGGTGAGGACTCCCCTGCCAGACTAAACTTCAGTCAGCTTTTCTGAGAGTGCCCGTCTACTAGGCATCCTTTTTGGCCTGCCATCGTTTGTCCTGCTGAGCCCAGTTCAACAAGAATCCTACCACCAGCCATGTGGTAGTGGCGCACACCTGTGATCCCTGCACTTACGGAGGCAGGGGCAGGCGGATCTCTATGAGTTCAAGGCCAGCCTGGTCTACAAAGCAAGTCCAGGACATCCAAGGCTACACAGAGAAATCCTGTCTCAAAACAAAAGACAAAATAAAAACCCAAAACAAACAAGCAAACCCTCTCTCCTGTCTCAGTCAAAGGCCCACTAAAATTATGAGGAAAGATATTCTGAAAAATAATGAAATAATAATCACAATACAAAAATAAGAATGGCTGCTGCTATACAACCTAGGCCAGCTTTCTTTTCTTTTCTTTTTTTGGAGTGCTAGGGTTATAGTTGTGTGCCATGGCGCCCAGCTGCCTAGGCCATCTTAAGAGCTCCCACAGCCAGAAAGCTTTAGGATGACAATGACAACCACCCGAGAAAACCTGGGCTCCATTCTCATCCTGCTCTATTTCCTGTTGACATATTAAACTACTAGAGGCCGGTTAACACACAGAGGAAAGCTGTTCATGTAAGTTCACCGTTATGAAAACTCAAGTCTGAAGTCCAAGATCAACTGTCTCATCAGGTTGGCCGGCCTCTGGTAGAGGGCTCCCTGGCTACATCACAACATGGCAAACGGCCATGGTGGCAGGTAGACATTAGAGAAGGAGTGATGTCGTTAGCATGCCAAGATGCTGGAAAAATTCTTAAGTCAGGCTTGCTCTTCGAAACAGTTGCTGTTGGGGAAGCAGTCAGGGTTCGCAGAGAACCCCATTCCCCTCTTCTGAGTATGGTGACCCAGTGGCCTAGTGGCCTCCCGCTGGGCGCCTCTTAAGGGTCTCACACCAGCCTTGAACACATGGTTATCTTCCTGAATTGGGCCTCTCAAGTGCTGGGATCACAGATGTCTGCCTCCATGCTCAGCTATACATGGTAAACTTTCTACTTTATGTATTTTAACATAAAACCATAAAAACTGATTGCTTAAAACCACTGGTTCCATTTTTGAGCTACAGTCTCCAGCCCTGTTAGCGCAATTTCAAGCTCCGCGTCAGTCAAGGTTGGCCTGCCTCTACCTCAAAAGTGCTGAGCTCACAGGTATGTAGATCTACCCCTATTTTATGAGATGCTGGAGACAGCGCTTGCTAGGCAAGCAAGCTAACCAAGCTGCATCTTCAGCCCTGGTTGTACATTTAGAAAGGTAAAACGTTATACCACACGTGTCTCGCTACGATAAAAATATTCTACATTTTAACTGGGGGAAATACACATATCGTGTGCACAAGCATACAAGGTATCAACACGCATCTACGCTTGTGTGTGCCTGTACCTTCAATTCCCTGTTGGATTCAACAACCTTATTTTCTAGAGTCAATATCGAATAAATGCTTTGTATCTGCAACTCACATTTTAAGCCTGTTGGATTCCTGTGTAACAGCGGACCTATGAGGTGGTGCGGGTTCACGGAAGCCAGGACAGCAGAGCCACACTGAGCGCATTTTGCTACTTGGATACAGGCAAAGCAACCTGCAGTGATGTAATGTTTACATATAGAGCACATATGAAAAGTGCCTAAAAGCCTCTTTGTTCTGCGGCTGACGCTGGGGCAGGTGCTGGCACATGCTGAAGAAGATGAGCCACGGGACAGGCTGAGGCTCCAGGACAGAAGCCGACAGGCAAATAAACAGACCTGCTATTGGCCCAAGTCAAGGTCTGATGTCAGGAGCCACTCCCTGACCACTGGGGCTTGGGGCAAGAATTCAAAGTACCATGAGAGAGAGAGAGAGAGAGAGAGAGAGAGAGAGAGAGAGAGAGAGGAGGGGGGCTCTACTTAACTCTCCCCAAGTGTGAGACTCCTCTCCTCCAGGCATGACTGGCTGGTCTTCCAAATTACACTGGAAACAAAAATATTTATTGTGCTCTCAGGGTGTGGCATTATAATTTATTAATGCAGAGAGTTCAAGAGCAGGAAGATCTGTATCTTGGTCCTTATTTTCCACACACCTGCCCTCTAATTGGGATGACAACAGCTGAGTGAAAACAACTGACAAGAATACAGGACCAACTGTGAGAAACAAACAGTCATCCTAATAGAAATGTAGACTGAGATACCCCACTGTGGAGGGAACCTGGTCTCAGGGAGCAAAATTACAATTGAGAATCACCTTTGACCCTTAACTTGACTCCTGGAAATTTATCCTTAAGCTGTGATCCTTAAGAAATGGCCTGTATTGTAGCACTGCTCGGAACAATGAAAGACAGGAAGAATTCAAATACCTTTGACTAAAGGACTGATTAACTACACTATGCCTCACACAGACAACATATGAATTTGAAGGTATAAAAACACATGAGGAGCCGGGCCTGGTGTCACACGCCTGTAATCCCAGCCCTTGGGTAGACAGAAGCAGGCAGATCTCTGTGCCAGCCTGGTCTACAAAGTGAACCAGGACAGCCAAGGTTACCCAGAGAAACCAAAAACCAAAAACCAAACAAACAAACAAACCATGAGGAAGTGTTCAGCGTGCAGTATTTTATAATTCTCCAAGATGGGCTGGAGAGATGGCTCAGAGGGTAAGAGCACTTCTTCTGGCTGCTCTTCCAGAGATCCCGAGTTCAATTCCCAGCAATCAGATGGTGGCTCACAACCATAATGAGATCTGTTGCCCTCTTCCAGCATGCAGGCAGAACACTGTATACATAATAAATTAACAAATAAATCTTTAAAAAGGCTTTTAAAAAGTCTCCAAGATATAGTATATGACCAAAAGCCCCACGAAGGTACAGAGATATAGGATGCTTCCATTTATTTTCAAGGAGGAAGAACTGAGAACTGCATGTGTTTAATATTTATCAGTTATTTGAATACACATCTACACAGCCACACTGACTACTGGAGAGAGTTGAAGGAGGTGCTATAGTTTGAATATGGTTTATCCTCTCTGAAACTGAGGCTGGAATGCAATATCCATTATGAGCTATAAGAGGCAGAACTACAGGATTACATAATCCATTTTGCTCTCATGAATGGATTAATAAATTCTCCTTATTAATGGGTTAATAGGCTATCTTGAAAGTGGGTCTGAGGGACTGGAGGGATGGCTCAGTCTTGAGAGCAATTATTGATCTTGAAGAGGATCCAAGTTTATTAGTCCCAGAACCCAGAATCCATGTCAGACGGTGCCCAACAGCCTGTAACTCCAGTTCCAGGGGAATCTGAGGTCTCTGGCTTCCTGAGGCACCTGAATTCGCATGAAAATACTCACATGAATATATACTTATGTGTGTACATATATACATATGTGTATATATATATATACATATCTTAAAATAACAAAACAAATCTTTTTTAAAAGAAAAAAAAAGAGTCTTTATTTTGTTATTTGTTTTTGAGACAGGGTTTCTCTGTGTAGCCCTGGCTGTCCTGAACTCACTCTGTAGGCCAGGCTGGCCTCGAACTCACAGAGTCTTCCTCTGCCTCTGCTAGGACTAATGGCGTGCACCACTAGAAAGAGAACCTTCTACAGAGACCAACATGGTTTGGTCTCTCCCATGTCTGCCTCCAGCTTGTGGGCTGCATTGTTCCGGGTGAGGCCGGAATAATGTGACAGATGTGGCCCCTTGACCTTGGATGAGAACTGTAGCCCAAACAGACCTCCTTTCTTTATAACTTGCCCAGTCTGTATTAGCATAGAAAACCAGTTCTGACAGAGGGTGAAAACAGAGTGGATGGGCAGAAAGACCCCATTCAGAATGAAGCTCACAAGCCTTCCTACTCAGAGCAGGTAAGGCAAGAAGAGATGGAAGGAGCCATCCCACACTGTGGTCTTTCCTTACCAGTTATCAGAATCCATCCCCCACCCTCTTCAGCTTGAATCCTTGTTAAGTAGGATAGAAAGGGGCAGGGAGGGTCGATTAAGTGAGTGCTATTAACAGAGGATTAAAGCCTGGGGGGGTCAAAGAGACTGGGATGGATGCATGGCTGCCAGCCAGGCCAAGCTTGGAACACTCTTCACAGATACCACAGAGACCCATGCCAGGGCCGCTGGCTCTGGGTTGGGGAATAATGGGTGGTGGTTGCTTTTTTGAGATTTCTTTGATGTGCACTCCAATCACTTTTATGAGTATAGATCATTCTTACAAACCAAGAAAAAAAAAGTAAGACAAGAAAATAACAAAGATGTATGCACTAAAGACAAAGCCACGCCAAGACTCTTCTGTAGTCTGAAGAAGGCCGTGTGTGGTGGAGCACATCTTTAATCCCAGCCCTCGGGGTGGCAGAGGCAGGCGGATCTGTGAGTTGGAGGCCAGCCTGGTCTGCAGAGTGAGTTCCAGGACAGCCAGGGCTACACCGAGACACCTTGTCTCAAACAAACAAACAAAACCCAGGAACCAGGACCCGAACTTGAGCAGGACTTTGTCCTCTGCTGCTGGTTCTCATTGCAAGACACTTCCACGGGGCAGGAAGCATGGAGGCTGAGAGTTGCTGTTGCCAGTCCTCAAGCTTTTGCTAGTTCTAGTTGAGGAACTAGTTCTAGTCAGCTTGAGTCAGATCAGTGGGACATAAGAATGCTGTAGCAGTTGTGGCTGGAGGGAGGGAATGGGGCTGAGAATATAGAGAGCTAGATCAACCAAGCAGTATCATACAAGCAAGCAGAACTTGTGATGAATGGAACAGCATTTGGCCCTCTGAAGCTCTTAAGTTGAGGCAGAATTCCTGGAGGCATCAATGTTGGGATGTGGGCCGTGGGCCTAATGGGAGGTGCTTGGGTCCTGGGAATGAAGCCCTCAGGAATGCTTGCTGGAGGAGCACCTGAGCGACAGCTGGCTTAGTTACCTTGAGAGCTGGTGGTTACGCGTCCACCTCGAATTGCCCGTCTTCACACAGGACATTCACCCTTCCCCTTTGCCATGAGTTGAAGCAATTCAAAGCATTCACCATATACTGTTAAACACCCAATCTTGACATCTAAGCCCTCCTGTGAACCAAAATTAAACCTCTATCAGCTCCTCTGTGGTGTCCCATTAGAACATGGGAAAACAGACTACGGCACAGATCTACTACACACCCAGTAAAAAGAAATGCTATAAAGTGACATTTCAGACTTCTCTGGAAGGTACTCATCATGCAGCAAAGCTAAAGAGACCCCAAAGGGCCTCTTCCAGGGGCCTCTTGGGAGCCAGCACTTCCCTCCTGTTGTCGCCTCACCTTTTACTCAGAACTGAAAACCCTCCCCACCAGTAGAACCCCCACCGTTGTGTGTCACCAGCCTCCCAATTGCTCACAGATGGTAAATTAGAAATGGCAGCAGCAGAGCGTGCCTCAGAGGGAAGTCTCTTTAATGGCAGGTGCCTCTCGGAAGTGAATAGAGTTATTGTACCCAGAGATAGAATAGTGTCCCCGTCCTGACTCATTCTGATACCACCTGCTCTTTCCCGCCCACGAGGACAGCAGCTAGCACTATTGTTTCTGCGTCAATAGCGATGCTCTAGCCAGTCCCGAGCCGCTGATCCACGGCTATCCTGTTCAGGCCCCCTCCTGACCAGGCCGACTCGTTCTATAGACACCAGCGTAGGCGAAATAGACAACCCTGCACTCATTAACCAAGCATATGTTTAAAAGGCATGATTTAGAACGGGGGTGGGGGTGGAGCTCTGTGATACAATGCTTGCCTGAATCCCTGGATTCAATGTCTAGTAATACACACACATACACACACACACACACACACACAAACATGGAGGCTGGGAGATGGCTGTGGGGGGGGGTAACGTGTTTGTTGTGCAAGTGTGAGGACGTGAGTTTGAATCGACAGCACCCAAGTAAAGAATCACGTAGGAGGTTATGGTAGCATACTGGAGGTGATGACAGGGGAGCCACACCTAGCTGTATAGATGGGTCAGTGGTTAAGAGCACTGGCTCTTCCAACAGAGGACCCAGGTTCAATTCCCAGCACCCACACGGTGGCTCACAACTGTTGTTAACTCCAGTTCCAGGGGACTCAACACTCTCACACAGACACAAATGTGGGCGAAATGCCAATGCACCTAAAAAAGTAAATGAAAAGAATGGCACGTGAACAGATATAAACGAGAAGGGTGGCTCGGTCACAATAGATAGGAGAGAGAAGGTCCTAAATGCAAGATGGATCTGTGTACAACAGCATCATGCCTGGCCATGAGGAGTGGACAAGAGGTCGTGCCAGAGAACCAGTAACAACGCAACCAATACTTCTGAGTTTGTGTGTGTACGTGAGAGAGAGAATAGCCAAATGTACATTATACTTATTTTGCCACTATGTTTTTCAAAGAAACAAGGTAATAGTTCCATACATTAAAGCAATCACAAAATAAAAATTTGGATTTTAGAAAGATACCGAAAGGACTTTAAATTGTGTGTGTGTGTGTATTAAGTATTGAGTATATGAAAAATAAAAAATAAAAACTCTACATTTTAGTAAGACAGGAAGTATAGGACAGGATAATATACCTATGGTTGGTAATGGAGGATACATTTTAAAATGAGACTAAAAGCACAAATCATTAGTACATGATTATGAAATAGTTGACATCATGACCTTTTTCATCCAAATAAACTATAAATTGAATATGATTAAAATATACTATATACCTGTATAAATTTTCAAAGAATAAAATGTTACATTTTAAGAAGTAAATTATAAAGGAAAAAGACAAACAAAAAGCTGGCTATGGGGATTCAAAACTTTTTTTGTTTTTGTTTTTTCGAGCCAGTGTTTCTCTGTGCAGCCCTGGCTATCCTGGAACTCACTCTGTTAAGAGCAGACTGGCCTTGAACTCAGAGTGCTGCCTGCCCCTGCCTCTCAAGTGCTAGAATTAAAAGCGTGCCCTCACGACACACTTTAACAACTCACAACATGAGTTCTATGCCAGCAAGGCTCCTTCTCAAAACAAAACAAACAGAAGTTGGAGAGATGGCTCAGCAGTTAAGAGCACTCGTCGCTCTTCTGGAGGCCCTGGACTTGAGTCCCCAACAGGCACACGATGTCCTACAACTGTCTTTGATGCCACTTCTAGAGGATCTGATGCCCACTCCTGCCCTCCACAGGCACCAGGCATAGGTGAGATGCACAGACCTACATGCAGACCAAACACCCATATCCATAATAAAATGAAATGACTATCAAAACGCGGGGATGTATACAGGAGGTATCAACTGTTTGCTTCACTTTGCAGGGAGCATGGCTAGCATCCAGGGATGGCCCTGACCATCCCTCCCTCTCACCCTGCGAGCCTTCCAGCTGCAGAGTGCCTTCTCCTCTTAGCACCCAGGGGTCCTCTTTCCTCCAGACTGCTGTGGCAGCCGCAATGCCTCCTGGATACAAAGACCCTCTCCAAGCGGAGCTGTCACTTATCCCTTCTCCCATCAGCTCCTGCAGAGATAATGAAGTATTTTCTGCATCCAATGAA
Organism: Psammomys obesus; assembly: GCF_907164565.1. Lineage (NCBI taxonomy): Eukaryota > Metazoa > Chordata > Mammalia > Rodentia > Muridae > Psammomys > Psammomys obesus. The sequence goes on from NW_026591086.1 coordinate 3,343,993, forward strand.
GAGCTCTCCAATATTTTTCCTTCGATGCACCTACTACACAGCAAGAATGTCAAGAAGCTATTAAATGACAATGACAGTTTCATGAGGGGTGGGGAGTAAGGAGGTGGGAGGGCTGAAATGAAGGCGGTAGGAGGGCTGAAACGCAAGGCTCGCCAAGGTGGGGAGGTGGCATGGAGTGCCTTCATGGTTCTTTAATTTTATTTCTTTATTTTGGTTTTTTGAGACAGGGTTTCTCTGTGTAGCCTTGGCTGTTTTGGACTTGCTCTGTAGACGAGGCTCTTGTCTCCCCGAGTGCTGGGATTAGAGGCATGAGTCACTGTGCTGGGCTTCCTTCATAGCTCTTTAAAGTCCATTGAGGGATGATTTTTAAAGCATTTATAATAAGAGGGAAAACAATCCTCTCTCCTCATCCTTTTTTTTTTTTCCTTTTTCTGTCCATTTAACTCTTTACCCCTCCATCTCACTCAACCGCTTTGTCTTTCTCCCATTCTCTTTTCCTTTCTCCCTCTCCACTGTGAATGTGTATGATGTGTATGTGTGTGTGTGTTATGTGTGTTGTGTGTGTTTGTGTTGGTCGGTTTGAATGAGAAATGTCTCTCATAGTTTCTGGTATCTGAACGTTTGGACCCCAGCTGGTGGCACTGATTGGGAAGGTTTAGGCGGTTCTAATTTAGTACAGGAAGTATATCCCTGGGGGAGGGGGTGGGCTTTGTGATAAAAAGCCTCAAGCCATTTCTAGTTCATTTTCTCTGCTTTGTGCTTGCGCTTGAAGATTTAAGCTCTTGGCTCCCGGCTCCTCCTGCCATGCCTGCCACTTGCTGCCACGTTTCTCTGTCATATCTGTTTGGAACTTTAAACCCAAATAAACTCTTCCATAAGTTGCCTTGGTCACAGTGTTTCATCACAGTAACAAGAAAAAGTAACTAATACTGTGTGTGTGTGTGTGTGTGTGTGAGAGAGAGAGAGAGAGAGAGAGAGAGAGTTCATATTGAATCTAAGTCCTCACACATGCCAGACAAGTCCCCTACCACTGGAGTACATGCCCAAGCTCTTTTCACTTTTTGTTTGCTTGGTTTGGTTTCTCGAGACAGGGTTTCTCTGTGTAGCCCTGGCTGTCCTAGAACTCACTCTGTAGAGCAGGCTGGCTTTGAACTCACAGAGCTCCACCTGCCTCTGCCTCCTAAGTGTGAAGATTAAAGGCATGCACCTCCACTACCAGGCTTCTTTTCATATTTTAAGACAAGGTCTCATGGCTTTCCGGGATGACAGTCCTTGAATTTGTAATCCTCCTGCCTCAACTTCTAAGAACAGTTGGGCTGGCATGTCTGTACCACCCACCAGGCCTGACCAGAAGTAGAGTCTCCTAAGAGGAGACCCAGCACAGAGGTTCTCCTAGGGGAAGCTGCCTCTGACATGAGAGCTCAAAGGACAGCAGTGGCTTGTCAGTAGTATGGGGTTGAAGGGAGGGGCTCCATGATGAAAGAACTGAGAGATACCCCACCTGGCATCTGTGGGTGAGGCCTGAAGGGAACTGAGAGGAAGGGAAAGGGGAGCCTGAGAGCAAGTACGTCATGAGGCCAAGGAGTGAAGCAGGAGAGCATGGTGAGAGCAGAAGAGTATGGGCCGACAGCCTCTGGCACCCGAGAGATGCTCAAGTGTGGGTTGACCAGCAAGGACACCATTGGTGACCCTTGCGAAGACGATGTCAGCGGCAGGATGGGAACAGAAGCAAGAAGGCGGCGGGTGAGGGGTGGAAGAAGTCAGTGAACATTGAACAAGCCTAAAGGGAAAAGCTGGTGTGTGGAGAGGAGGTGGCTGGGAAAGGTGGTTTTTGGTGGTGAGATGGGAGTGTGGACAAAGACTAATGAGACAGATGTGGAGGTTGGAACACAGGCTAAGCCCCAGAGTTTAAGGCTGGCCCTACCTGGTAGGTAACACACATCTGTAAGCTCAACATCTGGGAAACAGAGGCAAGAGGTCTTAGTCTATATAGCAAGATCCTACTTTCAGAGAAGAAAAAAAAAAAAAAAAAAAGCATGGCTCTAATTCAAGCTAGAAGGGGACAGGAAAAGAATAGGGCATGTGTCAAGTTAGCCAGTGTGGAGCATGGCAACGAAGCTGTTTGGCAGCCTTGACTTTACAAAGCCACAGTAGGTCTTTGCCGAGAGAGAGGGGAGCATGGGAGGTCCTTTGAAAAAACTGCTGGGGAGAACAGGATGAGAAAGAACCAGCTAGAAAATGGGCCGTGTGCCTTGAGGGCCCTGGGAAACAGAAACCATTTCAGTTTTACCAAGATCTGGATGATAGAAAGGACAGCACCCAGAAAGTCCAGGTTTGAGTCCTTTAATGAACCCGAGGAGGGAATTTTAAGTTCATCGACACAACTCTTAGTTAGTAAACTGCCAAGCTGATAGAGATGAGCCACTGGAAGGCGCCACAAAATAACAGTGACAGAGTGGCTGGTCAGACAGTAGACGGACTGGTTACAGAGGCTCATGTCATAAAGATGAGGTGGGAAGATTGTGGGATAGGCATAGCTTGTGCTACACAGCAAGGTCCAGATCAGCGTGGGCTAGAGGGAAAGAAAGAAAAGACTATAAGCTAAAGGGGAACAATGTACCTATACATAGTGGGTTTTTTTTTTTTTTTTTTTTTTTTTTTTTGTTGTTGTTGTTGCTTTTGTTTTAGGAGAGATGGCTCAGTCAGTAAGGTGTTTGCCTTGCAAGCATCAGGACCTGAGTTCAGTCCCTAGAGCTTATATAAAAAACCAGGGATGATGGCAAGTGCTTGAACTTCCAGTATTGGGATAATTTCAGCGCTGGAAAGGTGGAAACAAAAGGATTCTTGGGGTGCCCTACTAGAATCTGGAGAGCCCCAGGCTAAGCCTGTCTCAAAAACAAGGTGGGTAGCTCCTGAGAAATGATACCCAAGGTCGTCCTACGGCCTCTGTGTACTCTCTCTCTTTCACCTTCATCTGTGCCTATACAATAAAGGTCACACTTCTCTTAAGAGCAGACATAATGCTTGGTCAGAGCAAACCAAGCTATGCTCAGTAAGGCCCTTCTGCATGAGGGCCCAAAGATTCAGCTGAGGCGATGAGAGCTCACGTGAGACACCACAATGGAGACAGCGATCAGCCACCGTCGTCTGAGCTTTTCAAATGCTATTTTTGTTTGTGGACTATGGTGCAAAACCTACCCTGAAGTAGCCACAAGAGTATGAATCACAAGAAGACTTGATTCAAATGATGTTTGATTTTTGTCTGTCTGTAGCCCAGGAATCCCTGAGGCTCTCCTCCTCGGCCCACCTCCATCACCCCCACAGCCCCACCCTGGGAACCCTTGGGGGCCACCACACATTCGAACCACTTCCAAACCACAGCAATTCAGAAGTGGCAGAGCATAAGCAAATCTTTTCTTTTCCTTTTCCTTTCTTCTTTCCTTTTTCTTTGTTTCTTTTCTTTTTTCTTTTTTTTTTTTTTTTAGACAAAGTCTTTCTAACATAGTCCTGGCTATCCTGGAGCTTGCTCTGTAGACCAGGCCGACTTCAGACTCACAGAGATCCACCTGCCTCTGCCTTCCCTAGTGCTGGGATTACAGGCGTTCTGTAACTGTGCTAGCTTCTGTGTGTGTTCTAAATGTCTCCAGTGGCACATTTTTGATGAATGTACTGACTTCTGACCTTTTCCCCACCTGCTGCTTTCCCTCTGTTTTTGCTGTTGTTTTAGAAAAGGGCCTAGTGACCCTGAGCTCATCTTATATCTGAGGCTGCCTTGATCCTCTGCTTTTACCGCCCAAGTGCTGGAATTAACAAGCAAGCACCACCATGGCTGGCTTCATTTTTACCAAGCTGTGATGGTAAAAATACCTAGATGGAACCAGCAGGCAAACACACACAGGGTGCTAAGCACCCAAGTCTCCCGAATAACTGTATTTTCATCATTTGCTGCTGCAAGGCTCACAGAGATGAAAGACACGGTTTGCTTCCTGCTCGAATGGACAGAGCAGCTTCATCAGCTCAGAGTCCTTGTTGGTACCGAGCACTAGTCTGTTCAGAAGATGGATTTTGGTTTCACATTCTCACCCTGCCTGCACTTGTGCAGTGACCCTGGGCCTATCACTTGGTGGCACCTGGCCTCCTTCACATCTGCAAACAGAGCGGGCTAAAGAGTGTTAGGCAAATCTCTGCCACGCCCCAGCCCTGTGCGCTGGTGATCTGTCATCTAAGCATCTGGCCAGCGTTCTTTTCTTGGGCTGGGTTTTATAAAATATCTTTTACCTCTGCATTTTTGGTTTTCCTTACCACAAATTTGTCACAAGCTCCTAGGCAGTATGATGGCCAATGGGACTTTTTCTGTGTACAATAAAATATATAAAGACATTTAATGTACTATATCAGCCATTAATTTATTTTATTTTATTTTATTTTTTTTTACTAGGATCTCACTAAGCAGCCTTTGGCTGGCCTGTAACTCATTGTGCAGACCAGGCTAGCCTTGAACTCAGAGATCCACCTAACTCTGTCTTCCTAGTGCTGGGATTCAAGGCATGCATGACTACTTGGCTCTACTTTTGGGCTTCTTTGTGACCAGAGGTTGGCGGGAGGAGAGTCTTCATGTTGATAGGAAACAGTGAAAAGGAGATTATACACACACACACACACACACACACACACACACACACACACACAGCGTGTGTGTATGTGTGTACGTATGTGTGTACATGTGTTATACATGCACTTGTTCACATGTGTGAGTACACGTGTGGTAAATCCATGCTTAGAGGAGAATGCTCTAAGTATGAGGTCAGAGGAGGATGCCGGGTGTCCTGTTCTGTCACTCTTCCTCAAGGCATAGTCTCTCACTGAACGTAGAGCTAGGTTGGTGGCCAGTAAGCTCCAGCAATCCCATCTCTCTTTATAACCCCCCCCACACACACACACACATACATCACCAAGCACTGGATTACAGGCACACAAGGAGCTACACACAGCTTTTTCAGTGGATACTGGAGATTTGAACCCAGATCTTCATGCTTACCTACTGAGCCATTCCCCTCCCACACCGGCAAGATTAACATATCAGTATGCAGCTCTACGGATTTGGTATGTTCACTCTGTTGTCATCTTCTCAAATCCTTATCCATTTGACACTCTGTATTCCTTCTCCCACAGCTCCTGGCAACCAGCATTCTGTCTTCTATCTCTATCAATCTATTTACTCTAAGGACCTTGTTCAAGTAGGGTCATACATTATTTATCCTGTGAGACTGGCTTGGATCACTTACTATAATATCTACCTGACTCCTCATCTTCCTGGGTTCTCACCCCCGCCCCTCTGTGATTTTGTTACTGCTTTGCCTCCTCTTTTCCAGGCATCCTTAATACTGATTTCAGGTGCCAGCTTTCCCAGACAACTGACAAAGTAGACAAGGGCACAGACTAGACATAAAGCCCTGGCATCGTGAGCAGAGCCACAGTGCCATGCCATCCATAGTCATGGCAAATACGCTCAGTAGTACCATGCTGTCTGGGTTGATCCATCCTCAAGTTTAAATTATCTTTGCGTTTCCAATCCAAGCATGACAGGATGTCCACTGAACAGGATCTGGGTATGAATGACTAGGGTGGAGTTTTGTTGTTACAAAACAGGCTGGGTTAGTCCCCGTGTAATGAAGTCATTCAGAATAACCATTAAGATACGTTTCTGCTTTTTAAAGATTTAGAAGCCAAATTGTCAGCTTCTTTCCCCGAGTAGAGGTAATTCAGTAACAGTTTGAAAGAATTTCCTTGGCTGGACCTGGTGACATACACACCTTTAATCCCAGCACTCGGGAGGCAGAGGCAGGTGGATCTCTGTGAGTATGAGGCCAGCCCTCTCTCCATAGGGAGTTCATGGACAGCCAGGGCTACACAGACAGACCCTTCTCAAAAAACCAAATGAAGAATTTTTTAAAAGAATTTTCTTATTTTGATTATCAAGTCAAGAAGTCTGGCAATCAAAAAAGGGTGTGTATTCGTTATTCGCATTTTACATTTGGAAGACAGTAAAGATGATTTTCAGACTTCAACCTTCTTGGTAGCAGAAATGTCTGATTCCCTCTTCTGGCCTCCAGGCGCACATGTGGTGTATATACATACATGCAGGCAAAACACACACACACACACACACACACACACACACACACACATAAAATAAATGAGAAAAAAACTAAAAGATGATTTATTTTAGATGGGGGACAGGGATCTGAGAAGGAAACTTTGCAGGGCATCGAAAAGTGGGCAGAGCCACTCAGCTTTGCGATCTGAGCCTCCAGGTTATGACATTGTCAAGGAATCGGGGGTAACAAGAACTGAGACCTGGAAAGGACTGAACTCCAAGAGAAGCAGAAACAGGCTAAGGGGGCAGATACCCTCAAGCCCAAGCCGCTACACAACCCAACCTTACTTTTTGCAAAGTTCTAACGATAGACTCGCGAACTAAGGCGTCCGGAGCAATGAGGAGCTGGGCGTGGCATCAAGGAGAGGGGCTGTCCAGGGCTGCCAGGATACCAGGACGCCACCAGCTCAGCTCAAGGGACAAGCGCCTCTAGTGAGGGATGGTGGCAGCTGCCACTCACCCCTGCCCACATGTGCGCTCTCGAATCCACGATTCTAACTTCCCACCCGCCGCCGGTGTCCGAGAGTCCCATGCATTCCCATTCCTACAGGAACGCCGGCATGGAGCTGCACGAGACACCACACTGGACTCCAGACGGCCCCTAGTCTGCGTCCCGAGCCCTTGGGAATGCAATGCAGAGGATACAGGCAAAGCGTTTATACAGAGCCCACAGCGGCGCCCGCACCTCTCCAGGACTTCCGGCCCTCCAGGACGAGCCCCCGGAGTCCCTACCTTGCTACAACGCCGGGAGCGAAGTCTGCAACACCCGCCGACCACCACTCACGGCAGAACCCTTGGCCCGGCCCCGCCCCCGACAGCTAGTCTAAGCCCCTTCGGTCCAGACCAACCTTTATCAGCTGGGCCCCGCCCTGAAGCCTAGACCCCGCCCCCACGGCTAGGTCCCACATAGCAAAGTGGACCACGCCCTCTCACCAGACCACGCCCTATGCAACTAGACCCCGCCCAGACGCCTGCCCTCTTTCCTCCCATCTCCCGCCATCGGGGATGCCCGCCCCACCGGTTCAGGTTCTGCGGCACAGGCGCACCACAGGCTTGCCTGCGGCCCGGTGCATTGTGGGACACTCAGGCCAACACCCGAGCCTGTACTGACCCCTGGCGGGCTCTTCTGTAACAGGACCCGAAGTGTGGCTGCGGGGCTCAGCCCCTGGGTCGCTATGCTGGTTGTGGGTTGTTCATTCAAGTAAAATACCGAAATAAAATGGAAACCTGTGATAAGCTGGAGCCCCTTCCTTCAGAGTAACACAAACGAAAACTAAAACACCTACGGCATCAGAAAATCTACTAAAACTTAGAGAAAAACAGAAACGATGTCAAGATGTCAGAGAAGCATGTAGTTTCTATCCAACAGAATCCTAGACAGAAATGAAATGCTATGCAGTGGGCACAAAACCGTAGAAACGATTAGGACAGCCATTGGATGTGCCTTGCATTTCTCTTTTTCTTTCTGGCTTTTCGAGATGGGGGTCTCTTTATGTACCTCAGGCTACTCTTGAACCAGCCTGTGCCTCAGTCTCCCAAAGCGCTGGGATGCCAGGAGTATGCTACCATATCATCCATCCTTTAACGTTTATTAATTTCTAAATGTTTCTGTTTTCTGTAGCACAGAAGGATTTCAGTTTCCCCATACAGTGGGGTTTTTTGTTTTGTTTTGAAACAGGGTTTCTACACAGCCTGGCTGTCCTAGAACTCATTACGTAGACCAGATGGCCTTAAGCTCTGCTTGCCTCTGCCTCTAAGTGCTGGGATTGAAGACATGAGCCACCATGCCCAGCTCATCTAAGCGATTTTTAAAAATTTATTTATAATGTATACAATGTTCTGTCTCCAGGTACACCTGCACGCCAGCAGAGGGCACCAGATCTCATTATAGATGGTTGTGAGCTACCATGTAGTTACTGGAAATTGAACTCAGGACCTCTAGAAGAGAAGCCAGTGCTCTTAACCTCTAAGCCATCTCTCCAGTCCCACCTAAGTGATTTTTAAAAGGTATCAATACACAAAAACTGTTTCTGAGGCCTTAGGGAGCCGTAACAATTTTTGCTTGTCTGCAAATCATGGAAAGATACCAGAAGGAAACTCTTATTTTTTCTTTGGGAGTGTATTAGTTTGGTAGGCTTCTCAAAGAGCTCAGACCAGGTGACTTAAAATGACAGAAGCATACTCCAGATGCTAGCAGTCTGTGAGCAAAGACTCACCCTAGCATAGTAGGTTCCAGTGCTGCTAGCAGAGAAGGAGGAATCTATGTCCAGCCCTTCTTCCTGGGCTTTCAGACAGGGTCTTCATGGTTACAATATTTCCCACAGGCATGCTTGTGTCCAAATTTTCCCTGCTTATAGGACCCCGTCATATTTGGTAAGGGGCTTGCCCTGTTTCATCATGCCCTTGTTCCAAACAAATGGTGTCTATAATGACCCTATTTAAAATCAGATCCCCTCTGTGCTACCAGGGGTTTAGAACTTCAACATAGGATAGGAGAGAGGATGACAACTCAACCCAAAACTGGGAGTAAAAGCTGGAAAACTCAGAGCATAATCTTAAGAAATTCTTATGAAAGACAAAAACTGTTAATAGCATGTAAATATATGTATATATTATCTACCTGTTTACTATTGCATATTTAATATTTATACATAGATACACATACACATAAAATATTAATACTGCTTAAGCACAGTAAGGCCAAGCTGATTCCTCTTTTCTTCTTGCCTGTAACATTTCTCTTGCCTTTCAAGGTAAACCTGGCACTGTGGCTGAGCTAAGCTAGCCATGGAGACTTGGAAAACCTGCATGACGTGTATTTGATGTGCCTGGATACTGTCCAAATGCCAGGTATGGGGGAAGGGCCCATCTCTTGCATTTGAACCTCAGCGTCTTGAGCAGAGAGGACGTGGCAAGTCCTCCCACTGAAGAATTCCAAATCCGGGGGCAGCGATTTGACCAGATCCCCCCCAGGCTGGGGAGAGGATGCCTCACAGGTACAAAATGCCTCCCAGGTAGCCTGACTGTACAAACCACATCACTGTAAGAAGCTTTGGACTGTGGGCAAGAGGCAAAGCCCTGCCTGGCATGTCAGAGCTGTGTTCTCTTGCCAGAATCTGGGAGAACCCCCAAATCCAGCACGGACAAGCTCTAGTTTGCGGCGTGTATGGAAGTCTGGGCCATAAACAACCCCGGCTGATTTCAGCCTACCCACGAGAGGACACAGGGCACAGGGCTGGGGACTTCAGCACTCCATCGAGGCAGAGTGACTGACTTACCAGTGGTTCTCTAAGCGCCAGCCACATCTGGGAGGCCTGTAGTCAGAAGCAGACAGAAGCCACCACTCTTGTGAGTTAGGCACAGAGTTCAAATGGGCAGCGGTGCTGGAGGGGAGCGGTGGACAGTGGGCAGCCACTGAGGAGCAGGTCTCAGTGAGACACCGGACAGCGGGAGAGCAGGGATCTGGAAGGAGCTGATTCTCCAGCGCTCGCTCACGCTGGCACTTGCACTGCTAGTCAATTGGACCCAACAATGGAACAACTTAAGAGTTTACCAGATTGAGGGCAACGCCCCCATTCAGCTTTCCTTAATAGGGCACAGTCCCTGAGAAGAAGGCACTAGGAACACAGGTGGCCAGGGCAGCAGGTCCAGGGCTCACACAGATGACCTTCACCACTGAGCTCATGGCTACGTGGCTTTCCCCTGTTTCTCCAGCTGTACCCGAGGGCACTCACCTGGGACTCCTCCACAGCAGGTGGCGCTTGTACTAAACATCACAGGACCTAGAATTAGGTGGATCTCCTTTTACCTAATGGTTCTTAGAGAGGCCTCGTGGGATCCTAGAACTCAGGACCCCTTGCCTAACTCTCATAGTATTATTAGACTTGTCTCAAGCACATTATTATATACATTTTAAACTGTCTTTTATTATTATCAAAATACATGTAATCAAACGAACCTTTTTAAGCCTAGAATTCAGTAGCATTTTAACCCCGTTCACTGGTTAGGCAACCGTCAACACTTCCTCGAAACGTTCATTACCCTAGTAATGCACCCAATCAAGCCCTAACTCCCAACTAGTCTTAACCTGGTGGCCCCTAACCTACTTTCTCTGTGGACTTACCTTCTCTAGAAACTTCCTGTAAACGGAGTCATACAGTGCTGCCTTTGAGTTACAAAGCAAATGGTTTCGAGGTCCAACCACGGGAAGCATGTTGAAGATCATTTCTTTTCATGGCTGATAAATGCACCTCATTTATCCATTCTGCTGCTGATGGGCATTTGGGCTGTCTCCAGGTGTGGGCAATCATGAGCAGATCTGCTCAGAACATTCATTTCAAAGTGTGTTTTTTTCTTCGCTGTGGTAAGATCTTGTTTCCACTGTGGGCCTAGCTGACTTCTATTTGTCTTTCATAAAGCTAGATATGGTGGCACACACCTGAAATCCCAGCACGGAGGTAGGAGGATCAGGGGTTCAAGACCTGCCTGATTTATATGAGATCCCGTCAAAAGGAAAAGAAAGAAACAAAGAATGAGAGGGAGAAAGGATGAAGAAGGAGAAGAAAGAGGAAGGAAGAATAAAGACTAAAAGAAGGAAAGAGAACTATAGAAAAGAATGTTAAAAATAGCCAGATGTGGTGTTATATGCCTTTCATGTCAGAACTTAGGAGGCAGAGGCAGACGGATATCTGTAAATTCAAGGCCAGCCGGTCTACATTGTGAGTTCCAGACCAGCCAGGTTACACAGTATGACCTTGCCTCAAGAAAAGAAAAATCTTCAGAAATAGTAAACAGAAAGTGGTAAAATAGGAGCCCCAGCCTATACCTCCCAACTGGCCCCCCGGGTATTTTCATGAAGCTGCTCTGTTCTGCAGGCTTTCCCGTATGGGCTGTCTTATGACAGGACAAAGACTAAAGGTAACAGAGCCTGATGCCTCACTGAGTAAAACTGCATGAAGTGAGACAAGGTGAGCTGAGCTCAAATCCTCAGTAACACACACACACACACACACACACACACACAGAGAGAGAGAGAGAGAGAGAGAGAGAGCCGAGCATGGGCAAACATGCCAGTAACACCAGCATTAGAGGACAGAGCAGGACATCCTGGGGAGAGCAACAGAGGAAGACAGCTGGGACCAAGCCAGGTCCTCTCTTGGCTTCCACACGCACACACACACACAAAAGATGAAACAGTGAGATGCCAGCATGCGATTCTATTTCATGCTTCGCACGAACATAAATAGACTATAGAACACAAACAAGGACCCCATTGAGCTCTGGGAAATGCTGTGACCCAACCTGAATTTGGTCAGACTGTCGCTGTGAGACTGCCCCCAACGACAGTCACTTGAAAGCCTCTTTGATTTCCTCTCCCTGTGCTAAAGCCTGCAGGCCCTGAACTGGATTCCGTCACTTTGGGTGGCAACATTCAGTTTGTAGGCTCAGAAGTTCCCCTATGACCCTAATCCCAGGGCATTCCCAAGCAGAATTCAAAAATTAGCTACTGGGGGTCAGGGATATAGCCCAATTGGTGAAATATTTGCCCAGTAGGCACAAAGCCCCAGGTTTGAGCCCCAGCCCCTCATAAACTAGGCATGGTGGTATACATGGGTAATCCAGCACCATGAGGGTGGAGGCAGGGGGATCAGTTGTCACACACCTGTAATCCCAGCACGTGGGATGCTGAAGTAGGAGGATCACACGTCTGAGGCCAGCCTGGCTGATTCAGGGACACTCACTGTTAAGGAGGATGGGGTCGGGGTGCGGGAGAAAGCTCTCAAGCATTCAGGCAATACCCGCACTGCAGACATTCCTGCTTTCCCATCGGACTCCCTCTCCTTTCTGTTGTGTGGCCGCTGTCAACTCAGCTTTATCTATGGATTCCCAAGCTCACAGCCCCTGCCTTACCACCACACACACCTTTACCTGTTTCCTGAAAGGGTCTTCCAGACTAGCTTACATTCAAGCATAAACAGCTTATCAAACTGCTTTTTTATTTTATTTTATTATGTGTGTTTTGCCTGTACTTATTTATGTGCCCCATGTGCATGCCTGGTGCTGATGGGAGGTCAGAAGAGAGGGTCGGCTCCCCTGACACTGGAGTTAGGGACGGTTGTGAGCCACCTTGTGGGTGCTAGGCATCCAATCTGGGTCATCTAGAGGAGCAGCCAGTGCTCTTAGCCGCTGAGCCTTGCTGCTTTTTTTTTTTTGCAAGAGGAGTTCTATTTTTCAAACTAACAATTTACGTTTCTTCCTTTTATTATTTTATAGGTGGGTGGTTTGCATCCCCGAATGTCTGTGCACCACACGCATTCAGTGCCCCGGAGGCCAGAAGGTGGCATTGGATTGCCGGGAACTGGAGTTCTGCATAGTTGTGAGCCACCATGTAGGTGCGGGGGATGGGACTCTGATTCTGTGCTGAGCCATCTCTCCAGCCCCTAAAATAACAATTTTACTACAATATATTTTATGCAAATTTTAAAAGTCCAAAGCCAGATGTAGTGGTATATCCCTGTAATCCTCAACCTTGCGAGACAGAGCTGGGAGCTACATAGTAAGTTCAAAGCTAGCCTGGCTTGAATATCAAGACCCTGTCTCAAAAAAACAAGACTAACTCCACCGGACTCACACCAGTCTGGATTATGTAGAGAAACCCTATTTCAAAAGGATGAGCTTGAGCTCCACCTCCATGCATGAACACACACACACAAACTGCCCTCACACAAACAGGCACACATGGGACAAAGAAGCCTGGTATGAAATCAGAGTCCCCAAGTGGCATTTGCACCAAGGTGGGTTTTGACGGAAATGGCCCCACTGCTACCATTGCCTAACCTGAGGCTGCGTTTTCTTTGCACCATCTGGGTGTGTTTGAGGATCTGGGTGAGCGAGCATCAATCAGCAAAGAGCCCGTTGTTCTGTGTTCTCAGCAAAGCCAAAAGGAAAGAGACACGGAGCCTCTGCTCCCATTGCACAGCCAGAGAAGTTCTGTAGGGGTGACCACAGCAGGCTGCTGGGACCAGCAGTTCACAGGCTGGGCTCTGTAATTAACCCCAAGGTCCCTTTGGGCCTCCCCTGCACCCCAAATCAAAGCAGAAGGATTTTAAAAATGAGAAGTATTTTCCAGGGATAAAGAAAGGGAAAAAAAGCTGTGGACAAAGAAGCTGTGTTTCGTCCCTTCTGCTTCTGAAAGGCCTTTTGCCTTGAGTAAGCCCCTTACGGCAGGAAGCTCCAACTGCAAGGCTATTCTCCTGTCTTCCCACAGAGGTGAACTGAACTCAACTCTATCCCAGTAGCATTCAAAACTCTCATTTAGAAAACAAAAACAAAACCAAAAAACCAAACCAAAACAAACCAAAGAGGAAGAGAAAAAAAAAAAAAAACAAAAAAAAGGAAGAAAGAAAAGAAAAGGGATGGAGATGTGGCTCAACTGGTAGAATGCTTGCCTGGCATGCTCAAAGTTCAGGGTTCGATTCCCAGCAAAGCATAAAGCAACTGTGGTGTGTACATCCATAATCCTAGCACTTGGGGTGTAGGGGCAGGAGGATCAGAACTTGAAGGTAGTCCCCAGCCACACAGAAAGCACAAGGCCAACTGGGGCTACATGACACCATTTAGATAATTAAGATTATTTGCAACCTTCTTAATATATGGATAATTAAACATTTGCTTCCAGAATCCACACTATAGGACTAGATGTCACACACATCAATTCTTTCCAGTGTCTTATAGAGCCCAGGCTGGTCTTGTACTCATTATGTGACTCAGGCTGGTCTTGAACTCCTGACCCTCCTGCCTCTACTTCTCAAGTGCTGAGATCACTGGTATGTGCCAGCATGCATGGCTTCATTGATGTCCTTTAAGAACCTTTGTGAAATGTTGCCGATTGCAATGCTTATGGAAGGCTTGGGGATGTAGCTCAGTTGACTGGCTTTTCCAGCACGCACGAAGCCCTGAATGTGGTCCCTGTAAACCGGATGTGATAGTTCATCCACGTAATCCCAATGTCTAGGAGTGGAGGTACAAAGATCCAAAGTTCAAGGTCATCATCCTCAGCTACACAATAAGTTGAAGGCAGCCTGAGCTGTCCTGTCTGAGTATGTCAAGGAAAGGGGAGAAGAAGGAAAGGAGGGAGGGAAGAAAGAAGGAAGAGAGAGAAAGAAGCAAGGAAAGGGGGGAAGGACAGAGCTTGAGTTCAGACAGACTGTCCCAAGGTCTCACAGCAAGGGCTGGCAATGCATCCATGGCGTCAAGCAGATCTGAATCTGTAAACTCTGAAAGGCATTTCCACAACCCGAGCCTCCGTTCCTCTATCTGCAAGATGGGGCTCTAGGCTGAGTGTGGAAATCAAGACACATCGCCTGTCAAACACTGGTACAGAGAGAGGCCACAGGAAGGAGCTGAATGGCTATTGTTCTTGCTTGTCTGGGCTTTGGAAGCCTATTCACCTCCCTTCCCTCTCAGTCAGCAGACAAACCTGATGCCACAGGCTTCCTGTGTGCAGGGATGAGGTCAAGCTATAGATGACCGGGATTGCTGGAGTGATGCAATGAATCGGGTCTGGTGTGGCTCGGGAGCCAGGGAGCTGAGCTTGCTGAAGTCCCAGCAGAGAGACTCCCTGTTGTCCAGGGGAACTCTCCCGCCCTGTTTTCAGCCCTGACCTCCACTCAGGAGCTCCAGCATAACTGGACGGTTCACAGGCATCTCCCAGGAACTGCTCAAAGGAAATTCTGTCCCTCCCTCCCTGACCTTTTAGGCATCTCAGCTTAAAAGGGGACTAGGACATGATCACTTGCTTAAGCTGAACTTCTAGGCATTTCCTGAGATTTCTTTCTTTTTGTCTCATGCCTTTATAAACTATGGCCATGAGGCTAGAGAGATAGCTCTCTGGTTAAGGGCACTGGCTGCTCTTCCAGAGGACCTAGGGTCAGTCTCCCACACTCAGGGGAGCCAATAACTTCCAACCATGATATGTGTTTGTGTGTGTGTATATATACATGCAGGTGGCTTAGGATGGGCAAAGTCCTATAAGCATGAAGGTTGAAGAATCCATAAGAGAGATTTTATTTTTAAAACATATTTATTTATTCATTTTACATCCCAATCATAGCTCCCTCCCTCCTCTCCTCCTGATCCCATGCTCCTTCCCTCTTTCTTTTATCTCCCACCCTTCCCCCTCAGAAAAGCCCCCCTTTCCATCCTCTACCACAGTGACCCAGCCAGGCAGCCCTGGCAGGGGGAAGTGACTGAAAAGCATGCAAGAGAGTCCTTGCTCCCGCTCCCCTTGCTAGGGGACCCGCAAAAAGACCAGGCTGTCCATTGTGTACATATGTGTTGCGGGCCTAGGTCCAGTCCATACATGGTCCTTGGTTGATGTTTCAGTCTCCGCAAGCCCCCCATAAGAGAGATTTAAAAAAATACACTTGGGACTAGGCTGCACAGCTCAGCAATACACACACCTGTACATATAAATGTTCATGGGTAAACTGAGGTATGAATATTTACAGGTTGACAGAGAGTGTCTAATATGCTTTAGTATTTGCTTGCAAGGTTGTTCTGTGGGGTTTCCCTTTGTGTGTGTGTGTGTGTGTGTGTTGTGTATATCTGTGACCATGAGTATGTGTTGTAGGTATATGTGCACATGTTTGTACAATTGTGAGAGACAGAGGTGGGGGAGGTGCCTTCCTCTGTTTCTCTCCACATCTCATATTTTGAGACAGAATCTCTCACTGAACCTGGAACTCATTACTTGGCTGGCTGGACTAGACAGCAGGCCTCTGGACCCACAGTTTCTACACACCCCCAAATGGGGTTCTAGGCATGCACTGCCACACTTGGCTTTTACATGGGTCCTGGGGATCCAAATTTCATGCTTGCACAGCAAGAGACCACTGAGCCAGCCTTTTTATTGGTTGTTTTGTTTTGTTTGTTTGTTTGTTTGTTTGAGATAGGGCCTCACATAGCCCAGCCTAGCCTCAAACTCAAGCCAAGGCTGGGCTTGAACTCTTGATCTTCCTGCTCCCAGTTCCCAAGTGCTGGGATTAGAGGTGTGCGCCCCCACACTCCTCAGTGAAACTTTCCTATGAATGCCATCTTAAAAGAACCAAACAAAACCACTTCAGTGAAAATACACGCTTAGAGACGACATGGTCTGTGCCTCTTTGGGAATATTACGTTCACTGTTGTTGCAGGACAACAGGAGAGCATTTCAGGGTGTATTCACTTTTTTTTTTTTTTTGTCTCAGGGAAAATGAATTTACTAAATTTTTCATGAAAAAAAACCATCATCAGGATTGACTTTAGTATCTAATAAAGCTTTATTACCTCTCTCTTTTTTTCTCTTTTGTGGTGAACAGTGATTACTGAGACCTGGAGAGGCCTCTGGAAATGGCGTCTGCGCAGCCTCCTTCCCTGCCTGCTGGCCTGGAGCCCCAGACCCACCTGTTTTCACTCCTGTGCTGGCCCCTCCCTCCTTCCGTCTTTCTGGTTTTGCTCTCTGTTAAGTGCCTCACCACTCCGCCCCCTCAAGCAGCGATCACTGAGTCTATCCAGAGCCAGGGGAGGCTGTCAATATCCACTAATAACACCCTTCCGCCCCAACTCCAGAATTCAACTTCTAGACAGTAGGCACACGGTCTTTGTCCACTGTAGACCGTGTGTGATGACCCACAGCGACTTTAATCAGACTTGTCATTTCTAAAGACTTATTTTAAGTGTCTGCGTGTTTTGTCTGCACACGTATATATGTGCTATGTGCAGGCAGCGCCCATGAAGAGCAGAAGAGGGAACCAAATCCCTGGAACTGGAGTTACAGACGGTTGTGAGCCTCCGCGTTAGGGGGCTGCCAACCGAAGCTGGGTCCTCTGCCAGCGCAGCGAGTAGATTGGGACACTGTAAGCTCATGGGTTGCCGCTAAAATCCTTTCCCCTGGGAGACGTAAACATCCACCCTTCGTCTCCCAGTCCCAGGAACAAACCAGGGTGGGGTTCCACCAAAGTTCACTCCGGGGAACCGGCGAGTGGATCAGAATTACTTACAGAGCAGTGGCTGGGGGACCATGCCAGGAGCATGGGCGACCCTAGAGCAGCCACACCGGAGAGTCTGCGCCCAGCACGCACGGTGTGTGGCTGGAGCCCCTCCCCTCATCCTTCCCGGAGCCCCCGAGGCTGCCTGCAGTTAGGGCAGAATTGCATACAGCTGGTCGGGAGAGTTGGCCGGATACTCAGGGGAAGGGCCCCAGGCAGCCCCTGCTCCCTCCTTCTGAAGGGGCCAAAGAGTCAACGTGGCGCTCTTCTGTGATGCTCTTCGGTGAACACGCCCAGCCAGACTCCGGAAGCTCGGCTCAGAAGACAGTGCTACCAACATGGGTGTATTAGAAACAGCTCAGAAACCCTGACCCCAGAGCTTACTGACCGCACTGAGAAAGGTTAGCAACCTTTCTCAGGCCCTCACCTGTCTTCTGAGCTGACCCAGTGTGTCAGAGCGGCCCCTGGAGCCTCAGCCTAGTTTGGTCCCCACTGCTGATGCGGCCACTCAAATTTCTGTGCATCCTCCGCTCAGCCAGGTATCCAGGCAGGTCCATCAGGTCCTGGACCCTGCCTCTGCAATTCAGCTCAACCCCCCCGGGCCTGCCTCAACCTGTGACTCTGCAGTTCCCTTCCGTTCTAGAGAGACCGCAGCTCTCCCGTTGGGCTCCTTCAGACCTTTATTATTTGTTCTTTGAAATTTTATTTATTCTTATGGTGTGGGTAAGGCGTTTCCCCTGTACATATATCTATGTGCACCAGGCACCACGTGTGCGCAGCGCCCACGGAGGGTGCAAGAGGGCGACGGATCCTCTGGGATCGTAGTTTACAGATGGTTGTGAGCAACCACGTGGGTGCGGGGAGTTGAACCTGGGTCTCCTGGAAGAGCGGCCAGTGCTCTAAACTGCTGAGGAGTCTCCCCGGCCCTGTTCTCTGCTATCCCCCCAAACATTCCAGGGGCTCCGCACCTGTACCAGCCACCTTCTCCCTTCAGTAAGGCCTCTTCGGACTCCTCAGTGTCTGCTGTCGTCTCTTTAATTCCCATAGCCGCTCTGTGTCCTCCATACGTTCGCGTTCATAGATTAATTACCACACGGTGTGTGATGTGTGATCCGAGCGCTCACGTTAGTAATTCAGACTGGAGTAGGAGAACCTGTGTTTGCCAGTAGCTGGCTATCAAGGGAAGCTGGGACCACCCGGCAAGCGGCAGCCGCACGGACTCGTACAGTTTGCGAATTCAGTGTTATTGAACAGCTATGCCATTGCGGGGAAGGCGCAGGCCCGTCCATCTGTGCTTCTGACACGGCATCCTCCACTCTGCACGTTAGTGGCCCCAGGGGCTCAGGACTCCTGGAAACCTGCAGGACAATCTGACAGCCTGGCAGGCGGAGTCGCCTGGCACCTGGAGAGAGAAGGCATCTGCCCCTGCCTTCTGCAACGTCTCAACTGTAAATACAGAAGATGAGGTTTTTTTCCCTTGGGACAGTGGTAGAATACTAGTTCCTCTGTGTTTGCACACTCACATTTATGCCACATTTATGTCAGGTTATTGCCCATGGGCTGATTCAAGGTTTAATTCCCCACAGTCATGTGACCTGACAACCACCTTGTCGCTGTTCTTCCCGTCACCGTAGACTTTCATCCCGTTTTCTTCATGCTGCTGTTCACTCTGCCCTCCTGTATCTCCCCACTCCGTCTCTCCAACTCTTTGTGACTCCCTCTAACCCAGTCTCTCCCGCCTCCCTTCCTCTAGGCCTGCGTTGAAAGAGGACGTCACTGTTTTCTACAGCCTTCTGCATTGCTTCACTCTAGAAAGGAACTAGGGAAACGCTTGATTTTGTTTTGCAGTGCAGCTCAGCATAGGCTCATGTCCTACCTATGGTGTGACGCGGAAACTTAAATTTTATTCATTTATTTGGGTTTTTGTTGTTGTTGCTATAAAGGTCTTTTTTTTTTAAAAAAGAGATTTATTTAGTTATTATTTATACAGTATTCTGCCTGCGTGTGTGTCCAGACATCCAGGCTAGACTTGGGGTGCCCAGAGGCCCTGCACTCAAGGCCCCCTTCGCCTATTTCTCTGCCTCATTGCATGGAACTTGGTGCTCGTGCTGTCTGAGCTGCCACACTGGTTCCAGCTCCTTCCTGCCTTTGCTCCCATGTGGTTCTTGATTTTTTTTTAAGATTTATTTATTTTGTACACAGTGTCGTGCCTGCATGCACACCTGCACACCAGAAGCGGGCATCAGATCTCATTATAGATGGTTGTGAGCCACCATGTGGCTGCTGGGACTTGAACTCAGGACCTTTGGAAGAACAGCCAATGCTCTTAACCTCTGAACCATTTCTCTAGCCCTGTAAAAGTCTTTTAAAAAGTCACAGCCAGTTGATTTTGCAGGACAGCTTGCTTGTTGTTTTCTCCCCAGGAAATAATTTATAGTACCACTGCTATTGAGCTCTGAATTACTCACAGACAAGGTCATATAAAATCTGGAAATGACTTCCATGTAGACACAATCACTTGCAAAATGCATGGAGGTAGGAAGGCTGAAGTGCAGATGTGATCTATTTTCAACTCTGTCCCCCCCAAAACACCCCCCCAGGCAGCACCCTCCTTGGGGGCTGGGATGGGGAAGGGTGCCTGGCCAGCCAGGGGCGGGTATGTTGCTGAGAGCAGCTGTGTCTCTGGGAGACGCTGATGAGGTCTCAGAGGCGGATGAGTCACCTCTCTCTCAAGCCAATGGTGTTTAACTCTCTGCTCAGTGTTTGGCAGGGAGGCCAAGTGTTACCTGCAGTGGAGCAGAGGAGCTTCAGGGAGAAGAGAAGAGGACCCTGTGCTATTAGCAACTGCCTGGCCTTTCCTGTGGCCAAGAAGGACCCACTTCCCCATTCACCCTTGCACAGCAGCTCATCAGTCCAAAGCCCACATTAGTCAGACCCTTCCCAGCACCTCCAAGCCAAGGCCTTGGATTCTCCCCACCCCCACCCCCACCGCAGCTGCTTTTTTTTTTTTCTCCCAGCCACTCTGCTCTCTCCAAGAGAAGTAGTCCCGGGAATGCAATGGCCTCTACCTCATTACATTTCCAGCAAGGTTGCAACATTCTTGAGGGATTGAGGGCAGCCAGGACAGCCTTTTATTCAGCTCCGCTCCAAGCTATAGCTTGGGCCACTTACAAAATCCACATTTATAAAACTCACTGGGCAACTTAACCTGAACGCTCCATTTCCGGTGCTTCAAAACGAGGCCCATCCTTCCTAGCCCCCGGGCTTGCCTTGACACGAGGCTTCGTGTGCGCTAAGCGTGCGGTAAATGTTGGCTCCTTTCCACTGCCGCCCACTTCACTCCATCTCACGCCCCTCACAAGGACGGACTGGGAAGGTGCTTCTTCCAGACAGCTCAGCCTGCAAGTAAGATAGCCATCCTTAACGGATGGGGTCATTTGTCTCTCTGACTCTGCATCTCGTAGGTTGGTGACAGTACTTGCAGCAGTTCTGATGCAGGAGCATTCTGAGACGCCGCAAATGTCACCGTTGTTTTTTATCTGAAGAAGCATGGATGGAGTCTGGCAGTGGTGCACATCTGTAATCCAGCACTCGGGAGGCAGAGGTAGGTGGATCTCTGAGTTCGAGGCCAGCCTGGTCTACAAAGCAAGAGGACAGCCAAGGCTACACAGAGAAACCCTGTCTCAAGAAAACCAACAAAACAAGACAAAACAAAACCTGGATGGGGAGGTGGCATCTATGTGGCTGGGCTTAGTTGGTATTGGGTTTGAAAACCTTGGCTGTACCATTTATGACGTGGACAAAGATACAAGCCACAGCAGATCGAGACACTGATGCCTTCCTCTCATTCACTAGTATTAAAAGACAGTTCAGTCTATACTCCCCTAGATAGAATGAACTGTGTACTGGCCACAAATGGAGACCGTGGATTCGATGGTCTTATACTTCAAATTCGGGTCTCAAAACACTCCCGCCATGAAAGCAATACAAACGGATTCTAAAATACCCGGCCCTGTCTGCCAAGTCCCAGGCCTAGAGAAGCTAATGTCCGTTCATCAGGCAATAAATTATAAACCCGGAAGGAAAGAAGAAAAGAGGCATCCCTCACATGATTGCTAGAGGACAGTCCCCAGGAGCCTGGCTCACCCTGCAAACTTGTGAGAATGTGGGACGCGAGAGAAGAGATGCTACACAAGAGAACCAGTCCCCAAAAGGTGGATGCGTTGTGAGGGTCTCCTGAGCCTCTTCCCCATCCCCCACTTGTCTTCTATTGCTGTGAAGAGACATCAGAACCAAAGCAATTTATAAAAGGAAGCATTTATTTGGGGGTCTGCTTACAGTTTCAGAGGGTGTGTCCATGACCGTCGTGGTGACAATTGTGGTGGCAGGCAGGCATGGTGCTGGAGCAGTGGCTGAGAGCTCACATCTGATCCAAAGCAAAAGGGAGAGAGAGAAGAGAGAGAAAGAGAGAGAGAGAGAGAGAACCAATGAATGAACTGTGTACTGACCACAAATGGAGACCATTGATTCGATGATCTTATACTTCAAATTCGGGTCTCAAAACACTCCAGCCATGAAAGCTAAATGATGTGAGCTTCTGAAACTCAAAGCCCACCCACAGTGACACACCTCCTCCAAGGCCATACCTCCTAATCCTCAAATATATAAGCCTGTGTGGGAGCATTCTCATTCAAACCACCGCACCACTCCTGGATGTTAATGGACTCCTTCTCCTAAGGTGCTTTTTGTTTCTTTGTTTTTGCGGGTGATTGCAGCTGTGTTGCTTTAAGACACTAACGCTTTTGTCCAACCCAGAAGAGAGAGCTAGGCTTCAGCACTCTGGAAATATTAGAGAGAGAAGGTTGTGTAATGTTGAGCTCAAGCTAGAAAGCGCTTTGAGTGTATCCCCAAGCTGTCTGCATTTTATATTTGTATTGACGCGGGGACTGTTGATGCCACAAAGCCTTGTTCCTGGCAATGCAATTGAGAAGAGAAAGCAATATGTGAAGTCTCTCCAGGGTGCTGGAAGTGAGAGGCTTTTCCCCCTTCTAATAACCTCATGTAATTGGACTAAGGAGCAGTGGCTAAGTGAATTCAGGGAAGGATTTGAACTTTCTGAAGAGCTGCCAGCACTCAAGCTCAGCATTGGAGGCAGATCTGGAAACAGTACAAGCAATATCAGTTTGGTTTTTTTTTTAAGTTGGGCTGGGAACATAGCTCAACTTGAACAAGGCTCTGGCTTCTGTCTGTCTGTCTGTCTGTCTGTCTGTCTGTCTCTCACACACACACAAGACTTTTCTTTAGACTGACTTGGCTGACTTTTTGAAGAAGCAACACAGGAAAGCAAGGCTGACACAGAAAATACAAATAGGTGTGAGAAGGTCCACAGTGCACCTGCGGCGGGGGGGGGGGGGCTGCCGAAAATAGCATGGCCATGTTTAAGGCTAAGAAATCAACCAAGAATGGATTTCTCTTTTGTATTTGAATCATAAGCATGTTTCTTTTGATTTAAAAATTCCCATAACTGCCAAATTTTTTAAATTAAGGTAGCAAATTAATGTTTAAAACATACAAATGTTGTAAGAAAAAAAGCACCCTCTCTGAGAGTTGAGTTGTCGGTGACAGTCCTTAGACCTTATTGTGTGTGTTACTGCAGCGTTGATATTTTAGTTAGGAAAGATTCAGCGTGGCACGGTGTTTAAGAATATACTATACATACATTCTACTGGGTGTTGGTGGCGCACTAGGAGGCAGAGGCAAGTGGATCTCTGTGAGTTCGAAGCCAGCCTGGTCTACAGTGAATTCCAGGACAAGGTAATATATATGTGCACACACACACACACACACCACACACACACACTCTAGACCCAGAAGGTAGAGCAAATCTAACTCTACCCCCTACTAGCTGTGTCACAATGGCTGGTCTTCACTGAACATGACTGGACTTAGAATCACATGAAAACACACCACTGGGTTTATCTATGAGGACATTGCCTGAAAGATTGCATCAAGCAGGGAACCTCCCCCCCCCCCCCGTATGTGGGCTCAGCCATCCAGTGGGGGTGGGGCCCCAGACTGAATAAAAGGGGGAAATGAGCTGAGCACCCACCTTCATTTCTCTGTTTCCTGCTGCCCTGGTGCTGGAGCGCCATGATGGAGACAGTGTGACCAGCCAGTTCACCTCCTGCCCGGATGGGCTGTACCCTCAACCAGAGAGTCCAAAGAAACCCTTCCTCCCTTAAGTTGCCTCTGACAGGTATTTTGTCACAGTGATAAGAAACTAACGAGTGAGGGTAAAGCCTTGGAAAACCTACCGAGTCTCCCTTTATTTTCCTATCTGCGAAATGGAGGCCTCCTTTGTCAGACTTTTCATTGCTGTGACACATGCATGGGAGGACAATGGACCAATATGAAAATTTCATTTTGGCCCAAATGTACTTGACAGTTCTGTTTGGGCCCAATTGTGATGTAGAGCATCATGGCAGAGGGCATGTGCCCAGCAAAACTGGGTGCCAAGGATGGAGAGAGATAGGAGAGGGGCGAGAGGGAGGGAGAGAAATAAGGAGAGAGAGATAATGCTTTTTCTAGCAAGTTCCTCCTTGCTCCCTTTTTATTCCATGTGGGTCCCAGCCTATTGGATGGTGTGATCCACATTAAGAGCATGTACCCCCTCAGTTAATCTTCCCTGGAAGCACTCTCACAGACACTCCAAAGTATGCCCGCTAATCTACTAGGTTCTTCTCAGACCCATCAAGACAAACCATCCCAGAGCTAACTGTAGCATCATGTGGGCCTTGTGAGTCAAGCGTCCTGAGCATCTGAGATATTGCCCAGTGCATGATATTAACTTCAGAAACTTCTGAAAGTATTAACGTAAACAGTGAGATCTAGCTTTAACACACTTGACAGTAAAGATCATAAACACAGGGGCTGGAGAGATGGCTCAGCGGTGATGGGCACTGACTGACTGCTCTTCCAGAGGACCTGGGTTCAATTCCCAGCACCCACATGGCAGCTCACAAGTGTCTGTAACTCCAAGATCTGACACCCTCACACAGATATCTATACAGGCAAAACACTAATGCACATAAAAATGAAAATAAAGAAAAAAACAAACAAACAAGGGGCTGAAGAGATGGCTAGGTGGTTAAGAGCACTGTCTGTTCTTCCATTCGTCATGAGTTCAATTCCTGGCAACCACATGGTGGCTCACAACCATCTAGAATGAGATCTGGTACCCTCTTCTGGCAGGTGTAAATGCAGATAGAACCCTCATATTCATAAAATAAATAAATTAAAAAAACCCAAAAGATCATAAACTCATAATACCATTAGGTATAATATACATAAATAGTATTTTATCATTACGAAGTAACAAAACAAGAGTAACCATGAAAAACTGAATGTGAAATCATAGAATTTCAGCTTATTTATCTACCGAGACTTACGTAGCTCAGGCTGGCCTCAATTGCTCTTCAGCAGACACTGAACTCCTGTCTCTCCTGCCTCCACCCCCTGAGTGCTGTCGTCACAGGCTGTGGCCACCATGCCTGCTGCATAGGCATGTGGACGTCTCCTTGTGTGCACGCTATATGTGCAGGTATGTACAGAGCCAGAAGAGGGCACTAGATTCCCTAACGCTGGTGGTTGTGAGCTGCCTGGTTTGTGTGCTGGGAATTGAACTCAGGACCTTTGGAAGAGCAGCCAGTGCTCTTAACCTCTGAGCCATCCCTCCAGCCCGCACCAAGTGCTTTTAACCGCTGAGCCGTCCCTCCATGCCACACAGTTTCGGCACCGAAAACTAAAAACGCCAGGTGTGGTAACACACTTCCGTAGTCTCGATCCTATCATTTGGGAAGCTGAGGCAGGAGGAGGATGAGTTCTAGATGACACAGTGAGACTCTGCCTCCCCTCCCTCCTCCCCCCTTCCCCGGCAAAAAAGGGAGAAACACTAAGAAGCAAAATGTTTTAATGCTCTTTGCTGTTCGGTCATGATTTCCAGAGGTGCTGAAAAGACCTTTTCTAATTCTGTGGGAAAATGAGAAACTTCCTCCGGAACGTGTTCTTCTGGATCCACTTCAAATCTGACGGCTTCGCTCAAACCTTCTTTGTGCTTCCTCTCCTAAACACTGTGGTCATGTTATTGACTCCATTAGGCACCCCCCCCCCCCCCGCCGTTGTTTGTTCTTCTTTATTTCTGACGTATTTAGGGTTTTGGTCTGTGGTGCCGAGGCTTGAAGCCTCCACACTGGGTTCTATCCCTCGCTAGGCAGGCGCCCCACACCGGGCCACAGCCCCGGCATCTGTCACGGTTGTCACAGACAGTGGAGGGTCCAACAGTTACCAGCGCCAGTCACATCACTGCCACACAACTCCAAGACTTGTTCTCGCAAGACGTTCTTCTCAATGCTCTTCCTCTCTCCTCTCAAGCATCTCAGAGTCGTGCAACCTGACTGCCTGCCCTCTTGGCCCACTTGAAATTCAAAATGGTGTCCAGCCCCCTGAGAACAATGTGAAACGTAAGTGTTCAGATTTTCTAAATACCACAATGGGAGCATTGTGCCAGTAAGCGCCAAGCAGCTTGACCCTGAAAGGTAACGCAAAACACTGGCATATTAACCCAGCAAAGCACCAGAGACCGTAGGGGTTGGAATCCCTACTCCAGAGCGCTGAATGTCGGCTTATGCAGTCGCTGGAGTGACTCGTGCGGAGCTTTGTTTTGCCCACAGGGCACCCTGCGAGTCCTTCCTTGTTGTCTAGGCAGCCACCCGACAGCCCAGCAACCTGCTGTGTTCCTCGACTCCCGGCCCGGTGGCATCCTTGCCTTTCTCCTTCATCCAACCAGCATGCCATCTAAATATGTGACACGAGGGGGCGCTTATGCTCCAGACGCTAAGCCAGACCAACCTTTGGGCCCATGACCACTTAGAGCAGGGGAGGGATGTGTCAGAGGGGCGAAGCCCAACTGTCAGAGACAAGAAGTATGGCTACCCATCACGGGAACTCTTTAGGGGGAACACAGTGTAACAACCGTCTCAGGCCCCACCTTTTTGTGTGTGTGCATTTTGTGCAGATTTCCTCATATCACATCCAACCAGGCAGCCTTGCAGATTCGAAGCTTTGTTTACTGAGCACTCACCAACAGGTAACAGTTATTAATAATCAGTTTCACATTGTGACCGGCTGACCATAAGGAAAAGCAGTAGAGCATGGGGCAGAAGGCCGAAGATGGGAAGAAAAGAGAAAGCGCGGAAGAATAGAAGTGGAGAGAATGAGAAGGGTTCTAAGCAGGCGGGGAGTCAGAACCCACCAGAAGGGGGCAAAGTCAAGAGCAATGGTCATCCACCTTTTCCTCCTCGCAGTCCCCGCAGGGATCTGAGAAGCTGTAGGTCTCTGCCCACACAATAGATGTGTTTCTGCACTCGAGTAGTCTGCGCGTCACCAGTCCGAACAGCTCCACAAAGCAAGTAGGAAGAGGCAATGAGGCAGGAGATGGAGAGACAGCAGAAAGAACCACAAAAGAAGGCAGCAAGCAGCTGAGAAGGGCCACGGTAGTCTCCCCCCACCCCCCACCCCCAGGGTCCATCTAAGGGCAATCCTAGGCTAAACAGAAGACGGGGAAAGTCTCTCAGTGCCTTTCCATTCTCTCATCACACACACTGGATCGGAGCCTTGCTGGAACTGTGTGTAAGGATGTCTGCTCTCTTGGAGTCCACTGGGCATACTACTCCAGCCTAGGCTAGCAAAACCTTTGGTTTTCGTTTGTATAATGAAGGGCCTCAGATGGGAATGGATGTTTTTTAATGAATATGTGTTGGCTCAAAGTTGTTCAGGGGGTGGCAGATTTCCCGGATCACACAGTGACGGCAGCAGGGGCTTCCATCAGGACAGCGCCCGTGGGCTGCAGGAATGGACGGCACCTCTTCCTGTGAGTCAGTACAGTGTGAGTTTATGACTAGAGGGTAGCCATCACTCAAAGCACATAGGCCAGACCTCAGCCGGTCTCCTCCGGACACAGCTCACCTCAGGAAGGCATTTCAGTGTTGAGTTCCACTGTGTTTGGTTATGAGGCAGTTCTCATGTAGCCTAGGCTGGCCTTGAACTCAGTGTCAGCAAGAATGAGCTGGGACCCTCTTGTTCCCACCTCCCAAATGATGTATGTGGAGCTGGCAGTTGAAACGGGGCTTCTTGTGTGTGCCAGGCAAGCACCCTTTCAGCTTTGACACATGCCTCGCCCGAGTTTCCTAACTCCAACAGAACAAACACGACTCTGGGGTTCATCCGAGAGTGCTTGTGTGAGGTAAAAATCTAGAAGCAAAGGACACTGTGGGCTCTAAGGCTAGGCTAATGTAAGGAACTGGGTTTCTGGATGGGGCCAGCCGCTTTACGGGAATCAGCGGTCCTGACACTTCTTAAACCCGTGTTGTTTCCTTAGGGGTTATGTTTCTTAAGAATCTGGAGGAGGGGGGCAGGCTTCCTCAAAGAACAGAGGCCTCAATTTGGATGACTTAGAACAGACAATGTCCACATTCAAGGTGGGCTGGGCAGGGGGTGGGTAACTAAGCAGAGAGGAACAGTTCAAGTGTGAAAGTTCTGTGCCAAATAACAAGCTTTCTTGCAGCTGACCCGACCCTTTTCATAGAGATGTGCGGCCCGGGCTGTGACTCTGGCGCCTTTTTCCACTGAAGTGAACCTGAAACCTGTGGCCCTGGCTTTCTGGCAAGCCTACAAGAGAAGGCTCCTGGCCAGAGGCCTGGAATGAGCACCTCCCCTCCAGTCAGTCAGCGAGGGGTGCTCATTAGCAGGCCCCACCCACGAGCCTGCTGCAGGTGCCTGCATACTTGGTGCTCGCCCACCATGTACAGGCAAGCTGGTGCCCTCTGAGGGTTTTCTGGAACAAAGGAGACAAGAAAACTAATCTGGGGAACTTTCCAGAACTTTTCCTCAGCACCTGCTTATCAGTCCAAGGTTCATTTGTTGCCTGGAAAACTTAAGAACACATGGCGCTTTGCAAAGGTTGGTCCTCGGGCCAGAGACAGCACTCATGTACACATTCACAATCCCAATTCTGGCTTCAGATTTACGGGCCCAAGAAACCCAGCCTGTTCTTCTGGAAAGCCCCCACTCCAGACGATGATTTTTCAGGCAGGTAAAAATGTGAGACCCTGTTTTAGTGATAGCAGAATGTTTCTCTGTGTCTCGGGGCAGGTGTTTTTCTGGTCTTCCTTTCCCTCGACCTACAGGCCTCAGTTCTGACGTCTGCTGGTGGACCGGGCAGGGGCTGGGGTACACTACAGTCCTGGAAACAAATCTACCCCATTGCTTATTTTATAAGTAAGGTTTTGGGGTTGGAGACATGACTCAGAGGTTAAGGGTACTGGTTGTTCTTCAAAAGGTCCCGAGTTCAATTCCCAGCACCAGTACGGTGGGTGGCTCATAACCATCTACAGTGAAATCTGGTGCCCTCTTCTAGCATTTCAGGCACACATGGAGACAGAATGCTGTATAAATAATAAACAAATAAAGTTTTATTGGTTCTAGCTCCACCCACTTGTCGTATATTAGTATAACACCTGACACAGTGGCGCATGCCTGTCATGCAAGCACTCAGGGAGGCAGAGGCAGGCAGATCTCTGTGAGTGTGAGGCCAGCCTGGTCTACAGAATAAGAAAAAATAAGAATAAGGAAAGCCAAGGCTATACAGAGGAACCCTGTCTCAAAAAAACAAAACCAACAACCTCCCCCCCACCCCAAATATATGGGTAGCTTGTAGACTCCAAGGACAGAGTTGAGAAGTTGTGAGCATTTGCTTTTATTATGTATCTTAAAATACTTCCGTATTGCCCCTCACAAACCTGGCCTGTCCCCCAAGTTAAACGATTTCTAAGTGTTATAGGAAGAATGTAAACACGTCCCCTGGTTTCGAGGCTCGGAGCTGACTTAGCCACGCTGCCTGGGCAGTGCTCCGTCTCTCTCTGGCTTTGCTGCAATGGCACACCTGACCTGTGGGTTATGAGCTCGCTTGCCTGGGTTACTTTCCAGGGTCCTTAGGCTGATTTTGTTGAAAACACTAACTCGTCCCTGGGCGTGCAGATATCCAAGGCTTTTTTGTCTTCAGCTTGGGTCTGTCTTAACCACGAGGCCAGATTCTACTGAGCTCTGCATGCAGACATGTTGACCTTCAAGGAACTATATTATACTGTAAACATGACATGGCTTCTGTACTCCCTGTTCCAGGGCTAAAGCAGCCGACCAGCAGCCATGACTAGAACATGAGAGGTGCGAAAAGTGGTAGCAACCTAGACCCTGGTTACTTTTCCCAGAAAAGGAGTGGAAAGCCCTCCCTTCCCTTAGCCTGGGTCTATCCCGCATTATTCCCACGCTCTATCTGAAACCCCTCAACTCTCTTCTGTTCCTGAGGTTAGTTCAGGAGCAGGAGGTCTGCCCCTCAGCTCTTTGGTCACTGGACACATCTCAGCCTCTCTCTCTTTCTCCTGGTACTTGGCTCTAGGTCACTAGTTTTCCCATGGGATTAGCTCCTGTACCTGGGCTCAGTGGCGTAAGGATTTTCCCAATCTTGGATCTCTTAGAAGAGACTTAATTGCGCCTCTGGACATTTACATCAGTGCTGCATCAGTTATTCCTTTTGCTGTAGAGATGGCTAGGGTGAGAGAGGGAACAATACAAGAGATGACATTTACGGGCTGAGAACTAAGCGATTGGATCTAGTACTACAGAAAAACAAACCACAATGGGATGGGAGAGGGGCCAGGATTCCCTGCTCAGAGCCTGTATTAAGTTACTCGAGGGTGATCTAAAAATCTCAAACTCAGGTACACGAAGAGCCTTATCTTTCAAGCTCCCAGGCTATAAAATGGATTCATCTGCCTTACAAAATGCCCCGTCTGTACCTCACCCTCTTTGAAACACAGATGCTGATCTGCAAATTAGTCCATGCTAATATGTTAATGGAGAAGAGGGGGAAAGGGCCCTTCTCAAGTGGAAAGGGGCATTTCACCCAAACCTCTTACGTAATAGAGGGGTTTTAACGCATTAGTCTCTCTAATATTGAGAATTTCAATGAAATAAATTCCTGAGCATCCAGCATCCGAGAGCAAGGGCATGCGTCCTGCTTCCTGCGCATTCTCTTCCCCATCTTGCTGCATCCACATTCGCTGCATCCACATTCCTTACAACTTGGCTACCCTCCTTTGCTCACCGGAGACCGTGGCACCTGGTTCTGCCTTTTTCTGCAAACCTAGCCCTGTCCTCAGCACTTCAGGATCTGCACTGACAGCCACATCATCAATACTATTTCCTCCTCTCTACCCTGACCAGTCTGTCTCACATTTGGATCCCGAACCCCAAATGTTGTTTCTTTAGAAACAACCCAAATTAAAATAAAACCCAGGAGCGTCCCCTCACTGACCTCTGTCCCCAGTGTACAGCACACACTTTACAGAACTGCTGGAAACTCTCCCCTGGACAAGAGCTTGCTCAAAGCTACCAGCCCAGGGAAACCAGAGCCTAAGGACAGTGGCTGGTGGCATAAGCTAACATGGTCCCAGCATTGCCAAGACACAAGGGGAAGAGTCAGCTGCCGGAAGACTCTGAGGTGTCAGGAAGAGAGGTGCTCCAGTTTGCTTCCCTTGCTGTGATCAAGCAGTAACCAAAAGCAACTTGGGGGAGCAAAGGGTTTATGTCACCTTACCTCTACAGCCTGTCATCCAGGAAATCAAGGCATGGACTCAAGGCAGGAACTGCAGCAGAGTCCATGAAGAAATGCTGCTAACGGGCTTGCTCCCCTGATCCTGCTCAGCTAGCTTTTGCACACACCCCAGGCCCACCTGTCCAGGGGTGGCACCACCCACAGTGGGCTGCGCTCTCCTCTCTCAATGGTTTTTCAAGACCCTTCACTCTAGACTTGCCCAAGAGGCCAGTCTGAGGGAGGCAATTCTTCAACTCAGGCTCTGTCTTTTCAGGCCAAGCTCACGCTGAAGCTTGACTACCACATGTGAGCTTATTTTAGCTCACCAGTTCAGGTTATGTTCACCATGGCAGGGAGATGATGGGAGGAGCCTGAGGCAGCATGGCAGGGAGAAGATGATAGGAGGAGGCTGAGGCAGCTGGTCACATGGTACCCACAGTCAGGAAGCAGAGAGAGAGGAGTCCTTGTGCTCAACCCAATTGCTCCTTTTTATTCACCCTAGGATCCCAGCGCATGGCATGGTGCAGCCTTTCATGGTGAGTCTTTCCTCCTTTTGGAAACACTGTCACAGACATACTCTGAGGTGCCTTTCTACCTGACTCTGAGTTGCCACTCCAGGAGGCCTCTGAAGGGCCTGCTGGTCATGCCGGAGGGAAACCAAATGAGTATCACTAGCCACAAAATAAATAAATAATAAAACATTTATATGTTTAGGTTTGAATGGTCTTTTGAAAGTAAATGAGCTCATCAATCTGTAAAAAACACAATTTCATCAAATTATGAACCATCTTAAAATTGACTATAAGATGTATAATAAAGTCAGAATCTCAGCAATTGGAAGGGGAGGCAGGAGTTCAAGGTTTACTCTTGGCTACCCAGTGACTTTGAGGCCAGTCTGAGCTACATGTGACCCTTACCTTAAAACAAACAAACAGACACAACCCTCCCATAAAAAAGATGCATAATAACTTTAATTACCAGCTCACCAAAATTGGCTAACCTCCAAAGAAGTGCAGAAGCCTGGCTGCCCGAGTCTCCGGCAAGAGCCCCACCCTTGTTACGGCTGCTTGCTGATTTCTTCCGGGGCTTTAATGCTGTCTGGCAAGCAAAGCGCATGTTCCCAGTTGGTTTTCTCTCTTGTTCTCTTGGGTGATGACTTCACCCTTCCTCCTATCTCCTTACATGCCAATCTCTTCTCCGCAGACCCACTCCTAACAAACCGTCTTCCTGCTTCATTCTGAAAACTGCCAGGAGACAATTTCCTCAGGCTCCCGCTCCCACCCCTCCTGTGTACTGTACCCATGTCCTGTTACAGCGAGCGAGCAATCCCTGTGCTGGTGTCCTGGAGCCTGCTCGGGACACTGCAGCAGCCTCCTCCCCTCAGTTCCCTCATCCTCATCAGAATATAAACACACTAGTCCCCCATAGTAATAAAAATAATAAATGTCAAGCTGGCTGTGGCGGCACACGTCTTTAGTACCAGCACTTGGGAGGCAGAGGTAGGTGGGTCTCTGAGTTTGAGGTCAGCCTGGTCTACATAGTTGAGTTCCCGGACAGCCAGGGCTATACCAGAGAAACCCTGTTTCAAATGAATGAATGAACACACGAATGAATGTCTTGCTCTTTGCCCGCTAAGCCTGGTGACCTGAGTTTGAACCCTGGGACTTACAAGCTGTCCTCTGCCCTCCACAAGCCCACTATGGCACGTGCACACCCATTCTCAACTCACTAAATAAATAAATGTAATAATAATTTCTCTTCACCTATTTCTCACCTTTCCTTTACTGAAAAACACATCTCAGTGTCTCTTAGTCCCACCCTGTGCATGATTTCTTCCCCATCAACCTCATTAAGAGGTGGCTGGACACAGAGTCCTCAGCTTACCTGTCTGGCTAGCAGCAGGAGTCGCGGGGTCACGGTCCCACATGGCAGATTGTCATCACTCACTTTCCTGTGCATGTGGATGATCCTTCTCCCACCCTTCAATCTTCCAGATCTCATCTTCCCAACTCCCAAATGCCAGAGTGTCCAGGAACGGGATCCTGGACTCCTCCTCTAGACATGACTTCACCGGTCACTGAGTATCACCCGTATGGGCACGTGGGCCGCCACTGGAGCAACTCTGACCTCTCTCGGGGATTTACCTGCCACTGACAGGTCAGACAGGCATTGCAGGTGGCGTATGCAAACACTGACCTCCAGTCTCTCTCACTGGGGCCTTCTCCATCCACTACGGGCAATCCCATTGTTTTTTAAGGTCCCAGTTTATCATCTTTGAGTCCTTTGAACACTCTGGCTCTACAGAACTTGGTAGTGAGATCTCAATAGAAACATCTTCTATAAAATACTGTTCTCTTTTCCATTCCAGCTGTTTGTCTTCTTGTTATGCTAATGGTGGGATTTGTACAGCTATATTCTTCCCCTTGAATACAAAGAGGAGGTATGTAGCAAGGGAGGGATTTGGTGTAGGTGGCCACAGTTCTTGAGTATCCAGACATAGATTTTATGACTCATTAAGAGACACTTCTGCCGGTTTACAAATCTTGTTTACAGTGTATTTTTCCTTCAGCAAATGAAGATATATTCCTGTCTTCTGTTGCTGTGGAGAAAATGAGCCTTCAGTGGAATTGCTGCTCCTTGGTGATTTATCTGGCTTTGCTACATCTGCTTTCTTTTTCCCCTCTAGTGTTCTTCACTGTTCCTATAAGGCCGAAGCGCAATATAAAAAAATGGCCCGCAGGCTGGAGAGATGGGTTCGTGGGCAAAGGTGCTTACTGAGCAAGCCTAATGACCCGGTTTTAATCCCCAGAACCCACATTAAAAGCTGGATGCAGTATCATTGCATCTCTAATCCCATTTCTCCCAAGGTGAGAGGGGTGTATTCAGAAGAATGGCAGAAATAAGTGAGACCCTGCTTCAACAAGGTGGAAGACACAGGGCACACACACGCACACACACACGATTTCTTTGTGGGACACTGAAGAAATGGCTCAGTGAGTAAGAGCACCTATTTCTCCTCCATAGAGCCCTGACTGGATTCTCAGCACCCACATGGCAGCTGTAACCCTCCTTCCCAGGTCATTCTTCTTTTGATCTCCATGGGCACCAGGCACTCACATGGTATACATACACAAGTGTAGGTAAAACACCCAGGCACATAAAATTACTATTGAAAAGAGATTTCTTTGCATGTGTCCACTTGCCATTCTGCTTTATTTCCACAGATGGAGCAACACTGGACCCTTATCTACAGGTCAGGAAGCTGCAGCCACCCAACGTTGCACTTCTAGCCTCCAGACTGTACCCTAAATAAACCTCTTTATAAATTATCCAGTCTCAAGTTGTTCTAGCAACAGAAATCAGCTAAGACACCATAACTCCAGCAACTAATACCTAATCAATAAACAATTGCTGCTTTCCTCTCTCATCATTCATAGTCTATCAAGGTCTTCGTATACTCATTCCTTATGGCAGAAGTAACTTCTTCCAGATCTGTGCTCCCATCCTACTCTGGGTAAAGTGATGTACAGTCCTGAGGGTTGGAAGCTTACTCACTACAACGCAAGCTTCGCAAGAGCAGAAACTGTCATTTTCTCTTTCAAACCAGTTTTACTACCTGGAGTAAGGAGTAGGGTCAACAAATGACTATTCAATGAATGAATGAATGTTGCTGAATGGTCGTAGAGACCTGAAACACTCCTAAAATAACTCACCACAAAAACAGGAAAAACAAACCAGTATGAATATGACCCTTCGCTCTAAAAGTATTAAAACTGTGACAGCTAAAACAGACTCCACATGATTACGTCTTGTTTCTGTGACCCACCTCCTGTCAACAAACAGGAGAAGGAAAAGGTAGGGCTTAGACGGAAAGGATTTAGCTTGCTCTCTTGAGTATCTCTGTATCTGTTAATTAACTTTAATACTACAGCAATGGGTCCAGGAAGGAAGCGATTTCCTGCAGCCATGTGGCTGTGGAGATTTTTAGAAATGCTCACCCTCTCTCTCTGGAACTTATCTCGGGCTCACTGGGACTGCACTCAACTGATGGCTGACAGGCAGTGCATCACCAACAGCTCCTTTAAACTGGTTCAACCGTGTCCAATCTGCTGCCAGAGAACAACTCCTCTCCTTCTGGACATATGGGAAAGCAGAAGCTGCCTACAGACTTAGCGCACGCTCTTCT
This sequence comes from Psammomys obesus, assembly GCF_907164565.1. Classification (NCBI taxonomy): domain Eukaryota; kingdom Metazoa; phylum Chordata; class Mammalia; order Rodentia; family Muridae; genus Psammomys; species Psammomys obesus. The sequence continues at coordinate 3,379,071 of NW_026591086.1, forward strand.
TTCCCATATTTAGCAAACACGTTTCAAACAAGTCTGCTGTCAAAAAAAAAAAAAAAAAAAAAAAAAAAAAAAAACAACTCCTAAAATATATATGATTCGTTGACCCACCTCATGCACAGTGTTTGGGTATGTCTGGTATATTTATTACATAGCAGTTCATCTAATAGTATTTGGGGGTTGAGGACTGCCCCAAGAGTGCACAGCGTATGATGTGAGACTTGAACAGTCCACAGGCATGAAAAGGACTCAATGTCAAGTCTCTGGTTGCAGAGCAGATGATGATGACTCACTAGGGACCTCAGCCAAGAGCTTCTAGTGTCCAAATATTTCAAAACACTTCTAAGTGCCTGGCTTTGGGGGTTTGTTTTTTAAAAATAAATGGCTTCCCCCATATTTTTTTTTTTTTTTTTTTTTTTTTTTTTTTGTGACTATTTCCCGGGAGCACACAGATCAAGTAACAGAGCCATGTTCTCCACCGGAAATCTCAGGCTTTTCCTAAGGCCCGATATCCTTCCCCCGTGGCTGGATTTGCTGGTGGCAATGCAGGGTTGATGAAGACACATGCTCGAGTAGATGGCCAGAGGAAATGGAGCGGTTTTGGAGGAGGAGAATACAAGAACGTGAGTCTCACATGAACACGAATGGAAAGAAGACTGATCTTTCTTGGAGAAACGGTGGAGAGTGTCCTGATAAAAGCCACAGGGGACTGGCAGGTCTTCCTGAATCTCCATTCTGTCAACAGCCAGCATCACTCTCTGAGCTGTTCGATTCTTAATGGATTCCCTGGGACACTTCCCCATTACTCATTGGCTGAATTGCCTACAGTCTGCAGATCTGCAAGTGTGAGGTCCAGGATATTCATTTTGTATTGCTGTTCTAACAAATCATTCCCACATCGAGGCCGAACAACACACATCAGCTGTCTTACAGTTCTGCAGCTCTGAAGCCGAAGGTCTTAGGGGGCCCAAGTAGGATGACAGCAGTTCCTTTCTGGAGACTGGGGGGGGGGGGAGTTTACTTCATTCCTCATTCTTGTTGACTGTCATGGAAAGCTGCCCTCAGCTCTAAGTGGCCACTGCATCCATTTCGACATCCCCTCTTCCATCTTTAAAATCAGAGACAGTAGTGTCAGTCTTTGCAATGTGACACTGTTCTGATCCTTTACAATGAAGGCCAAGAACATTCTGTGATTTTTTTTACCAAATCATGTGATTAGCCAGGGAACCCACTGATAACCCAGAACAGTCTCCCTAATAATTTCTTCAAAGTCCCTGTGACGGCTAATCTTGGCCATCAAGGTAATGGACCTGGGAAGGATAAACCTCAATGAAAGAATTGCTTCTATTAGAATGGTCTATGGACATGTCTGTGGGGCATTAAAAAATTCTTATTGCTAATCGATATATGAGGACACAGCCCTGTAAGCAGTACCATCCTGAGGTAGGTGGATCTAGGTTGCATTAAAAAAAAAAAAAAAGTTGCTGGATATGGGCCTGGGAGCAAGTCAGTAAGCAGCATCCCTCCATGGTTTTTGTGTCCAATTTCTGCCCTTCATTCCCTTGATGGACTGTAACATGAATGCAGAAATAATCTCTTTCCTCCTCAAGTTGCTACGGTTATGGTGTGTAGGTGTACTTTCTAAACTATTTTAAGTTTCTTATACCTCTTCCTCCCTTCCCCACCCCAATCCCTTCCAACACCCAATACCAGGTAGAAGAGAAAAGAGGTTAGTGGGGAGAGAGGGCACAGTTATCTTAGGTTGCTTCCTGCTCTTTAGGGTTGTTGGTTTCCTTGGGGCAAGTCCAATTCTCTTTTCAGGAGATCGACAACTTCTTTTTGTCAAACTGCATCAATAGCAACCAGGAGCAGTGAGGGTGGGTGGGTGGGGAAGCGCCAGCAACCTTCTTTCTCAGAGGCCCCAACACTTCCTGGGCTCTGGCCCTGATTCCCTCTCCAGAGTCCTCAGACTTAAACTATCTGCAGTTGGTAAAGAGCTCCTCTCAGAGCTCAAATGAGGCAAATAGTCTGCTGCTGTGGACAATCTGAACCAGTCCCATAGCCTACATCTGGGATTAGAACAAAAACAAGTTTACATCCACAATGGTATTTATCAGAGCAGCAGACAGGCAAACCAGAACAGTCCCTTTGCCCGGTAAGGTGGACTGTTTACAGGTCCTTGGACTATGGGCTGAATTCTGAATTGTTGCTTTGGAAAGACTTGGAGCTAGCAGATTGGCATGTGCTGCTGAGGGCTACTTCCTCTACATAAATATATTAGCAGAGTCTAATTCTCTTTGGAGAATATTAAACTAGGAGGTCAAATAAGAATGGGTCAAACCTCTACATAATAATTGCTAATACAATCTTTAAAGCAACTGAAGGGAAAAACCAGATAGAAAATAAATGGGGCATAATATAAGAGGACTTTTAGAAAACAATTGGAGATCATCTTAACAGAGTACTCAAAGATTTTATAGAGCTAGAAATGGTATTTCAGGTCTATAATCTCAATATGTGGGAGACTCAGGAGAACCTAGAATATGAGGCCAGCCTCATAGCAAGACACTGTAAAAAAAAAAAAAGTCACTGAGGTATATCCACTTTGAGATAACTGGAAATTTAAATGCAACTTAGGAAATAATACCTATACCCAGTTTTTCCCCAATAGAAACATTTATTTTCTAAATACAATACAATGTCAAAGCCAGGAAGCTGCTTTGATAGCTACAATCTGTCTTACTCAGATTTCTTCCTTAGAGAAACACTCTTTCGTGAGTATACACATAGCTATATGGTGTTTTCAGGTGTAGCTCTGAGTGCCACCACAGTCAAGGTGCGAACAATTGGGTGTTTTTGGACAGAGGGCCTTGCTATGTATGCCACAGAGGCTGGCCTCCAACAGATGTGTGTGGACACAACTGGCTGGATTTAGTAATTTTTAAAATGAGAGAGAGAGAGAGAGAATGTGCCACCCTCAAGGCCAGGAGACAGTGCCAGGAGGTAGAGTTACAAGTGGTTGTGAGCTGCCTGGTGTGGCCGCTGGGAACCAAATGTGGACCTTCTGGAAGAACAACACATATTCTTAACTCCTGAGCCATTTCAGCCCCTGAATTTTTAAAACTGTTATTATTTGATGAAAGGATCCCACAGCTAAAAGCCATTAGCTTAGCCCAATGCTTTCATTTGGAAAGAATCTTGTGTACATGCGCCTTTGTGCTCTATCCGCTAGTGACCAGCATTGGCTAAGTCACCCAGCAAGCAATACAAAACACTTTCCACTTCCCTTTGAATTTGAAAACCTTAAATTTAGCAAACACAATGACTTAGTTGATTTTTCCATCTTAGGTATTTGGTTTGTTTTAGAAGTGAACTAATAGGATAATAATGGCCACTTGGGTTACATACCTGGCACACAGTAGGGAGTCAACTGGTGCCCGTTGGAAATAGTGTTTGAACAACTGATAAATATGCACACCTACATATTTCACTGTACAGATGGTCAGAGCCCTCAATCACTGGGAACAGTTCCACAGCAAATTAAGAATTAGCAGGCTAGTGAAGAGAACACAGCTGTACATAACCCTTCACTGATTCAACACATCTGGAGATGGGTGGCTAGTCTGTGGCTGGTAATACTAGAGACAAGTGGGAAAGGACAACTGCAGCATCACAGCGTGTTGCAGGGAGAACAGGGCATGTCCTCCTTGCAGAACCTGTCTTGGGAAGGATTTCGGCAGTATTCCTAGGAACGAATTACTGTTCTTAAAAGTACTAAACTCAAGGGCTGGAGAAATGGCTCAGGAGTTAAGAAAATGTACTGTTCTTCCAGAAGGGCCAAGGTTGGTTTCCATGCCCACATCAGGCAGCCGACACTCAACTTTCAGGAAGCCTTTCACCCTAAAGTGGCAGCAGAGCAGCGGGCAGCTGGCTCCAGACATTGTTCAATCCACAGCTAGTAAAAGGTTCTGATGAACTTTAGGATTTCCTTTTCGTTTCATTTTGTCTTCAACACAGGATTTCTCTGTGTAGCCTTGGCTGTCCTGGACTCACTTTGTAGACCAGGCTGGGTTCAAACTCACAATGATCCGTCTGCCTCTGCCTCCGAGTGCTTAGATTACAGGTGTGTGCCACCTTGCCCAGCTTGGGATTTCCTTTTGTAAACAGAACTTACAAGTTACCACTGGACAAGATCATGCTAATCTCTTTATTATTCCACTTTTAGTATATGCTCCTAGAGTATAGACCATGTGATTTCCTGTGAAGACAGTTTATGTAGTCTTAGGTGGCCTGGAGTTATGTAGACCAGGCTGGCATGAAATGTAAATATTTACCCACCACTGCCTTCCCCCCCACCTCTGCCTTTTAAGCGCTGGGATTGGATCTTATGATTTCTAAAGTTTCTCCTAACTACTTAAGTCCTAGTCTGCATTCCTATGTTGGAAAACAAATTCACCCAAGAAATTATCTGTTTATGAGAAAATTGATGGGTGTGATTTCAACCAGTATTTATGGAGCCTCTATTATATTGCAATAGAGCCATAACAATGAGCATGTAAAATGTGGGATATGAGGGAGAAAATAATTGAGGGCAGTGCAACACAGATTGCCCTGGGAGGCTGTCATGTGCCGCTGTGGAGAGATAGCCCTGCCTGGAAATCTCTCCATCAGAAACCGATGCGAGGAAGCTGGACCTCATCATTGGATGCTGTAAGCTTCCACCCTCATGTCTCTCTGCCTGCTATTTGTTCTCTTACTTTTGTTTGCTAAATACTGAAATCTGCTCATTCAGAACTGAACGATATCACAGATCATCTCCCCATACACAATGTGTCTTTATGCATTTCTAGATGCCAGGTTAATGCTTCTTACGTAATTATAAATAAAAATACTGTGAAACATTAAACTTCTTTAAGTTAAATTTAATTTTACATGTATGGGTGATCTGCCTGCATATCTGTCTGCGTAACACAGGCACAACTGCTACCCAAGGAGGCCAGAAGAGTCTGGGTCCTCTGAAATCTGACTTATAAATGGTTGTGAGCTGCCATGTGGATGCTGGGAATTGAACCTGGGTCTTCTGGAAGAGCAGTCAGTTCTCTTATCCACTGAGTCATCTCTCCAGCCCCCTGAAACCTAACTTTTAAAGATGTAGCTAGCGTAATGTGACAAGACTGAGTCTGGATGATGACATAGGAAATTATATTCAATAATATACTAATGACAGAAAAGAGAACAAATTATTTATTTTATTAAAAATTTCCAATTTATAACCAAAATATACAACCACTACATTTAAAATCAGTTTTTACACTCACAGTTAAAGTGCTAAGAAAAACATTTACAAAACTGACATCAGTCTACTGTAAACAAAATAAATCTACAACAGCAGAGTGCAAAGCACGCCCAGCGACCGTGAAAGTACAGTCCATGCTCTTGCTGGGCGTGCTCGCCCTACACAGACCCCAACAACAGCAACTTTCCACTCAGTCTGGAAATGAACAGTTTCAGCCGACGTATGGAGAAGAAACATGAAGAACTAATGCCACAAGATACAAGTCTTTATCACAAACACTTTCTAACTAGATGTTTGTATGATAAAACAAGGTTAGAGTTTTAGAATTTAGAATCACCTCAGCAATTTAGTTCAAAACAGCATTTTAAAAACTAAATTGCTAAGTACCAGTTATTTAAAAGTAAGTTTCAGAAGAATGAAAAAGGAGTTTTCCTACCTCCATGTCCCTTGAAAAACTGTTAACAGAAAACAGGGAAGGTCTTTTTTGAGCAAGCCTGGACAGTGTTCACCTGTAAAATTTCTATCTCTGACCAGAGCTGTCAATATTGATGTGTTTTCTCTTCATGCTGATTTCTCTTTCAGCAAGACAGTAAAATTATAGACACTAATAATTTTATATGAACTGTCTGAATTTCCTACTTCATAACACTTGAGGCAGGTCACACTTTGGACATACTGATTAGAACAGCTGGAACTAGAAGGGAAATAGAAAGGTTTCAAGGTGAGCATTTGGGGAGCAGGTCAGATAAAGTAGAGCTCACTCAGGGCATCACTTGAGGGAATCACCTAGGAAGAAGCGTACCAAGGCTCACAGAAATCAAAGTACCTTTTTCTAGCATAAGAATGCATCAAAGACAAAGATACCCAGAGTGCCTCTAAGAGTGTACCAAGTAATGATTGCTAGCAGCTATCTTAATTATTCACAACAATACGGAGTACTTTAGTCTGAGTATGAAATAACTTAGTTTATACCTTTTTGGAGCATAAAACTGGAGATTTCCTGTACAGGAGTTTAATATTCTTACATGTGTATTTATATTCATATAGTTTTGTTCTCATAACCAGAAATCTAAGTATAAAGGAAATCTTTAGACGAAAGCTTATGGGAAACATGTTGACTCTGTAACATGTAATCACTACTGTGCAGTGTCTATCAGAGGATAAACTCAGTAGTTAGCAAAGATAGACTACATATCACACTGGGGAATTATTCTGCCTCTAAATGGTATTTATCGACTACTCCTTTGACATTGTGACAGTAAGTCGGTTTATAAAAGCTTGAAAATCAAACAGAGACAGTGAAGAACTTGTGTAACTTAAGTGTTCTCAAAGGCATTTACTTCAAATTGATAAAGTATCTTTAAAAGCAGGAACTGGGCAACAAGACAAAGCAGGAGCTCTTGAGATGACCTAAGAGTTTATGTATTCTCCTCTTCTGGAAGCGTGGGAAGAGCTTGGATGAAAAGTTAACATATGTTCTAAAATATCTCTTTGTTTGGTTTTTCCTTTAATACACGCCATGAAATTGCTAACACACGGTTACGTTTTTAACCCCTAAGCTAGCAATTTCACATGTTTAGGAGAATATTTTCCAACTATTCAGACAGTTAAGAGCCTTGAGCCGGACTGTCAGAAAAATCACTGATCAACAAAGAGTTGTCTGCTGAGACAAGAAAGTAAGAGCCAGCTCCTTAAATAAATATAGGACTTAGATATTCTGTATTATAGAAAATGAAATAACTATTAATCATAATACATATTCATATAATAATACCCCAAATTAACCATTAGATTAAAATATAAAAAACTATTTTCTTTTCTCTTTTGGAGATAGGGTCTTATGTAGCTCAGGCTGGCCATGAATGCCTGGCAATCCTCTGGCCTTGTTTAGCCTCCTAAATGCTGGGATTATGACATGCATCATCACGATGAGGCTGAAAACAAGTTCTTAATTAAAATTTTTAATTTTGAAGAATTAGCTTTTATAATAGTTCCTACAAACAAAATAAGCCAATGTGATGCTTGAAGTTGTCAGGAAACTTTTCTTTGAAAGTTGGAGGGGAGAATCTTTATCATGATGAAACAAAAATTTAGACTTCAGTGAGAAAATAAGTCAAGAACAAAATCCAGAAATTGAAAATAAAAGCAGAAGATTAGTTATAAGTTGGTATTTGTATTTAAGGACTGGAGATACTGTTTGGTGGCAGGAGGTTTGGATAATGAAGGAAAGGCCTGGTTCTATCATTAGTGACACACACAAACGCAAGCACACATGAAGGAAGAAAGAGCAGGAGGAAGGGGAAAAAGATGTAAACTGGTGTTAGGTGTTAAGTACATGGTAAGCATAGTGGGTAGCTCATGCCTGCAGGCTTGGCACTCAGGAGGTCCATGCAGGAGGACTGTAAGCTCCAGGCTAGCCTGGACTGCATGGCAAGTTCAAGGCCTTGATACTTGATACAAAACACTAAGGCCTGGTGAGTTAGAGCACTTGCCTAGTATATGCAAGGCTCTAGAGAAAATAATAAAACAAACAAAGAAATAAACAAACATAAAACACGAATAGCTAGATGGTTCTGAGGGGATCTGGAATACTATAAAAAGAGAAATGATAAAAATTCAGATGTGTCAACTCCTGGCTAGGATATATAAGAAATAATAGCCAATGTCAGGAGAACTTCAAGACTCTGAGCGCCTTTCCATCCTCTCTCTACTTCGTTTCTGACACAGTCTATGTTGCTCAGGTTGGTCTAGAATTTACCATGCAACACAGGATGGCCTTAAATTTATAATCCTTCTGCCTTAGTCTCTCAAAGACTGGGATTCCACTGTGAGCCACCACACTTAACACAAACATTTTCACAACAGAGTTCATTTTATGATTTAAAGAATTTCATACTTACATTATTTTCAAGGCATATTCATCTCAGCTCAATATAAAAACCTACTGTGAAGCCAGGCATGGTGGCACACACCTGGAATTCCAGAACTCATGGAGGCAAAGGCAGATGATTACCTGTTAGTTTGAGGCCATCCTGATCTATAAAGTGAGTCCAGGACAGAGAAACCTTGTTTCAGAGGATGCCCCACCCCCCAAAACAAACAAACAAACAAACAAACAAAATCACCTCCCGAAAAAAATCCCAAACCTATTGTGTTGTTCTCTTTTAAAAAATGATTTCATAGTAAATGCTTCTGCTGACAAGATTAGTTCGGGGAAAACGATGTAAGACAGGGCTGAAGGAAGAAATCTGCCAGCTTTTCAAAACTGAGGGTGAAAAAGAAATCATTTTAGGATTTCTTGGTTTTTGTTACAGAACTTCTCATCAATCTTCAAATAGTCATTGAAATTGGACTTCACATTCCATATATGCAACAATAAGAACTTGGAGAGCCGGGAAACTGAAAATAAATGTGTTGTTTTTAGAAACAATTTAAAAATTTTTAAGTCATGGTTAACAGCAGGATACATTTGAGAAATGGGTTGCTAGGCAACTGGGTCACTTTGTCTATCACAGGACGCACTCACCAAATTGCATAGCTATGATGTTACTAAGTGCTATGACCCTATGGGACCTGCTGTACGGACAGGAGGTCTGAAACAGGTCTTAAGCTTGTGATCCTCCTGCCTTAGGCTGCCATGTGTTTCCTAACTAAAAATGACTAAAATGTCATTATGCAGCATATGGCCACAGGACTCTCTGAGAGACTGAGCATCGAATTTAATCACTAGAAACCAGAGAAAAGACCTAAGGCAAGGAATGAAGTGTAGCTCGGAAAATCTACCAGGAGCTTAGGATGCATGTAGCTCAGGGCGGAATGACTGCACACGCAAGGCCGTGGGCTTGTCCAACAGCCAAAGGCGGTGGGAGGGGCTACAAGGCTGACACGCTTAGAAAAAATAAAAACCACAGCAGAGACCAGTATACCAGCCTTTACCTACTTTCTAATGTTACATACTCGTCATACTTCAGGCCCAACGGGGCAGTGTAAATCTATAGTCCAAAGCATTCAAGACATTGTATGAACTGATGCAGACAGTCAGAGCAAAGAACTGGGTGGGCTGGGGGGATGGCTAGCGGTTAGCAGAGCTGGCTGACCTTTCCGAGTACTGGGGTTGGATTACCAGCATCCATACAGTGGCTCACAGCCCTCTATAACCTCAGTTTCAGGGGATCCAATACTCTCTTCTGGCATCCCTGAGCGCCAGGCATGCAAGTGGTGCAGAGACACAGATGCAGACAGAACATCCATACACATAAGATTAGAAGAAAAAAGAAAGTAGGATTTCACTGATCCCGTTCTTGGAAAGCGTCAATGATTCACAAGAGAATTCTGTTCAAAGGATGAAGTTAGTGAACTCTATTTTATTAAAGAATACTTTAAAATTCTCACTGCATTTATTTTGTTTCTGTGTGTGCCTGTGGGCGCCTGCACACATGTGCTCAGGTGCCCACACACTACATGCACATATACACAGCCTGCACGTGGAGGTCAGAAGGCAGCTCTGTGGGAGTCTGATCTCGACACCTTATGGGTCTCTGGAATGCAAACCAACGTTGTCATAGACTTGGCAGCAAACGCCTGTACCTGCTGAGTCACCTCACTGGCCCTATTAGGGAATAATTAAGGAAACTTTATGGTAGTATTTTCTGCAAATCGAGGACAAACTAACAATAACAAATCACATTTATCTCTAATAATATTTTATGAATTTTGTTTTCAAACCTGGGACTGAACTCACAGCCCTGTCTATTGCGGGGCTAAATGCCAACCCTGCTAATACTTTAAAACAGGTAATCACTTTTCTGTGGCAATCTGGCAAATGCACGTATTTGATGAATATGAGGAGGCAGTTAAAGAATAACAATTAAATGGAAAAATCCTATTCAATTTATCTGAGTTCTTTTAGATTTTGTAATAAATCCTGTGGTGGTATGTGCACACCTTTAATCCCAGCTTTCGGGAGGCAGAGACAGACAGAGCTCGGAGTTTGAGGGCAGCCTTGTCTACAGAGTGAATTCCAGGACAGCCAGGGCTGTCTGAAAAATGAATAGTAGTAATAATAATAATAATAATGGATTTTATAATCAGGTGAATGTTGGTAAAAGCTGACAGCCTTTTAATTAGCAAAGGGGCTAGTGCTGTAACTAATCGGTTCATTAATTTTATTTTGAACACATGCTAGGGAGGTGCTCTCCCAATGAACTACACTACAGCTCTACAGATTGCATTTGGTATGAGGCCTTGACTAAATGCCTACATTCATAACTAAGAGAACAAAGACCACACAATATCATGTCATTTCTTTTCTGTTTATCAATGTATTATGTTGATGTTTAAGATATTTTTCATTTAAAACCATCTCTGGTACTTATAACTTCTTTTAATTTTATTATCTGTAATATAGTTTTCCTTTGATAAAAGAAACAAACAAACCAACCACTTACGTTAGGGCATGGTGGCACACTCGAAATCCCAGCACTTGTCTGGCAGAGGGGGGAAAACCACAAATTCAAAGCCAGACTGGGATATATACCTAAGACTTTCAGGTCAGCCTGAGGTATTTTGTGAGGGAGGACACTTTACTAACATTGGGAGTCCTGGAGTTTGCGCCCTCACACTGCAACAGAACAACTAGCAACACCTCTCATAGTATCTGTCAACTTAAGTTCAAGTTGCCTTAGCTGTGTAAGCTGATTAAGTAAAGATTGTTGAAAGAGGAGGCAAGACTAGATATCAGCTTTTGTGACTCAAAATCCTAGGATATTTTAAAAAACAACACAATGCATTCTTACTAGTTATTAATTAAGGCCTGCTCAAAACAAAACCACTAGATCTAAATTTTGAAAAGCCAGTCAACCTAATAATAATAATAAAAAAAAAAAACACAAAACAACCCTCCTCCTCAAAAAAAACCCTGCAAGTTTTCAAATATGAGCAAGCCTGCTTACATATCAAAAGCTTAAGGCCACAATACTACTAATAAAATAGTAAATTTGTCTGCTTTAGGAAATATAGCAAGATTGAAAAAAAAAACTTAAAAATACTAACTCAATAGTTAATGAGCAGAATAATGGAACACTGAATATTTATAAATAAAATATTTATCTTTATAAATAAAAATTTGTTAATCTTTGTTTGTTTATTTGAGACAAGTTCTCTCTATATAGTTCTGGCTGCCTTGGGCTCACTATGTAGATCAGGTTGGCCTCAACACCTTACAGAAATCCTCCTGCCTCAGCCACTTGAGTGCTGAGATTAAAGGTGTGCATTACTACTCCTGGTAAATTTAAAAAATTTGAAGTACTAAAAAGTAAAAAACATTTTTAATCAAAGGAAAATTGTGCTATGTCTAATAAACTAAATTATAAACAGTTCTGCCATACCAACAGAAAATCCATGAAAAGAGTAAATTAGGTTTCTAGGTAGCTACTTAAAAAGCTAAAGATAACTATCTTTCAACAGGTTTAAATAGACCGAACTGAATGTTTTTTTTTTTTTTTTACTGGCTTGGCCTTTGACCAAAATATTAGTGAAAACTTACAAAAAGAATCTTTAAAGCCAGATTTTCTTTCTATTTCTTTCAAGATTTATTTATTTATTTATTATTTATACAGCACACCAGAAGAGGGCACTAGATCTCATTACAGACGGTTGGGAGCCACCATGTGGTTGCTGGGAATTGAACTCAGGACCTTTGGAAGAGCAGCCAGTGCTCTTAACCTCTGAGCCATCTCTTGAGCACTTAAAGCCAGATTTTCTAATTAGGGAACACAGGAATAAACACACTTACTAATGTATGCTCTTTATAAGTGAACCAAACACCTATGTTTACTATGTTTACTAAGACGGTTGGCTCTGGACAGGCTTTTAATATTGCTCTTTTTCCAGAAGATTGGATCTTGAAAGATAAGCATTATTCTGTATGTTTGTGTCAGAGGCAGCAAGAAGACAGTGTTAGATCCCTGGAGCTGGAACTACAGGTAGCTGTGAGCACAGGGTGCTGGAAATGAGTTGGGGTCCTTTGAAAGAGCAGCAGGCACACTGAACCACTGAACCATTTCTCCAACCCTAACCTCTTCTCATCTCAGTTATCACAAAAAGGCTTAAAAGAATGAGTTAGCCAGGTGGTGATGGTACATGCCTTTAATCCCAGGATAGGAGGAAGAGACAGGTGGAGCTCTGTGAGTTCAAGGCCAGCCTGGTCCACAGTGCAAGTTCCAGGACAGCCAGGGCTTCATAGGAAAAAACCCTGTCTTGAAAAACCAAAAACCAACCAAACAAAAAGAATCATGAGTTTACTTATAAATCTAGGTTCTATAAAACTCCTATTCCTTGTGTTTTGTTTTTGTTTTTGTGTGAAACTGAAAAAGAATTCTTAACTACACAATTGTTTTAAAAAAATTTGCAAACATTCTCATGGTCTAAGTTGAGTGCCATATAGTTAGTTGTTCATTAAACATTTACTGGAAAGCTCACTCTGTATTAAGCCCTGTGCTAATTGTTATTCATCAACTGCTCTCTCAAACAAATTACTGTTTTGAGCTTAATACTGCCTTGGATCTTTTGCCTAATTACCAAATAAAACAATATTGCTAAAATCAAAGTACTTTAAAAACCCTTTTGATAATATACTAACATTTTAGAGAGAACTATCATTTTCTTGGTAGTCAACTAAACAAAGAAAACAGTATTAACAAATGCCAATCACAACAAAATTAAAATTACCCATATGGTTAAGAAAACTGTCCAGACTTGTTCAAGTCAATCTGAGCAGGTTAAGATTTGAAATCAACTGGTCTGTGGTAGTTCTTCAATGGTCTCTTCAAATAAAAAAAAAAAATATTTTAACTTGGAACACTAGCATGATAAAGAACATGGCCCAAACTGAACAGTGTTACAATATTATGCAGACTGTGCAGAATGAGGGAATGATGGTTGAAGGTGACTGTAAGGCCAACAACATTCACATTCACATCACCACTGGCTGAAGCAAGAGGAGATGCAAGTACACATGAAATCTGGAAGCACAAAGGTGAGACTTTCATGGCAATGTTCACTTCACTGTCTCCACTTGGCCCATTTTAAAAGACAACCAATTAACACTTGGCAATCTGCAGTAATGCAGACGGTGACAGACATCTTTTGAGCTCAAACTGGTCGTCTATCTTAACTTTCTATTTTTGTTTGTGGATGTTTGTTTTGGTTGCTCATGCTGTTTATGGAGCTTCTCAGACTGAGGCTTTGTGAGTTATTGATTTGTTTATAGACAAGTTATCAGTTGTACCTTGTAAGGTTTAAGGAGGGTTTACTAATTATCAGTAAAAAGGGACTTCCAGCCTCTCTGAGTGGCCACTCCAGTTCCAACGAGAAAGATAGGAGGACAGAGGAAAGAGAAAACATTTGGGGCCAAATGCTCACATGTGTCTTATGAAGTATGGGTATTTCCTACTGATACATACTTCAAAGAAGCAATATGACACAAATAAATCATGACTACCGGAAAATTGGCTCTTCTGTCATGTGGGCGCTCTTAGTGTTAAAGGGCGAGAGATGCAGACACATGAATTAGCCTGTGTCAAGAAATGTACTGTAGTAGACCTCAAAGGAAGCTCCTTAGTCCTCAAGAATCTTAATCCCACATATTTCATAATGCTTCACAGTTTCAAAGAGCTTCCAGATGGTTGTTCTTATTTGATCTTAATTTGACAACTTTGTGAGGTAGGTAGAGGAGATATATCTTCATCTTCAAACAAGGGAGCTAGGCTCTAGGAGGTTGACTTGTTCAAAGTTAAAAACTAGCATATGGCAAAGCCAGGCCTCTCCAGAGTCTAGCATTTTTTTTTTTTTTTTTCTGAGTGTGATTCTTGGATAACCTGCTAAGAATCTTCTGTGGCATTTTTAGAAATACAGATTTATAAAATCTCACTGCCTTCAATTTATTGAGTAAGAATCTCTAGAGCTGAGAGGTGAGAATTCTGCATTTTATAATGGATTGTAATAAAGAAACAACTGTGTATCAGGTAACAACGTAAAGTGTATCACTGAATCTGGCCCGATTTTCCCATGACTGAATGTGATGGCATCAGCCCATCATTAGGGAAAATCGAGCTTAAAAGAATGGGCTTCAAGCCTGGCTACACTAATAATCACCTGGAAAGCTGTTTGTTTTTAAAGCATCAACTCTCATCTGAGAGAAAGGCGTTGGCTATCAAGAGTTTCCAGAATGATTCATACCTGCAATCAGGGCCGAGGATCACTTGCGTTTTCTGAGTAACATATTAGCATTTTCCAGAATATTTCTTTCCACTCAGTTTCATACCCAATGAAGTTCACAGTTCATATCCTAAGTCATTTAAGCATTACAAGATAAAATGTCAAGAGTTTTTACTTGATATTTTTAGGACTAATAGGTATTCACAGAAAGAGTAACCATGCTTCACTTAGCTACAGTGATTTCCAAAAACCCAAATTAATTGCCATTTTGGACTTAGATTACATATTTTTGATGTAAACAACAATAATCCAGAAACTGAAAATAGGGATGTAGGACAAAAGCTGTAGTCAACTGGCTACTGGGAAATGTGAGTGCAGACAATCAGCTCACTATAGGAGGGCCTGGATACCAAGGTCTGATGGCTTTGGCAAGGTCACATCTCACTGTAGAAAAATACAACAATGAATACAGAGAAAATATGTTGCCATTTTGTACTTTGTTTACCACTAAAAACCCTTATAATGTTCATGATGCTTATCTTACTGCATGCCTCCACAGAACATATCTGAACATGAAGTTGTCTATGAATCAATACTATATCCTGGGAGAAAATGACCACAAATTAAAATTTTTCTATCATGCATATGGATATTATAAAAACATAGCCCATAAAAGCAATATTTACAAAAGTAAAAAATGATACAACTACAGGGGAAGTGCTCATCTCTGCCTTTACTCCAGTGCTAATCCAAATCGTAAATACCTCTGGGGGAAGACAGACAGACTTTGAGAGAACCTTCTATAGGCCAACCATTATCTTTTGTGGAACTGTTATCCTATTACCTAAAATACCCTTGTTGGCTTATCAAAGTCTTCTACAGTTTAAAAACAGTTCCTTTTTTTCACTCAGTGGAAATAAACCTACAAAGTCCTAGTATTCATCTGAGAAATAAACCTTGCATAGAAATTTTCTTTAATTCTGAAACTTTGTTTTATTAACAGAGCTACCAGAATGTTATTTCACAACTAGTTTATATTATATGAAAGTTCACTACAAAGCAGTCACCACACATATAGGATTTCTCTAAATATAAAATAAGTGGGTTTATAAAAATGTTTACCAGACAATCATCTCTTCACAACCTAGAAAGAATTATTTTTGTGATGCCATGACTCTTAATGTTTTGGATGTGTTCATGTTCCAAGTTTGATGTGATACAAAGAGCAAAGATCTACCTTCGCAGTGGGCATACTCTGCCTGACGGAAAGCAGGGTGACAGCGAGTTATAGCAGCCAGCCATGCGAAGGCCAAGACTAATGGTTCACCTTAGACAAGACTAAGCACTGGTGCCATCCTCTTCGATGACACGGTTCATGCTAGTGCCGTGTGTGATGTGAGTCATGGGGTTGTTACTGAGGTCTCGGATGCTGCTGTGTCGTGACTGCTCGTTGAGCCGGTGAGAACTGCTGTGCCTGGAGTGGTCCGTCAGCCGTGACATGCTGCCATGAGGTAGTCTCTCCTCCATCCCACGGTAACTGCAGGGCGTGTACCTGCACACAAAGGTTGATTTTGAAGTGGGTAAGAAAACACAACAGGACCCCTGGTTTTCATTAAGATGCCTTAATCACTGACGTGCTCAGTAAGTCAACCATGAGAAAGCAGGGACTGCTTATTCAGAGTAACTTCTTTATGCTGTAGAATCAGCTGATGTGGCTAACAGAAAGAGATAATCCACTTAGGATCAGAATGAAGGTCTAGTCCCTACAAAAGAGCAACAGGTAAATAAGTAAGGCTGACCTACTTGGAGCTATGTTAAGGATGGATCTTTCTCTTAGTCAAGCATGTTTCAAATATTGAGGGCTCAGAGAGATGAGGAAAGGGAAGGAGGCACTGCCCTCAGACTCTAGAAGACAAGGTAAGGTCAGCAGCAGTGCAAACTCCAGTTTTACTAAAAGGCTCGGAAGAGGGAACACAAAATCAGAGGAGAAATCAACAATAACTTAAATATCAGCTCCATCAGTCATGTGTAAATGATCTTAATTATTCTCTTCAGGGTTAGAGCTGTGAAGATACTAATTTGTCAAAGTTACATCTATTTGGAGGTTGTATCCTGACACTCTCTAACCAATTCTCTCATCAGCAAATTACATACACTGCTAGTTGGACTCTGTGCCATCAGCTGGGCTACACAGCCTACTACAGGTAAATGCAACAGTGGGATATTCTCTTGTTGAAATCCTGACTCACTGAGACACATCAGAGGCAAAAATTAAAAACACAAGAAATCACTCAGCCACTGAAATGAGAAATTATTAGCTCTAGGTCAGTCAAAATCATGAAGACCAACTGCACATTTTTTTATTGGTCCATTTATAGAGCTCATATGGTATTTATCAATCTTTCTGGCTTCACAGTGAGTTCTTTCAGGATAAGCACCACATTTTATCTTTTAATCTGTAGTACTTTGAGAAATGTTTTCTAAAATACTTCTGTTCATATATACACTCTTTTGTAAAACATAATTTAGGATAAAAGATTTCAAAGAGAACAGAGTATTCTTGATGACTTTACCGAATATGCTGCTTTTGTTTGCTTTTATAGCACAGGGGCAATTGGCCCTGGGCTACAACCCCTGCCTAGATAGAATGTTTTAAGTAATGTTTCTAAAAGTAAACAGGGCCAGGAATGCTTCTTAGGCCTATCATACCATCACTCAGGATGATGAGACAAGAGAACTGAGAGTTCAAGGCCAGCCTGAGCAACAGTGAAGCTCTGTCTCAAACAGCAAGGACAAGGGATGGATGCAGTGCAGTTGTACAGTGCTAGTCTAGATGTACATTCATGGGCTTCATCACTAATACTGCAAAATAAGGGAAAAAAACAATAACAACTCAGAATATGGCAAACTATTTTGGTTATTATCTGTCTGATTTGCTTTTAGAGCTGGGGATTAAAGTAAGGCTTTCGGTATACTGGGCAAGGAAGCTTCCATGGAATAATGAGCCCAGTCTTGCTTGCCCCTTCCTTCTTTCCTTCCTTCCTTCCTTCCTTCCTTCCTTCCTTCCTTCCTTCCTTC
>NW_026591086.1:3396667-3544159 GCF_907164565.1 Psammomys obesus
CTCCCACCCTCCCTCATGGAGTAATGGGCCCAGTCTTGCTTGCCCCTCCTTCCCTCCCTCCTTTCTTTCTTTCTTTCTTTCTTTCTTTCTTTCTTTCTTTCTTTCTTTCTTTCTTTCTTTCTTTTCTTTTCTTTTCCTTCTTTTCTTTCTTTCTTAAGCAAGGTCTCTAAGTAATCCTAGTTGTCCTGGAATTCACTATGCAGACCAGGCTGGCCTCAAATTTACAGACATTCTCTTGCCTAATCTTCTCAACAGCTGGGTTAAAGATGTGTGTCATCATGCCCAGCTCATTCCCTAACAATCATCAAAATAACTCATGCTTTAAAAAAAAAAAATCACCTACTATTCTTTCATCATAATTATAAAAAATTACCATGACTTAAGGTGAATCATTTGTAAAATTAAAAGTTTTGAGAGAAAGACTCACCAACACTGCTGAGGTGGCTGGCTAGTTTTACAGCAGTGCTTGACAATGGATGTTTTCACTCAATTACAGAGTTTAAAACTGAAAAGTCCTTTGAAAACAAGCTTTTAAAAACTTATTTTAGGGACCAGGCATGATGGTACACACCTTTAGTTACAGCACTCAGAAGGCAGAGGCAGGCTGATCTCACCAAGTTTAAGGCCCAGCAAGGCTAACATAACCCTGTCTCAAAACACCAGTCTGCACAACAACAACAACAACAAAAATCCAACTCTATCTTTGTTTTCAGTTTTTATTTATTTGTTTGTCCAGTTTTTAGACAGGGTTTTTCTGTGTAGCCCTGGCTATCTCAGAACTCATTCTGTACACCAGGCTGGTCTCAAACTCAAAGATCCCTCTGCCTTTGCTTCCTGAGTGCTGGGATTAAAGGCATGTATTACAATGCCTGGCTTGTTTCCAATTTGAATAAAGAAAATAAAAAGATTCTGTCTTAGTGTTTTGGGGGTAATGATAAAAGACCATGATCAAGAGTAACTTGGGGAGGAAAGGGTTTATTTCAGCCTTAGTTCATTATCCAGAAGTCAGGGCAGAAACTCAAAGCAGGACCCTGAAGGCAACAAGCCTCAAAGCAGAAGCCATGGAGGAACACTGCTTACTGGCTTCTTCCCCATGGTTTGCTGTCCAAGGGTGGTATTATCAAAAGTGGACTGGACCCTACCATAATATACCCAACAGTTTTGCCTACAGGCTAATCTTATGGAGGTGTTTTCTATATTGACAGTCCCTCTTCCTGAATGGCTCTAGCTTGTATCAAGCTGACATAAAACTATCCAGGACACACACACATTTAAATGCTTTAAAAATTTCTTGTATTAATGAATAAATACTTTAGCATGATACAAATGCTTCTAATTTTAGAAATTGGAAGGCAGAGGCAGAAGGATCAACTCAGTGAATTTCAAGGCTAACCTGTACTACAAGAGACCTACCCTGTTTCCAAACGCTTAAAAAAAAAAAAGACATTTTACATTTAGAACCTAGAGACATTTACATTTGTACTAAATGCTTTGGTAAAATAACTGGAATGCTTGCAAATACAAATATAGTACAATGGGCTTGTTAGAATCTACTTTAAAATTATTATTATACATAAAGATTATCTTTTTTCAGACTAAATATGACTTGCCAACTTTTACCTCTCAATGGTTTCCTAAATATCAACTTCAAATAAATATAGCTGATAATGAAAGCAAATGTTCTAGTAATGATAGACAAGTAATTTAAAAACAACAATAACAAAAAACAAGACCTGTGCGGTGGTGCATATTTGTAATCCTACTTAGGAGACTGAAGCAGGAGGATTGGCAAGTTTGGGGCATGCCTGGGCAATGTAGTAAGAAACTATCTCCAAGAAAAGGACAGGGAATCTGGGGAAATGGCTTAGTAGGTAAAGAACTCGCTGTGCAAGCATGAGGATCTGAGTTCAATGGCCAGAAACCACATAAAAGCTGGAATGGCTGTGCACACCAGTACCCCAGCGCTGGGGAGGAAGAGATACACAGGTTCCTGGAGCTCACTGGCAGCTAACCCAATCAGTGAGTTTCAGGTTCAGTGACAGACTTCATCTCAAAAAGAATGAGGACAGCCAATGTTGACTTCTACATACATGTATGTATGTATGTAGACATACACAGACATGCACAGACAAGCATAAACACCACACACAGCAAAAAGGGAAAGTGAAATTCAACAGTAAATTACTTGCTTACCATGTGCAAGGCCCTGGGTTTAAGCAAGAAGGGAAGGGGAGGAAAGAAAAGGGAAGAGAGGAAAAGACAGCAAAGGGTAGAGGGGAGAAGAGCAGAGAAAACTCAGTCATTTAAAGTAAGAATTGGGGACTTAAAGAAGACTGGCGTTCAGTTCCCAGGACCCACATCAGGCAGTTCATAACTGCCTGTAACTCCAGCTCCAGGAGATCTGATGCCCTCTTCTACCTCACATACACACAGATACACACACATACATAAAAATAAAGTCTTTCCCTGGTGTTTAGACTACAATCATGTGACATTTGCACCTGACTTTTATGTATGCTATTGGGACTGAACTCATGTCTGACTCCCTCCATAGAATACATTTTCAAAGGAAAAATTACATTGTATAATGTCTGAGAAATATATGACTATCTACAAAATTCTAAAATATAATATTCTGTTCATGGATAAATAAGAGCCAACTATACAGAAAAAAAGTTTGATTATAGTGTTTAATATAATTTCTGTACCTTTCAGAAGCCATTTTTACCAATGTGATTATACATTATGCAATATGAAAATACATTTTATATATCATAGTACATAAAATACAATTTTAGTATATGCTTACGCAGAATATTAGAAGGATCACTTTGCTGTTAAATATATTGTATGGGCATTCCAGAATCAATAAAAAAGTAATGATTTATGTTTCGTTTCTCTTTACTATTTGCTGCCATTCATATAAAAAATTAAATCAAACACAGTTTCAGTAGTGTGCTATTATTCACTCTATTGCTTTCCCTTGCCAGGTCACCTCTGTACCAATCTAGTCACTCATTCCCAAACTTCTACCTACTTACTTTCTTTTCTACACATCCTCTCACCTAAATACTAATAACTTGTTCTTTAAAGTGGTGTTTACAGGTAGGCGCATGTCGTATAGAGATCAGTAATTATCTAAGTAGTGAATAAAGTGAGTCCTGGCTATCTATGACCCATGGGCAGGATACCTTGAGATAATAAGGCGGCCTGAAGACAGTTCCAACATGCAGTTAAAGCACGTTGAAGCGGAAGTCGTCATGAGATGGCCTTTTGGGTTATGGGAATCCTTGTTCAGACTTTCAGTTTCAAAGTTTGTCTTGAAGTCTCCCACACCTACCCCACAGTTCTGAGTATGGAGAAGTCTATGGATGCATATTCACTGACCCAGATTCTGCCTCCAACAGACTCTACCCACATCATTCTGCTTCACATGAAGATACTATACTTTTCTATAAGGTTCTATACTCCTAGAATACAGAAGTTAAAAAAGTTTACTATGTATCTATATACAGAGCTATACACCTAGACATACTACTATAATAATGTCTGTTCAATACTGAGAAGGATGAGTTCAGGAGGTCAAATATCATTGCTAAGAGTTCATGAAGTACATTCCAAAAGATGGATTCTCTATCAGCATCTTAAATTAAGACCCCAAACTGATGGTTTCATTATACTCTCCTTTCTCATGCTATTGTGAAGTGACTGTTCAAAAATTCAAGTCAGACTGCATTATTCTAGCGCTCAAAGTCCTGCAGTAGCCTCTCACTGTCAGAGAGAAACTAAACCCCAGCATGGTTTTGTGCCCTGAAAGTCCCATGCTCTGGCTACACCCAGCACCAGACTCTGCCTGCCTGTTCTTGCCTCTGTGCATGCTGTTTCTTGTCTTTCGTTCCTAAGTGTCTCCTCTGAACTCTATTTGAAGTAGAAGTGCCATCAGTTGGGAACCTGTTTCCAGCTGCCTGTGATGAAGTAGATGGCGCTCTTCTCTAAGATCCTAAAGCATTGGGTACACATTTTTATCACACACATGCACACATAACACGCACACATGCAATTTATGTTCTCCATAAGAGGAAGAAGGAGCTTTCAGTATCTAGCTTATTTCATTTAAAATGATGGTCTCCAGTTCCACTCATTTTCCTGCAAAGAACGATTTTATTCTTTTTTATGGCTAAATACAACCTCACTGTGCACATGCACTGCATTTTATTTATCCATTCATCTGCTGATGAAAATCTAAGCTGATTCTACAACTTGACTAGTCTGAAGAGTGGCACAGTAAGCACAGGTATGGGAGGTCTCTGAGCATGGCGACTTAGATCCCCCTTTCTATCTTCTCAGGAGCCATACAGGTGAGTCACAAAGCAGCTCTATTTTTAGTGTGCTGAGGGACCTCTACTGATGTCCACAGTGGCTGGAGTAATTTACATCCTCCCAGAAATGCTCCTCCCATCTCATGCCCATTCTTCCAACATTTATATTTGTTTTGTGAAATAAAAATATACCTTTCAAGTTTAGCTGCTTGTCTCTTCCTACTGCTTGTCTACTCTCTGGTAAACTCTTATTATCTCTGAAATGACATAATGAGGCAGCTCTTAAGCAGTTCCTAGTTGTAGTATCTCAACCTCAAATTTAATGAGAGATTCACAGCCAGGCTTCTCTCAAGCGCTCTCTGTAAAGCATTTTCTGAGATGCTCCCCTTGATACCTAGTCTCTGCTTCCACTGCACCTAATAAACATGGGCTGGGTCCTGGGGTGCTGGGATATAGCATGCTCAAGGCCCTGGGTTTAAATCCTGGCACCCCTACAAATTAGCAGGGACTGAAAATGGCTTAATGACCACATCTATTACCTCCTGCTTTTATAATTAAGGTTACTGAGATGCATCTTAGCTGACTGCATACTGCCACAGCAGGATGGCGCAGTGGTTGTCACTTTAACTGAAAAACCTAAAGCATTTACTATCTGGCTCCTTAGAAAAACACTTGCACGGCCTTGGGATATATTTTGCTTTATGTTTGCATTTTACTTTATGCGCTTATTTGCATTTAACCACTGAAACTTGTATCTGACACTAAGACAGCTCTGTTTCTAGTGACTAGACACTTCATCTCAGTAAACTTTTATGACATCACTAAAGGGGTGGCTATTACTATTTTTCCTTTATAGCTAAGGAAACTAAACTTTACATTCTAGATCTACACTATTATTTTTTTTCAAGACTTATTTTTATTATTTTTAATTATGTGTCAGTGTGTGTGTGCATGTTCTTGTAAAGGACAGAGGTTCAGATCATCTAGAGCTGGAGCTAGGGTTTTGAGCCGCCTGCTGTGGGTGCTGGGAACTGAACTCAGGTCCTCTGGAAGATCAGCAAATACTTTTATTTTATTTATTTTTTACTTTATTATTATTATTGTTGTTGTTATTATTTTGGGGGGGGATGTTTCAGGACAAGGTTTCTCTGTGTAGCCCTGGCTGCCCTGGAACTCACTCTGTTGACCAGTCTGGCCTCAAACTCAGAGAGGTCTGCCTGCCTCTGCCTCCTAAGTGCTGGGACTAAAATAAAGGTGTGCACCAGTACCATCCAGCTCCAGCAAGTACTTTTTAATCATTAAACCAGCTCTACAGCTTCCGAGATCCACATTCTTAACCATAAAACCAGATAAAATCATATTTCTAGATTGGGAACCTATGAAATGCAAAGCTCATGTCATGTAATCTCTGTATTCCCAGAGGCTCACACAGCACCACTATAGGAAATGTTAACTAAATTTCTCTTCCTCCCCATTTTTTTTCAAGATAGGGTTTCTCTGTATTCCTCTGGCTGACCTGAAACTCACTCTGTAGACCAGGCAGGCCTCAAACTCAGAGATCCTCCTGCCTCTGCCTCCCAGAGTACTGGGATTAAAGGTGTGAGACACCACAGCTCAATTAAATGCATCTTTATAAACTGGCCAGTCTGCCTCCTCTTACATCCACCTAGTACATCATATTGCTTTTGTATCAGGTCTAGATCTCAAAATCGTTTGATTGGCTTTAAGTCCCATAATCTAGGATAGCCAGCAAGTTGAAATTTAATAAAGTTCTACCTCTACTCAGAATTGGCTCCTGTCTCTTAATCTGTGTGATCCTAACTGAATGCATAAAATAAACTAAGTTGCTCCCAGAACTTACCTGCCATCACGTGACCTGTGGAGGCTGCCATGGTAGCTGCTCACTTTGCTGTGGACACTCCCTGCTTTGCTTCTTTGATCATCCACCATGGCCAGCTGAGTTGAAGAAGCATGTGTGGATGTCCCTTGAGTGGAAGTTCCTCTTGATTTTCTTATAATAGGAGTATTTGGGTCCCTTAGGAGTGACTGAGCAAAGTCAGGTTCCTGGAGCACCTGCCGGCTCTCATTCACTATCCTAGACAATATAAAAGGAAGTTTAAGATTCAAGCTAACATTCCTATACACAACATTCCAACAAACAACACTGCTCTGCAAGACTAGTTGATGCCAGTCATGAAGTCTTTGGAACCAATCTGAGGTAACACTTTCGGCAGAGGGTAGAATATAACAAAATTCCCTGTCAAAAACTGGGCTTGATGCCAGTAATCCTTGAATTTGGGATATTGAGATATGAGGATCAGAAGGTAAGATTATCTTCAAGTTCAAAGCCGGCCTGAATACATAAGACCTTGTCTCAAAACACAACAAGAAAACAAACCCAATACTCCTCTGCCCTAACATAGTGTAACAGAAGAGCCTGTGTTAGAGTAAGAAAACCAAGATTGTAGTTCCAATTCTGTGAGCACCCAGATCTCAGCAAGTCACTACCCTGTGTTTCCTTTATTTTACCTATGAAATGAAGGCTGGCAAATCCATTTCTAAAAGGTCCCTTTCAGAGAAAGACATTTATGATCCTTCAGGTTCCAAAATATTTTTTAAAAATTATAAGAAAAAAGTGTTTTCTTTCTTGCTTTATAGGTATAATAAGGGGCTCATGACAACTGGATAAAATTTTTAACTTGCAAGAGCAGTTTAAAGCTCCATCATGATTCTGTGACAAGAACAACTGTCTAGTGCTAGAACAAACATACGTGGTCAACCTAAGAACAAAATAAAACAAAAAATTAAATTAAGCAACTATTCAATAAAGTCCCAAACAATTTAAAGGGACAAATTATCAGAAGTAAATGCTTTAAAATGTGGCTGAGAGTGGTGGTGCACTCCTTTGATTCCAGCTCTCAGGGAATCTCTGCATTCAAGGACAACCCAGTCTACAGAGTGAGTTCCAGGACAGCCAAGAATACACAGAGAAATCCTGTCTCAAAAAAAAACAAAAACAAACAAACAAACAAAAAAAAACAACCAAAAAGAGTTTTTAAATGCTATGAAAAAAAGGGTAGACAGTAGATAGATGTGCACAATGATGAACAAAGCAGTAACTGGATTAACAAAAAATAAAATTAAATCACTGTAAAGAGTCTGTGAGAATCAGCTAACGTTAATATCAAATGGCTTAATTAAAAAAAAAAACCTCATTATGTAAAGACTGGATCATATACTGAAAAAGTCTTTGAGAAAGTACAGAAAGTTCTCAAATTAACAGGACCATTACAATTGCTGTTATTTTCAATTCTGAGTTGAAAGGCTAGAAACTGGTATCTGATGAGTACATGTATTTTCCTTTAATCCATTTCATGTTATTCTTGATATATAAATTATAATAGAGAACCAATAGATGATGAGTAATTTCTTACAGAGAGAAAATGTTAACTCCAAAAGCAGCATCATATTTACTGAAAACACTACGAACCACCAGAAATATATATATATTTTTTAATTTGGTTTTTCGAGACAAGGTTTTTCTATGTAGCCTTGGCTGTCCTAGAACTCATTCTGTAGACCAGGCTGGCCTCACACTCACAAATCCACCTGAGTCTGCCTCCCGAGTGCTGGGATTAAAGGTGTACACAACCACCACCCGGAAAACAAAAAATATTTTAATTAAAATCAGGAATATGATATTATTTATTACCATTACTCTGAACTAACTGTCTCAATAGCTTCAGACTACAATTAGACAAAAGAAAGCAAGCTAGTTCCAGGATAGCCAAGGCACACAAAGAAACCCTGTCTTAAAAACAAACAAACAAACAAACAAACAAACAAATGAAGAAATTAAGGTTATAAACTTTTAATGTGCACTAAACTAGAATGGTGTAATAGTCTATCACTTCACATGTTTGAGAGACCAGGAAGAGCAATGGAAAACTTTGAGCAGAAGTTGAATTTACCTCTTATATTCAACAGTGTAGCTATGGCCAGGCATTTAAGCTGTTCTTAGTTTTCTCATCTGAAAAAAAGATGAGAATATACACCAACCTTCACAAGGAAGTCAGGAAGGCCAGGTAAATATAAAAAGCATCAACTTGTTTTTAGATTCAAGAAAATTACACTTTGAATGTTCCACAACGTTTAGCCTTCCTTCCAGTGTTAAGGATTAGAACAGGAATGTACTTGCATGGCTCTACTCAACCATCTTCTCAAAATCAGATTGTCAGTTGTTTTATTTATTTACTTATTTTTTAAAGATGGAGTCTTCCTATGTTGCCCATTCTGGACTTGAACACCTAATCCTCCTGCCTTAACCTAATCAATAACTAGGATTACAGGCGTGAGCCACTCTGTCCAGCTAGCTTTCCGCTTTAAAGTCATGCTACTCTGCCAATGTTGCCAGTCACTGCTGATAGTTACAATCTTACTAGGATACTTCTCCAAATCCAACACACACATACACAAAGGGCTGCTAATACTGTGAGAACTCATGAACTTACTCTTTTTTCCTCCGACCATGGAAAAAACTGGCCCATTCAAAGCATGTCTTTTTGCTTCCAACCCAAAAAACAGAGGGGATCCCGACTATGAGAGCCATCAGATACTTCATCAGAAAGAGAATCAGGTCTGGGCGACTCATCTGAGTGACCTGCAGGGAGGAAGAGAAAATCATCTTAAATGTATGCATCTACTAAAGCCAATTATAGAAATTATAAACACAAAAGACAACAGTGAAATTATGTTACAAATTTTAGTATCTTTATTTATAAACTTCTAAAAATAACTTTCTTGGATCCTCCTTAGAGCAGTAAGTACTTGTAACTGAGCCATCTCTCCTACACTAAATCTTTTACATTCTTGACTAATTTTCTATGTACCTTTCAGTTTTACAGAGACACACTAACCACTCACCTGACTGTGGACCTGTCTATTCTGACCATGTCAACTGTCATTTTATATTCTGTTAGTGAGGAAGGGCGCTCTGGCCATTTGTCTTTGCTAATGCTTGTTCACCTTACACTTTGTCCAACTTTAACACTATTTTATTATGCATATCACATGTTTCAACGATTCCCCAACCCCTCTTCATAGACTGTTCCCTGCCCCCAAGTCATGTTTGTGCTAGCTGTACCTTTTAAAAGCAATGTATATTTACTACTAAAATGTAAACTCCATGAAGATGAAGGTTTCTTTGCCCTCTAAATGCTTTATTCCCAGGACCTTAAGCACTGCCCAACACATGCTTGATACTCAATAAATCTTATGTATCTAAAATACATAGTCATACTTTTTAAATATTTTGGCAGGGTTTCACTGTGTATCTCTGGCTGCAGAAGTCCCTACCTGGACCAAAGTGAGCTCAAACCCACAGAGATCCACCTGCCTCCTGGGTGCTGGGATTAAGGGTGTGTGTCACCACACCTGGCTTCTTATGCTTGGTTTCATCAGGGAGAAATTATAGTTAAAATTATTTAGTACCAGCCTCTTCACAAGACAGCACTCTCTTCCATAGCTACTAGTTTTTTTCCAAAGTATTCAGAATAAGTTTCACAAACACACTATTTTATCATCACTAGCTCTGCCCAAAACTACAGATTGCTCTCTTTGGGTTCCCTTCTTTTCCCACTGACACAATGCCCTTTGGATGCCTTCTCAGGTAGAGTGTGACAAACCTTTGTCAAAATGCATCTCTGTTCTTAACCCTGAGTGGACACACAGAACAGTGATGTCAACATTTGTCGGCATCTTGCAGTCCACTGTTGGTGATGTCCTGCTGCTGCTGGAGAAAACCCTCCCTTACTCTGGAAACTTTCTGCCTCTGGTAGTCTTTAACTTAGCACTCAATATTCCTTACTATACTTGACTTTTACTTATCTCTACTATTCTCATTGTAGTTTTAACCATTTTTTTTTTAAACAAAGATTCTCTGTATAGCCTTGTCTGTCCTGGAACTCACTCTGTATTCCATGCTGGCCTTGAACTTGGAGATCCACCTGTCTCTGCCTCCCACCATTGCCTGGTTTTAACCACATTTTTAATTCTGCAAAGTTCTCAGCCATTGTTAGCTCTTAGGCTATCACTTAGTCATGCTTATAGCCCCCTTCCCCAACTGAGGCTTCTCAATCCTTCCTAACGGCCAACTGTGTCATTATATAGTTTTGAAGATCTTTCTCTATTCTTTACTCAAGGTAAACTCTTCAGAACCATTTCCTACTTTAATAATTAGTTTCCTCTGCATCCACTTTACTGTTATCTGCTGATTAAATCTTTGTAACTTTGTATTTCACTTTTATTCTGCTTAATCAGTTCTTATATTCAACTGTCTATCCTGATTTCATTACACTATCATTTTACTAAGCATTGTTTTATTTGTATTCTGAAGAATCTTAAACATGCTTATTTTTAAATAGCTAATATGACCCACTAAAATGAGCCTATTAGTATTTACTTTACCTGGGAAGAGTGCCATGTTTGGATAGTTAAGATTGTCAGATGCTTTTGTAGGTTTCCACCTTATCCCACTCAGCCCTCTGCCAGGGTCTTACTGCTTATTGCAACATTTACTTTCTAAAATGAGGGCATTCCCTGCTCAACCCTACTAACATCATTTCTCAACAGGAGATGAACATTCTTCAATATCATTTACTACGTAGTCCATATTAAAATTTCTACAGTCATCCCAAGAGTGCCTCCAGTGTTTTCCTCCCCCTCACCCTCCTGTCCTTTTTTCTTTGAGACAGGTAGTCTAGAATTTTACTTGGCAAATCTGGAACAAGATCTCCTTCTGTACGGGCACCTAAGGGTCATGCAGAACCACCTTGTCAAAGTCTACTCATCAAAACCAAGTCAAGGACTATCTAATTTAAAGGAAAGGCTTTGATAAGCACAAGAGGTATGCTACTTTAGTTTTGGAGGGTTTTATTGTTTTTTTAAAAGACAAAGTCTTAACTATGTTACCTTGGCTGGCCTTGTATTCAGATATTTGACTGTGTTTGCTTCCCAAGAACTAGAATTAAAAGCATGTGCCACCATGACTGGCTCAATATTTCACAATATTTCAAATGTAAAATTGTTACTTGTATAATCAAAATTGACAAAGTGTGTAATTAAAAAAACTCTTAAAACATTCTAATGAAATGCTAAAAATTCATGAATACAATGTACATTTGATCACAGCACACTTCAATATATGTTCTAAAATAATAATTACATTACAGGTAGTCTGGAGTATACAGTTTACACTGTAAAGTTTTAAAGACATAAAAACAGGTTAGTGAACAACAAGATAGAAAATGTGTAAATGAACTAGTGTCTAAGATGTATGGAATACATTTACACATATCTCCCTGTTAGTCTAATATTCGTTTTCTGAGACGATACAGTATTTCTGCTTGTTTCTGAGGGTCTTATTATAGTCTAGCCTATCTAGGCTATTGTGTAGCCCAGGCTGGCCTTTTAACTTGCAGTCATGTTAGCCTCCCAAGTGCTCAAATTAAAGGCCTGAGCCACCAACCTCCCGCCTTTACATTTGTTATTTTGTTTCCAGGGTTTCTCTGTGCAGCCCTGCATGTCCTGCCTCTGCCTCCCAAGTCCTGGGATTCAGGTTGTATGCCACCATGAGCAGCTTTAATATATATACATTTAAAATACATACTTATTTTATATGTGTATGGGTATTCTGCCTGCATGTGTATCTGTATGTAATCTGCATTCGTAGTTCCTACACAGGCCAGAGGATGACAATGATCATCCTGAAACTAGTGATATCTGGTGTTAGGCTGTCATGTAGGTGCTGGGAACTGAACCCAGGTCCTTGGCAAGAGCAAGTGCTCTTAGCCATTTCTCTAGACATCTGAGCTGTCCCTACAACCCCACAAATTTTTTTAAAAATATTTTCTTAAAATATAAAGAACAAATGTATGTTTCATAAAAAAATGATACACAAATAGTTACAACAATGCTTGTACCTAGTAAGTGTTTCATGGAGCACTGCTGTCTCCTGTGTGAGGCTGGGGAGATGGCTCAGCAGTTAAGAGCACTTTCTGACTTCAGTTCCTAATACGCATGCTGGGGAGTCTCATAAACACTTGTAACTCCAGCTTCAGGGGACCTGACAATACCCTCTTCTGGCTCCCTCAAGCACCCAGATACATGTGGCGTATACTCACCCAAACATAAATACAAATAAAGCTTAAAAAAGACAGTGTGTGGTGAAATAAAACCTGAAGACTGTAATTTCCCTCTTGGAGGGTTCTACATTAGTTTGCTGAAGTTTCTGAAAAGTCCTGGAGTAAGAAAGCTGTTTACCTTGTTTTTTTCTACACTTGTGAACAGTACAGAGCTGGAAAAGGCAAACTCTAGGCACTGTCCTATAGTCTATGCACCTTTTCATCTCAGAATTTTTTTATTTTTATTTTTTGTTCTGAAACGGTGTTTTTAACATGGACTCCCCTTGAACCAGCAAACATTCATTGTCCTGGTTCCACTGCTTCTGTTTTTAAGATGAGGCTTCACTTTGAAGCCCAAGCTGGTCTTGAACTTTGGCAGTCCTCCTCTGCTACCTGAGTTCATAGTACAGGGTGAGCTATCACATGCGCTTGGCCTTGAGCTGCTGTTTCTCCTGCCTCAACTTCCCAAACACTAAGGTTATAGATGTGCCACCAACACCCTAGCTGGAAAAACTTTGCAGTAAAACGAGACACTAATTCTTATGTCCAATTTTGTTGTCTTCTCCATGATTTAAAAATCCATCAAACCAGTTAACATGTAACCATAGATGTATGTATCTAGAAAGAGAGATGGGAAGGGGAATCCCTACACAGGTAGAGTACAGCAAGAATGAAGCAGCTGCGAAATACGCTTCAAATCACATTTGCTTATATCCAATGAATAGTCAAATGAGGACTGATCAGAAAAAAAAAATATTTTAACTGTAGAGGGTGATTTAATTTCATAATACAAAGAGGCGCTGGAGAGATGCCTCACAAGTTAAGAGCACTAGCTGTTCTTCCAAAGGGTCTGGGTTTGATTCCTAGAACCCACATGATAACTGGTAACAACTTATAACTCCAGTTCTTGGGAATCAGATGCCTTTTTCTGCCTTCCCTGGGCACCAGGCATACACATGGACATACATGCAGCAAAAACACTCAACACACCTTAATAAAGATGATGATGATGATAATGGAATTTAAATAGTAATACAAAGAAGAAGAGAATGAATAGCGACTGGCAAAGTTGTAAACAAGGAAGTACAGTGCAAGAGCTCATCAGAGATCACATAATCACTACAAGTGTTTCGGCTGTCAAGTACTGGCCTGAGCACTGTGTCTTCAAAAGTCACTTAAAAAGTGCCTTGAACTTGTGACTATAAGGGAACAAAGTTGAAATGAATATTCATGGACTTTGTGTAAGCTCTTTATTTTATAGATATGGAATCAAAGCATAGAGGCGTGATCCACCTTAAGGTTTATTTATTAGTACCTTCAGTCATTTAACTTTTGAGAGTTATGTCCTGCAGCAGAGGAGTCAGAAAACTGTGTGCCCTTGTTGAATTTCCATTCTAGGGGGCGGCAGGGTAGAATGCTGCTACTACACAACGAGGAAATCTCAGGTGCTTATGGAGCAGTGAAAGAACTAAAGCATGGCTAGGGGCAAAGAAGAGATGAGCATTTGGGGTGTGAATTGACAGACAAGAATTAGATATTAGATCAGAGTGCCCAAGTTTTCTCCACAGGAATATATAAGTAGGAGTTGAGAGTATATTTTGGAGTGCAACAGAAAAACTGATAACAATAATCCTAAGAAAAATGTGTTATTTTTGAAGAAAAAGTGGCCAGTAAAGTTAGAGCTGAGCATGCAAGGAGAATGGCAGGAGATATAGTCAGAGAAGTAGCAGGAACCAAATGATATCTGGTCCTGCAGGTAATGGTAAGAACACAAATTTTATTCCAGAACAACAAGAACATTGAAGGGCTTTGTCCAAAAGGGCAACCAAGTTCACTTATGTTTTCAAAGATTATTATAGTTACCATGCTGATACAAACTGTAAAAGAATAAGAATGCAAGTCAGAAGGCTACTGTGCAAGTAGTGAATGCTTGGTCAAGGGGAGAAGTGGAGGCTGTACAATGCTAATGGGTTGAACACAAACTATGAGAGGAGGCAGGGCTCAAAGATGGCTGCAAAGTAAGAGTCTGGGTAACCTGGGAATGCAAATGCCATTCAGTGAATGGGTTTAACTGGAAGTGAGATCCAGGGAGCAGGTTTTAGGAGAAACATTAGGCGTTCTAAATTAAGCTTGGAAACACCTTGCAGTTGGGCATTCTGGAGCTTAGATATGTGTCTACAACATGGGGGGGATTAAGACTACCCAAAAAGGAGTAGGGAAACAGGGCAGAGGCAAGAAATCCTGTTTTCCAAGTTCTTTGATCTAATGTCTTAAGCTGTACAATATAGTCTTTTATAAATCCACACTGGTCACATAATAGAAATGGTTGAATTAAAGGGAAGGAGTATAAAAAACAAAATCCACAATAATACCCAAAGCAACCATCAAAACCCTCACGTCTGCAAGCAGCACACAGGAGATTTGAAGGAGAGCAGGGACAAAGTCCTGAACAGTTTGTATCAAAAGATCCCAGTAAGCCCAAAATTCCAGGGGGAAACAAGCCAGCACCTGTGGATGGCAGGGGTGAAACAAGACAGTGACTCAAGAAATATGCTGAAGTGTTAGAACAGTAGTCCAAGACACTGGGGGAGAATGGTCAGTGATAACTGTAAAAAAAAAAAAAAAAAAAAAAAAAGTGAAGAAGAGAAAAGAAAGGTAGCTTCCATTATATGACTGAGAAAAGGAGCTAGAGTTATACGTCATAAAGAACACAAAAACACTAAGGGTAGGAGGTATATAAACATAACACACAGGGCAAAGCCCATCAAATAAGTGTATATAAATAAAAGAAACATGTTCACTTTTATTTAAAACAGCCCTATGATGAACTGAATTAACAGTTTTTAAAAGAAAAAAAAACTTGAAAAACTGATCCTTATATAGTAAAGGGGGCAAATGAGAAGCACTAAATTGTTTTTTCTTTTATAAAAGTTCCTGAAAACACCAGAATCTGACATCAAATATAACCTGTCTTAGTTTTGTTTCTGTTGTGGTGATAAAATCCCCTGACAAAAACCAACTTTGGGACAGAGGGTTTATTTTAGTTCACAATTCCAGGTTACAGCCTACTATTCCAGGAAGGTCACAGCAGCAGGACCGTGACACAGGTGGCCACAAAACACCCACAGTCTGGGCAGGGAAACAATGGCTACATCCGTGCTTGGTGCTCAGCTAGCTCTCTACTTTTACATAGCCTAGGACCCAAGTTCATGCTGTTACCCATAGCAGACTGGGTCTTCAGCATCATTTCTTGTAATTAAGATAATTCCCCACCAACACAGGCACAGGCAAACTGGGTCTAGACCATCCCAGTTGAGACTGTCTTCCCAAGTGTTTCTAGAACAGATTGCATCACCTTGCCACTAAAAGCTAATGGTCACCTACCCCTAACAACTCAAGGCATCTGATGGATTTCTTTGGCTTGTCTCTAGGAAACCAAAGAGAATCCCAGGCAAAGGAGACACTACCTGATTACTGTCCTTGATTTTTGTAGAATAGCCTGGCTAACCATAGACAACCTATATGTATTATCTTTTAAACACCTGATCTCCACAATAACTCCAATTTTAGCCAACAGTACTGCTTTATTTAAGCATCATATGGAAAACAGTCATCTCTATCTTGTTTTCCCTACTTAGATTCACACTCTAACAAAACCCTGAGGTTAAATTCTTTTTAAGTAAATGGAAAAATCACTCATATTAAGGAAAGAAAACCTTACTTAAAAGGCTTAGGAGGTTTCCTAAGGTAGATTCACATTATTTGGTGGTCTACACTATTGTTGAGACTTTGGCTTTGAATCAGGTAATCAGGTTGATGGAGTCTTCTTGGCTCTTTTTCCTTACCAAGAAAAATCTGTATTTTTCTAATGGAGATACATACTGTGTTTGATTAACTTTTATTTGTCAAAATATGTTACTCACAATATACTGATACACTTGTATCGAGCCTGCAATCTATGAAAATAACTTACTAATCAGGTTCAGGCAGTCTGTCATACAAGTAACAGAGTAGGGATTTTTCTGTTTGTTATTTTCTCGGGAGCTGACGATAGAACCCAGGACCTTCTGTATGCTTAGACAAAGGTTCTACTAGTGAGCCATACCCACAGCAAACAGTTCTTAGAAGCCTCTAGTTACAGCTTTTATACACTTCTTAATTACATGATGCTGCTTTATCAGCCTTTACTTTTATTACACTCTGAAACGTCAATTACTTGCCCTATTGACATAAAAGCCTATTATGATGCTATAGTTAATTAAGATAAAGTAGCACAGAGAGACAAGGAAGCCATGGAACAGAGTGGCAGCAAGTTCCACTGTGAACTCTTTATGTCTGACCAAGTGAACACTACAGAACAGTGGAACAAAGAAGAAGTCAGGAAACGCTAACTGCTACTACCTATCAGATGTGGTTTATAAACTAGAATTCGTCCCTTTCAGGAAAGCAATGGTTTCCTGAGTTAAAGTAACACAAGGTTGGGTAAGTAAAGAGCTGTTAACAGCTCACTTTTTCATAGTTTTAGTTCTCTTCTCTCAATCTTTATTCTCCCATCCTTGGACCATCAATTTATTTTGCCACTGTGAAAATGTGTAATAAAGCAGGATTTCAACCTCCAGATTTTTCGTCAATCACTGTAAGGAAATAATCTGAACAGGAGACTGCCATCTTAGAATAAATTACTTCTTATAAAATTAAGAGCAGCCAATGTAACCAACTGCAACAAAGTTTAACAACTTGGGTTCAAATAAACTTTAATGATTAAAGAACAAATCTGCATCTTATTATTCAAGCTCCTAATTACTCAAGTGAGAGATCAGAGGGCAAAGAGACAAAGGAGAACAGAGCTTGCCTGATTCAGAACCTATTGCCCATTAGAGTGCAAATGCTCAGATGTTATTACAAAATATTACCACCTGACAGACGTGGCCAGCATGTATCAATACGTGCAGCACCTGCTATTTTTAGCTAACCCCCAAACCGAACTTACTTCAAAGCTCAAAATGAAAATAGAAACAATACAGTTATCTCAACCCTATAATTTTTTTTTTTTTACCTTGCTGGCATTATGAAGACATTATATTTGATTAAGCAAAGGACAACATCCTAAACTTTCATCCAATTACATGTGACTGGTGCTGATCATTACCGATGTTACTAATGCCATACAACAGGGAATGTCTAGAAAGTAGAAAAATAGCACTGTCCACATAGACTACACAATTATAGATGTGGCAAGAGGGAGATCTTGGTGAACATAAGGAATGATAACCCTCACACATAGTGCAACAATGATGCTCATGCAGGCGGGGAGTGCAATTTCTGTTGGACTAAACAAAATGAAACAAAACAAAAAAACCTACTGTTTTTCTTCCTAAAGCAAAACACACAAAAATGTAAATTATTTTGCAAAGTTTTGTCTTTTTCAAACACAGACTAAAGAAATAATCAGGAAAGGAGAACTAGTTTGATTTCACAGAACAATAAACAAAACAAGGACTCTTCTTTACAAAGCACTGTCATAACCGATGACATTCTCAGCCTTGTACACAATGAAGACCATGCTCATAGATGAGACCTTTAAAACTTCCCCCAAATTGTTCACAACTTTATGACTAAAGAAACAAACAAAAAAACCCTATCAGTTGTTAGCTGCGATGTGGGTGCTAGGAACTGAACCTAGGCTCTCTGCTGAATCATTCTCCAGCCCCTTAAATGCTGTGTTTTATTTTAAGGTAGAATTAATAAAACATGTGTATGGAAATCTGTTACAGTTGACTCTCTAGTCACTTCTAAACTTCAGGATCCAACATGAGATTTTCTTACTCAGAAACATTTTATCCTGGCTATGAAATGCTGGAAAAATAATCTTTGTAAGCTGGCCATGGTGGTGCACTCCTTTAATCCCAGCACTCTGGAGGCAGAGGCAGGTGGGTCTCTGTTGGGTTCAAGGCCAGCCTAGTCTACAAAATGAGTCCAAGACAGCCAGGGCTACACAAAAAAACCCTGCCTTAAAAAAAACAAAACAAAAATGTATATCTTCTTATTTTATGTTTACAAACTACTTATATATAAAATCTTTGTGCACTTAACAAACTTTGTGATTTTTGCCCTAGAAACTTTTAAGCTGTTTTTACTAGGTGTTTCCAGGTCTGTTTGTTGTTATTCGTGTAGTTTCTCCTGGTACATGCTAAGAAAGTGTTCATTTTCTAAGGAAGAAAAGACAAGACCTCACACATAATTTTGTTTTAGTCACAGCATTATCTAAATCACAGTTATTTTCTGGGCTATGAACTGCCTTGAGACAATAGCTATATCTTAATCACTCCCATCTCTGTAGCAACCAGCAACACGTCGGAAGAGTAGAGGTATAGTAATTTTGAATTAATGGTTTTGTTTTTTTTTTTAAAGAAGGGAGAATAAGTCGTGGTTATGGGAAAGCAATTTTTTGATTCACTTAAGTTTACATATGAGACGAATTTCAGAGACCAGGCTGTGGATGTAGCTCACTTAGTAGAGTGCTTGCCTAACATGCAGGAAAGCCTGGGTTTGAACCCCAGAAACACATAAATTGGGTGTGACAGCACACATCTGTAATATAGGGACTCGGGAGATAGTAGGATCACAAATTCAAGGTCATCATCCACCATAGTATATTTGAGGCCAGTTTGGACTACATGAGATCTTATCTCAAACAAACAAACAAAAGAGCTGAAGAAATTATAAACTGGCTAATCTTTCACTTGAAAGATTGGTAGATACCTCCTTCAGAACATGAGAAAAACTATATATTTACAAGATGAATCCTTCACTCTCTGTCATAGTGCAAGAAGAGAAATCCCATTTTCCTCACAATTCTTTCCTAAGTATGGCTGGTTCCACTGAAACTGCCCGGCAAATGGAACATTCCTATTAGAAAATGAAACTAAAATCACAACAAATTAGATTTAATGTCTGCTATTTTTATGTTTTCTGAATATAAACAAGTCTACATAAACAACAGGTGGTTTGTCTTGTGTGTCTGGAAGTGTAAATGTTTTGTTGATCTATAAAAATTATTTTTTTATATTCTGCAAGGCTCAAGGCTCTAAAGTGAACTCGATAGTCTCAGCTAAACTGCTTATAGTACCATGGCAACATACATTCTATGACTAAAACAAAAGCACTAATGTCAGACTCCCTGGAACATGAGGCACTAAGTTAGATGAATCAAAGACATGAGAAAAAAAAGTGCTTTTGAAAATTAATGTTTAGAAGAAAATCTGATGATTACAGTAGAGAATACAGGAAGAATTATATACTTACCCAACAGTGAAATTACACCCTATACAATATATTCAGGTAAGAGATGAAAATCTCTTGTTTAATCTTCATAGCAACTTA
This sequence comes from Psammomys obesus, assembly GCF_907164565.1. Classification (NCBI taxonomy): domain Eukaryota; kingdom Metazoa; phylum Chordata; class Mammalia; order Rodentia; family Muridae; genus Psammomys; species Psammomys obesus. The sequence continues at coordinate 3,416,550 of NW_026591086.1, forward strand.
GAAGGTAATGTATTATTTCCTTACATGAATAAATGGTTAAAACTTGATAGGAATTCAACCCATTTGATTTGTCCCAGTATGGGTAAGTATATAATCCTATTACATTGCAGGACTGAATTCTAGGACTGTTGGGGTACATTATGTAAGGGGTATCCATGTATATTCAAATGCTGGTTTCTGTGCCAGCACATAGCTGAGTACAGGCCTGACTGTGGTACTGTTAAGCATCACCTGTATCAATGTTTTGTAAACATTGTTCTCTATCACCTTCTGATTGGTTGAATAAAGAGACAGGCCTATATACAGCAAAAGCAGAAGGAAAGAATAAGCAGGACTTCTGGAGAGACAGGAACTCTGGGAAAGGAAGAGGCACTAAGGGATTCACTGACAAGACATGGGAAAGTTGGACAGATGAAACTGGGGAGGTAAAGAACCACATGGCAGAACACAGATTAAACATAGGTTGTAAGAGTTAGCTGGGAACGACAGTAAGCTAAGGCCTAACGCTCTTATAACTATGTCTCTGTGTCAGACTATTCAGATAGTCTGTGTCATTTTTATGTCTGCATAAAAAAGTCTGTATAGTTTTATAGGATTATCAACAACTTCTGGAGAATATAACTTTCACAAAATGCTTCAAATCTTTTAAGACACACTAAATAAATAAAAGGAATTGGTATTAAGGAAAAATAACAACCAGAAACCACCAAAATACCTGGGAAAATACTAACATGACACCTGCTCTATTAGTAAATGTCACTGCTTTTACAGATGTTTTTTTTAATTATACAAATTTCCCATAGAAGACAGAGTTGGCTCTCCCTGGAGAAATAGTCTGTATGGGTGCTGGGAACTGAACTCGGGTCTTCCACAAGAACAATACACTCTCTTAAGCCATCTCTCTAACCCTTTCACCCTTTTTCAATTGTGAAATAAGTGTTACTGAGTAAATTTAGGACTAAATATTCTTTTTAATTCTGGAGACAATATGCCACATATCCCAGCCCAGACTTGAAGTCTCTATCCAGCCCAGAATGACGCTGAACTTCTGACCCTCCTGCTTTGACTTCCAGAGTGCTGGGATCACACACATGTACCACCAACAGCGGGTTTACCTGTTGTTGGGGATGAAACCTAGGGTTTGGTGCTTCCTGGACACTCTACCAAATATCCTTGGCCCTAAATAATACTTTTTTACAATGTGACTAAATACACACACACACACACACACACACACACACACACACACACACACACACAAAAACATTCTTACAAAGGAAAAAAAAAAACTCTGGCTGGTACAAGTGTAGGCAGTAAAATTCCATTTTCAGGAAGAACATTCATTTTAAAATGAAATTTAGACTAACTTACATTTAGCTCATTTTATTCAAATCATAAGCTTCTATAAGCATTAAATCTACCTGGTATTTTAAACAATGCGATCAATTACTTCACAAACTGAATTTTTTAGATATTAGAGGCCAACACTATAGTTTTTGTTAGAAGCCAAACAGCTCCTTTCTCACTGGCTTTGTATTGTTTGGTTATTTGGCGTCTCACCATGTCACACAGGGTGTCCTTACACACTAACGCTTGGATTTTGGGTGTGAGCCACCCCACCTGGCTTACAATGTTCGTATTAATCAAATACATTCAAATGCGATTAGTCTGAGTTGCCTGAGGCAGCTACCCCACTACTGTTTCAAATACTTTAAAACTTCCCATTAGGAATTTCCACCAGTGCTTCCTACACGTTCCTTTAGGCATGCTCAATGTTACTTCAAAACAAGAATACATTATTACTGGAGCTCAAGATCCCTCTAAAATGAAATTCTGAATGAAAACTAGTATCTTAATATTTGGTCGTTAAAAGCCATAAAGTAGGACAAATGTAGGATCCCACTTATATCAGGTACTAGAACAGTCACACAAAGGAGGTAGAATGGTGGGAGCCAGAGATTGTGGGGAGTAAGTGTGGGGTCACTCTTACACATATAGCCTCATTTTGAGAGAATAAAAGCATTTCTGGAAAAAAAAATGCTAGGGAGGGTTACTAACTGTTACTATTTAGAACAGCACCTTAAAGACGCTTAAATGGGACTAAGAGTGTAGCTCAGTGGGCAGAGCTTCTCTCCCCCTTCCATCCTCCAGCAAGCACAGATCCCTGAGTTCCATCCCTAGCATTTTATAATCATGCCTGTACTGGATCATTCCTGGCTACACAGTGAGTTCAAGGCAAATTTGGCCTACATAAATACTATCTTAAAAAGAAAAAAAAAGTAAAAGGGTGAAGGGCTGGAGAGATGCTCAGCAGTTATGAGCACTGGCTGCTCTTCCAGAGGACCCTGGTTCAACTCCCAGCACCCACATGGCAGCTCACAACTGTCTGTAACTCCTGTTCCAGGGGATCCAACGCCCTCACACATGCAGATGCAACACCAATTAAAATAAAAATAGCTAAACATTTTAAAAGTCTTTAAAAAAGTAAAAGAGCAGTATGTATTTTTACATCCACATGTGGCCAGCCTTGCAGTCATTGAACTGTAGTTTGTGTAAGTTATTTTTGCTGACCTCTTAGCTAATGTGACTAAGCAGGCCACATAACTTCAAGCGCTTTAGAATGAAGCCATACTATGTACTTTATGAGGTTACTGTGCATAGCAAACGGTATCATGGGCTTTTACCCACCAGCAAGTCAGCATAACTAGTAGACTTTTAACAGTACTTCATCCTCTTGAACTACACAGCAAGTTTAATTCAACATCCATTTACTCAACTGAGATTAAAAACCATGAAATCACAAAAGAATTTATTAAACTGCATTCTTATTTAAAGAGGAAGGTGATTATCTAAGAAAAACTAAATAACAGAAAAAAATTTAATGTATGCATGCAAGTGTTCTTAACCATGAGATGTGAGTGTGAAAAATGTGCCCACTGAATCTTAGAAAAGCTGGAGCAGTGTTGGAGTAATCCAGGATGACTACTGTGGTCTGTTGATGAGGTTAATGGAGAATCTGGAAGCTTTTTGGCTAAGGATGGATTTTAGGCTGGCTTCTGGTGTCAAAACCTTAAATGGGCAATAGCAGGTTTTAAAACCATGAGTTGGCAAAGTGTTCATGTTCCACCAGCCTTACCCAACACTGGCAGAAAGGCTGCTCAAGAGCTACAGAAAACTCAGTGAAGACTAACAGACTCCTTAAACAAAAACAACCAACTTTCACCGTGAAGAAGATCACCGAGAAGCACAAAGTTCTGTTTCTGATGATACATATCCAGAAATACAATTCTCTAGACCAGCAGTTCTCAACCTGTAGGTCAAATATTTACCATATGATTCAAAACAGCAGCAAAATTACAGTTATGAAGTCACAACAAAAATAAGTTTATGGTTGGGGTCACCACAACATGAGGAACTGGACTGAAGGATAGCAACATTAGGAAGGTTGAGAACCACCGCTCTAGACTTCAAGTTTTAACCTGCTTGAGGAGCACCAGATCACACACCTCCCCTTGAATGAAGTACCTCTCATTATCACAATCAAGGAGAGAGAGCTTGAGAAGGTGCAGAACCCCCTCTTCACCTAAGATGATGCCCTTTCCAGCAAGGAAATCAATCTGCTGCGGCCTCTGTCCAGTTCTCTCCCACCCTGAATGCTGTTTGTTAGGATGCGGATATAAGTTCTTACTGCTTTACTGTTTGTGTATGTTGCATTAATAATACATTTGTGAGCCAGGAAGCAGTTGCACAAGACTTTAATCCCCGTACTTGGGAGGCAGAGGCACTCAGGTAAGTGAGCTCTGGTCTACAGAGCGAGTTCCAGAACAGCTAAGACTACAAAGAGAAACCCTGTCTGGGAAAAACAAAGCAAACCAAATGAAAACAACCAAGCAAACAACAAAAAAACCAAAACCAAAACCAAACAGCAACAAAAATTGTGTGTGAGGGGAAAAAAGTTTTAGAAAATATTTCTACGGGAAAGAAAAAAATTCAACGTGAAGACAAACTTCTTTTTCTTTTATTTTCCTTTTTGGTTTTTTCAAGACAGGGTTTTTCTGTGTGGCCTTGGTTGTCCTGGACTCGCTTTGTAGACCAGGCTGGCCTTGAACTCACAGAGATCCACCTGTCTCTGCATCCCAGAGTGCTGGGATTACAAAAATGCATCACCAACTTGCTTGAATAAAAACTTTTAATATAAGAAATTCTCATTTATTTTTTATTATTTTACAATATCTGAAAATTTTAACATTTAGAAACATCTATTTAAATTATTTTTTCTTTTTTAATTATTTATTATAACTTATTAACTTTGTATTCTGGCTGTAGCCCCCTCCCTCGACTTCTCCCGGTCCTACCCTTCCTTGCTTTTCTCTCCCCCATGCCTCTCTCTCCCCTAGTCCACTGATATGAACTCAGTGGCTGGCTCTTTCATCACCTCCCCTTGTGGGAAAGGAGGTACAGCCTTAGCAGGCCACAGAGGAAGACAAAGCAGCCAGTCCATTTGAGTCCTGATAAATTAGGGTCAGATAGAAGGGGAGGAGAACCTCTTCTATCAGTGGAATAAAAACTTAAGACAAACCAACCCAAAACCAACCCCCAAAAACCTAAACAAACAAACTCCATAAATCACAAAAGAAAAATCCAAAGATAATTTTGATGCAAATAACTGAAAAGCAGCAACAAACAGTGACCCACTAGAGCAGCGAACAAAGCTAACAAATAGGCAAGTCACAAGGAGAAGCCACGAGCCCAATTGGTACATAGAAACATCATCTTATTACTAATACAGGGATGTAAACACTAAAGCTGAGGTGCTTCAAAGGCTGGCAAAGACTTTCATGCCTGATACCCATAAGAAGGAAACAAACGTCTGACTATAAGTTAAAGTAGCCACTTGAGTTGAAGACTCTTCTTCTACAATGCAACAATTGCAGGTGTTGGTAAACAACTTACAGAGACCAGAAAGGGGTATTACCAAGAATGTGGGTATATGGACAAAGAAGAAAAGCCATTTTTAAATAAATGGGAACAGCCATGTTGTGGACATGAATATGATGTTAACACAGCCAAAGCTCACGGACGATGAGAATGACTCTTTTGTGGTATAGACTGTACAGTGCTTTCATCTTTGTAAGAAACATCAGCTACTATGTCTAAAACTCATAACTTACAAGGTAGGGGGAAAATAACAATTGAACTTCTGTTGAATTTCTTAGCAGACTTGCTTACTAAAAGGTCTTAACACAATTCTCAGACTTGAAAGTAAAGGTGAGAGATAGCTGAATCGTATCAACTGCTCCCCATATCTACCTTAGCTACTATCCAATTCTATGTCATTTTAGGGCTGGTGAAGAAACGTTTGTCTGTGAGGCAGTCTTTTACAACATCAAACCAGGCAAACTGTCATTCTCACTGTTTACTGTGAGCACTGACTCTGTGTTAACTCGTACCCACACCTCAGCACTGCTGCTGCTATTTCTCTAAGATGGCCTTTCCTCTCCATTTCTGTATTCACATCTTTACTGCTGTCATTTACTAATTTACAGAATATGCATTCAAAAAATTTGTAAATAGTTCTTGCTCTCAAAGAGATCACTATCTAATAGAAAGAAAAGATACATGAACAAAAGCCCTTCAGTCTGAAATGTAAACATTTTAATAGTGTTTAGAGATCTGAAAGATCTCATTAGATGCAAAGAAGGCCTTTGACAAAATCTAACACTCCTTTATGATGAAAGTCTTGGAGAGATTAGGAATATTAGGGACATACCTCAACATACTAAACATAGTTTACAGCAAGCCCAACTTAAGGAGAAAAACTCTAAGCAATTCCACTAAAGCCAGGAACAAGACAAGGCTGCCCATTCTCTCCATGTCTATTCAATATAGTACATGAAGTTCTAGCTAGAGCAAAAAGACAACTGAAGGAGATTAGGAGAATACAAATGGCGAGGGAAGAAGTCAAAGTGCTATTATTTGCAGGTGAGATAGTAGTACAGATAAGTAACCCTAAAAATTCTCCCAGGCAACTCATACAGCTGATGAGTTCCTTCAGCAAAATGGCTGGGCATAAGTTTAACTAAAAAATCAGTAGCCCTCCTATTACAAATGACAAATGAACTGAGAAAAATATCAGGGAACAACACCTTTCATAATAGCCCCAGATAATATAAAATAATTTAGGCTAACTCTAACCAAGCCAAATGAAAGACTTATTTGATAAAAACTTCAAGGTGTTGAAGAAAGAACTTAAAGAAGATATCAGAAGATGTAAAGATCTCCCATGCTCATGGATGGGTAGGATTAACACAGTAAAAATGGCCATCCTACCAATAGCAATGTACAAATTCAATGCAATCACTATCAAAATACCAAGACAATTCTTTACAGATCTTGAAAGGACAATTCTAACTTTCTATGGAAGAACAAAAACACAGAATAACTAAAAAAAATAAAAGATAAGAACAATATCCCTGATTTTAAATTATACTAGAGCTATTGTAATGAAAACTGCATGGTATGGCATAAAAACACACATGTTGATCAACATTATTGAACTGAAGACCCAGACATAAATCCACACATCTATGGACACCTTATTTTAAATAAAGAAGCCAGAAATACACATTGAAAAAAAGATAGCATCTTTAACAAATGGTGCTCGTCAGACTAGATATTTGCATGTGGAAGAATGCAAATAGATACATAATTGTACAAAACTCACGTCCAAGTGGAACAAAGACTTCAACATAAAACCAGACACACTGAACCTGACTAAAGAGAAAGTGGCAAGTACACTTGAATACAATGGCACAGGAGACAACTTCCTGAACAGAACACCAATAGCTCAGACATTAAGATCAATAATTAACAAATGGTACCCCATGAAACTGAAAAGCTTCTGTAAGGCAAAGCACACCGTCAATAGGACAAAGCTGTAGCCTACTGAATGGGAAAAGAATTTTTTACCAACTCCACATCCAATAGAAGACTAATATCCAAATTATAGAGAGAACTCAAAAAACTAGACATCAGCAGAACAAATAATCCAATTTTTTTAAATGGTGTATAAATCTAAACAGAATTCTCAACAGAGGAATCTCAAATGGCTGAGACATACTAAGAAATGTTCAACATCCTTAGCCATCAGGGAAATGCAAATCAAAAACTACTTTGAAATTCCATTTTACACCTGCCAGAATGGCTAAAATAACAACCCATGCTCACAAGGATGTGGAGCAAGGGGAACACTCCTCCATTGCTAGGGGGAGTGCTTGTACAGCCACTTTGGAAATCAATATGGTGGTTTCTCAGAAAACTTGGGAATTGATCTACCTCAAGACCCAGCTATTAACACTCTTGGGTATATACCCAAAGGACTCTCCATCTTACCACAAGGACGCTTGCTCAACCACGTTCATTGTGGCTTTATTCAAAATGGCCAGAAACTGGAAACAACCTAGATGTCCCTAAAGACAGATAAATGGATAAAGAAAATGTGGTATGTTTACACAATGGAGTATATCTCAGATGTTTAAAAAATGACATCATAAAATCTGCAGGCAGAGGAGTGGAACTATTAAAAAAAAATCTTTCTGAGTTAGGTAACCCCGACTCAGAAAGATAAATATGGTAAGTATTCATATGTAAGTGGATAGTAGCTGTTATGTAAACCAAGCTACAATCCGTAGACCCGGAGAGTAGATAAGGAAGAGGGTCTTGGGGGAAGATCATGATCTCCCCCAAGGAAATAGAATAGATTTTACAAGCAGACTGGAGAAGGGATTGTCTTAATAGAGTCAAGGAAGTAGTTTCCTTGCACTAGGTTTCCACATCACCCCAAGTGCCCCCAACTCCAGCTGTCTCTGAATTCTCTCCCTCTACCCATCTCCTCCTAACTCCCAGGCCCCAAGCTCAGGGAATCCCACAGAAGAGGAGGCAGAAAGATTGCAAGAGCCAGAGGGGATGGAGGAAACCAGGAGAACAAGGCCCTATAAATCAACTAAGCAAGATATATATGAGCTCACAGCAACTGACGCAGCAAGCACAGGGCCTACATCATCTACACCAGGTGTTCCACATCTATATTATAGCTGGTAGCTTAGTATTTTTATGGGACTCCTTAGTGTGAGAACAAGTGGGTCTTTGACTCTTGTGCCTGCTCTTGGGACTACTCCTCCTACTGGCCTGCCAAGTCCAACTTGAGTTGATAGTTTTTGCCACATTTTGTATTTTGTCATGTTTGATTGTTATCTCTTAGAAGCCTGCTCTTTTATAATGAGAGACAGAAAGAGTAGATCCGGAGGGAAGGGGAAGTGGGGAGGAACTGGGAGTAGAGGAAGAGGAACTATAATCAGAATATATTGTATGGGAATAGAATCTATTTTCAATAAAAGAAGAAAAAGTTGTTGCTCTCAAAGAGTTCACTGTTTAGCAGGAAGAAAAGATACATGAACTCTGAGCCCTTTACTCTGAGCTGTAAGCACTTTAATAGTGTTAAGAAGGTCCAACAAGTGTCGTGGAGCTGTAACGTACACTTAGAGGACAGATGAACAGATCAGAACATTCTCTTAAGAAAACTTCTTGTGAGGGAATGAGAAACCGCTCAGCAGCTGAGGGCACTCATTACTCTTGGAAAGGATTCAGGTTTGGTTTCCAGCACCTACACATGACGGCTCACAACCACCTATAACCCTAGTTCCAGGGGATCTGACACCCTTTTCTGAACTCTCCTGGCACTAGGCGTACATGCAGTGCACATGTGTGTTATGTTAGCAAAACATTCATACACATAAAATCAAATAAATAAGCCCTAAAAAATAGAAGAAAGAAAACTCCTTTTAAAAAGAAGATTAGGAACCATGTACAGGATGAAGTGCTCTGAGCTGTTCTCAGCTATTCTAAGACTAAATACCAGCTGGTCACACATTAAACATGGGCAAGTCACTCAGTATTTCAAATATTCAAACAAAACAGACATGTATGAAAATTTAAATTATATACAGAATCCAAATAAATGATTTTTAAATTTCTTTCTAGATCTAAAATTCTGATTCTGTGACTCTTCTAACTCAAAGGCACATAACAAAACATTCAATATGCAAACAAGAAAAAATAAGGCCAAGAGTTTATGCAACTGATTTCTACTATTCCCATAAAACTTCAAATAATTACTAATCTGACACCAGTGAAATTTCCACAGAAGACATAACCCTTTTCTCAGAGTTGGAATAGTTTTTTTCCCCTATATCCTTGACTTTCAAAGTATCAATAAATATTTTGTGGTAATAGAAATAAGTTACTTATTTAAGCTCATAGTATGGATATGTAAATCATCTCTTAAATTGAATGTCTATACAAATATGTCTATACAAATACAAATATAATACGTACCAATTCTCTTTACTTTAAAACTTTAATGTACATGCTTAACTGCCATGAAGAATTAGAAAGAAAACCGCAGGTAAGATTACCTCTTCATAGTAACCGTCTTTTCACTATCACACATTATGAGAATTAATAACAAGGGTTCCCTTACCTGGTATGGACACGGAATGTGATATTCTCTGCAGCGTTCCTGTATCCATGTTGTTTCCCAGATGCCACGGTAAGCTTGCTCATAAAAGTAACATCCAATTACAACCAAGAGTGGTACAAGGTAAAGAATGCTGAAAACACCGATGCGGATCATGAACTTCACTAACTTATCTTGGTTTTCCTTTTCTAATGGGATCTCAATCCGAACTCTGTTTAGGGATATAATGCCGGCTAACAGGAGAGAAACCCCAACTACCACATACAGGCAGAGGGGAGCAAGAACGAAATATCTTAATGCATCAACATCGTACAGGCCGACAAAACACACGCCACTAATATTGTCACCTTCAATTTTATTCATCGCTAAAAGGATGATAGTCAGAGTTCCGGGGATGCCCCAGGCACTGGCATGAAATAGCAATGCTTTCTTCTCAATAGCTTCACTACCCCACTTTGGCACAGCTGCTAAAAACCATGTGATGGTAAGAATTACCCACCATACACTGCCAGCCATAGTGAAAAAATAGAGTACCATAAAAAGCATGGTACAGGCTTTGTTGTGAGATCCTTGTGTCACTGTGGAAGCCTTATACTGTGCAGGGCTAGATGCATTGCAGGCTACTCGGTCCTCAAGCAAAAACCCAATGAAGAAAATTAACGACACCATCATGTAGCAGACTGCATAAAATATAATAGGTCTTTCAGGGTAACGGAATCTTGTGACGTCAATCAGAAAGGTTAAAAAAGTGAACAGCGTGGCAGAGAGGCAGATGATTGAAATCAGGCCTATGAAATAACGAGCAAATGACAGTTCTTCTCTCCTAAAGTACATATTGGGACATGGTGGTGAACAATCTCGCACGTGCAGAAAGGAATAGCCAAGATCAGGATCAATTTTCAACTCTCGGGGACACCAAAAACCATAATCCCGCTGTACTGCAACTGGGGCTCCTTCAGTTGGATCTCCAACTAAATTCAAATCCACAAGCCGGGGATAAGGCTCATCACAATCTGGGAACCTAAAAAACAAAAGATAAGAACCATATTTATTTCCAGAGAAATCTGCTGCCACTTAACAATTTCAATTTCTAAATTTAGTCCCTATCATCTATTCCTGTCACTTGGGATAAACAGAAATAAAGAGAGTGGCATGTTCTGGTAGGCTTCAAGCAGATTTTAAATGACAAAGTAGTAAAGCTAAATTTGTTTTACCATTAAAATCAGTAATCCACTAAAACTCAAGCCAGCCATCAACAATAAACAACATATGAAATAATGTATATAGTATAATATCTATAGTTTCCAAATGCGAATGTGTGTGTACGTGTGTATGTGCAATTATATTGTACCAAGAGAATATCAGCTAAAAGTTCAAACCTAAGATTTGAAAATCTTCTTTAAATGCCCAAGGTGCTGTGAGCTAGACCAGTAATAAACAACCTCACAAATGACTTTTAAATTTCATGCAGTCTTTAATTATCTTTGGGGGAGCAATGCTGGGTTTAGAACCTAGGCTTTTATGAATGCCAAGCAAGCACTCTACCACTTAAGCGATGCCCTAGGCCAGTCTCTGCTTATACTACTGAGTAACTAAAGGGCATCTAAGGTCTTTAAATTCACCTAGCTTTTTTCTACCATCTGACAACTTCTCTCCAACATACTGTAGCCTTTAATTTAGTTATTTCTAAACACAGCTGTGCATAAAATTAAGAATTTTTTTAAGAAAATCCTGTTTAGCTTCACCACAAAACTAGTTTCAGAAAGCTAAAAAGCATACCCCCTTAGGAATGCTTTCACTATATTACATAGATTTTGATGTGCATTTGACTCCAGGCATCTTGATTTTGTCAATGACCTATTCATCATTCTATATTGGTTGTTTAATCTACATAAGTCTATGTATTTTGTAGTTTCTCAGAGTGTTGATTTCTAGCTTTATTCCATTACAATCAGATGGAATACAAGAAATTATTTCAATTTTGCTGAGACTTGCTTAGTGAGACTCCAGGGAAAGTGAAGAAAGCAAGAACTGAACTCTGTGAAGAACCGTAACACAATGGACACCCAGGAAGGTGATCCAAGAAGGGAACAACTTGTTCTGACACAGCAGCTCAGATAGGATATTCTAAAGTTTAAAAAGGAGGGCAGGCTGAAGTGGCAGGAAATCAAATGAGACACAAGTTTAAATAAATGCCAGAATCTTATCTTAAATTTGTCTCAAATATCTCAACTTTAACATGCTTAAATTTTCTTTTATTTTCTTAGTTCTCTGCAACTTATCTTTGTTTAGCTTTCATTAATCAATCCCTATATCCAGTTATTTATGAACTGTGCTGCTTTCCTCTCGCTGCTTTCAGATCTGTCCCATTCTCACTACCTCACTGGGTTCTATTTTTACTTATTTTTAACATGTATTAACTATGCTCCAACTGCTCTCTCTGTAAGCATTTTTGCTCAACCTGAATCTGTCTTCCCCATTGCTCTCTGCTACCTCTTAGATTGCTTAGGCTGAGTTAAATGAATATACTCTTTGACAGGCATAAATTAAACAAATATTGAGTGTTTTCAGTGTGCTAGACTCTTCCAGATGATGAAGGCAAGCAAAGAACAGAACAAAGTCCCTGTTCTTAAGGAGCTAAAATTCTATGAGCAAAGTTGCTGAGGGGAACAAGGGAACATTTCTTTACCAGGACAACTTGCTACAAATAACAAAAAGAAGAGCTATAGTTTGGAAAAAAAAACTAACAGGTTGGGGAAGAAACTGATGATATCCATGAAGTTGAGGAATGACTCCTATGGTCTGAATGCCCCCAAATCTCATGGATTGAAACTTTATCCTCACTGTGGAGGTACTAATTACAAAGGCAAAGCCCTCACGGACTGGCCTTCAGGGAGTTTGCCCTTTTGCTGCTTTCTAGCCCGTCTGCCATGTGCCTCTACAGACTACTGCCAACTCAGTCAAAATTACTTTAAAGAAGAAATGAACAGTTTTTAATGAAAACTGTTCTAATGAAAAATTAGGATGCTGTGGAACATCCTAAATGATTATCAATAGGAGATGGCTAAATAACTATAGGATAGTAACACAATTAACTATCAAATATTAACTTTTAAATCAGTAAATACAAAAACTGATCCAAATTGACACATAAACACACAGGGAAAACATTTTGCTTATGGAACATATATATATGCAAATATAAATTTCTATTATACATATTATGTATAAAACCAAGCATAGAAGTAATGAAGTTAATTTACCATTAAGTTTACCTTATCTTGGGAAGAGAAGGGAATGTGAAAAAGGCAAGGACCAGTAAAACATTGAATTGTAATACAGAGCCCTCCAACCCTACCCCACCTCACCCCGTGCAGGGTCTCACTGTGTAGCCCAGACTGGCTTCAAACAATCCTCCCGCTTCAGCTTCCTAAATGTGGGGGTTATAAGCATATGCTACCAAGCTCAGCTTTCATCTACAGTTCTCTCTTTCTTTGGTTTTTTGAGACAATTTCTCTGTGTAGCCTTGGCTATCCTGACTCGATTTGTAGGCCAGGCTGGCCTCCAATTCACAGAGATCTGCCTGCCTCTGCCTCCCCAAGTGTTTGGATTACATGTGTGTACCACCATGCACACACATGGCTCCGTTTTCTTTCTTTCTTTTTTTTTGCTGATTCTTCAAGACAGGGTTTCTTTGTGTAGTCTTCCTTGGCTGTCCTAGATTTCAGTTTTATTTCTTAAAAAAAGATTACATTACAAAATGTTGAGACAAGAAAAAGGCAGATCATTATAAGTACATAAGATTCCCTTATTATTCTTTTGCAAATATTTCAGAAAATAAAAAGGTATATTACATAACATACTATTTTATTACTATTAACAATGCTCACTCCTACAAAACTACAGGTGTGTCTGCTAAACAAATCCTTAAATCCTCTGTAACAGGTCCCAGTCTATGCGTTAGATGAGATTTGAAAGGCAGCCAACATTTTCTCAACTGGGTCTTAATATGTGATAGAAAAAAAAAAAAAAATGAAAAGACAAAGTCAACACAGCAGCCTTAGATATCAGCACATCTATACCGGATGCGTTTACGCTTCTATAATGAAGTCATGAGTAATTACTTTCTTCTCTATATTTTCTAACTTTTCATGAACTCTAAAAACAGGAAAGTGTTTTAAAGGTAGAAAAAAAAAACCCCAAATGTCCTGTTTATATAATTCTAAATTCTTTTAAATTTCTTCACAAATATTTTTCCTATATTTTCATTTAATTCTTCCCAATTTCTACAAAAGTGATAATGAAACAGTGCTCAACATTTTTATACACACCCATACATTTAGAAAAATAAACAATCCTGCTTTTTAAAATAGATGAAAGAGAAGATACACATCAGCATTAAAAATGACCCATACCTACTGCATTCCATATCTTCAGGCCAAGGGACACCAAACATCTCCATGAGCTTTGAACACTCACTATATGCACGCTGACATAGCCTACGACAGGGAAGTGTGACACGTCCATATTCCATACAAATAGGAGCATAGAGTGCACAAAGAAATGGCCGAAAATCCCGAGAACAATCCAGGTTCACCATAGGATGGAATGGCTAGGAAAAAGTTAAAAATTGAATTAGATACACAGCTTTAGACAAGTTAAGTGTTTGATAAATCCCTGTACATTTTTAAGTGTTACAGGTGATATTAATGAAGAAGCAGGCTGGGAATTACTACTAATAATACAATTCACTTAATATTGGAAAAGAAACTATACAAGATATGCACTAAAGCTGAAGAATGCTACAGTTTTATTATTTGGTGGTTGGACTGTAAGGATTTTTTCTTTTATATATTTCAATTTCAGCATTTTCTTCAATCATCACCTATCAAGAAGAGAAAATTAGCATCAGCAAGGGATTCTGGGGGAAGACAGGTAGTTACACTGTAAAGGGTAGGGGTGGGAAAGGCCTCTGGAGTTGCACACAGTAAAAGGTTCTGGTAGAGAAAAGTTCTCTCACCTTTGGCTGATTGAGTCCTTACTTAATTCTTATTTATTTATTTACTGAATGTGTGTTGGTGTTCTGTCCAGATGTCTGTGTGAGGGCGTCAGATCCCTTGGAACTGGAGTTACAGACAGCTGTGAGCTGCCATGTGGGTGCTGGGAACTGAACACTGATCCTCTGGAAGATCAGCCAGTGCTCTTAATCACAGACTTCCCCTTTAAGTGAGACAGCTCATTTAACCGGGAGGAACAAAGACTACTTAAACCTTTGGTGGATGGGCAGGGGCTTTCAGGGTAAATGTATGTTATTAGTCATGGCCAGGGTGCTGAGGATGCCTCATTCCCATGAGGAAGAATTCCAGGTGCTACTGGACATGACCTTATAAGGAGAGAGGATGTTTAACTTGGCTACCAGGCTACATGACCTCCTGATGTGGATTAAAGTTTGGGGTGCATGGCAAAGTGCACCTGGACATGGAGGCTTGGGACACGGGGGTAATGGTTCTACACCTGGCCATCTCAGAATAAGATTTCCAGGGTTCGGACATACTTCAACCCTTTTCTTTTGGCTGGCTCTCCCAAATCCCACAGCTCTAATCCCAGTCTCACAGTTCCGTGGCCCCACTGCTGTGCAAGTCTGACAACCTGACCTGCTCAGGTGTACATAAAAAGTTAGGTACTGTGGCATACCTTCATAATCCCAGCATTCCTACAGAGAAATAAAGAGAGACCGGAGAACTGTCAGGAAGCTCAAAAGCCAGCCAGCCTGGAGTACACAGCACAGAAGCAGATCAACAAAAGCCCTGTCTCAACATGGTAGAAGGCAAGAACTGATTCTTGAAAGTTGTCCTCTGACCTCCACACCTATGCTATGGCACATATGTACCTGCATACACAGACATATTAAAAACTGGTGAAAAGTAACAAGGTCTAAATACTGAGCCAATGTTAACTAAAAGCATACCTAAGTAACATTAAGACTGGAGAGAGAGGAAGGGAAGGAGAGACAGAGAAAGAAATGATAATACAGTTTTCAGAACTGGGCCAGGTGAAGGGTTCTTAGAAATGAAACCAAAACATCTATAATGTGGGGGTAGTAGCAGCGTTAACTGGGCTTCATTAAAATAGTAAATTTCTGAGGTGGAGAGATGGCTCAGCCATTAAATGCTAGTATCACAACCAAAAAGACATATAGAAAATTCCTGTTCTGAAGGCTCTGCTAAAAAGATGAAAAGACAAGCTTTAAACTAGGATCCATTATTTGCATATCTTATATCCTACAAAAGATTTGTTTTGTTTTAGCTGGGTTAGGGTTTTTTTGTTTTATTTTGTTTTTGTTTTTTGACAAGATCTTGCCACACAGCCCAAGCTGGTCAGAACATAATCTGTCTCAGCTCCCCAAGTGGTGAAATTATAGTTACAAGGGGTTCCTATCTAGAATGTGCCAGTAACTTGGGGGTTAGCAAGATGGCTGAGCACATAAAGGCTCTTGTTAAACCAGCCTGTAACCTGAGTTAAGAGTCTGAGAATACAAATAAAGAAGAATTGACTCCCAAATATTGTTCTTTGATCTTCACAATCATACTGTGGCATGTCCCACTATATACAAAATAATAATAATAACAATAATAAGAAGAAGAAGTTGAAGTTGTTTAACTTAAGACTCCAAAGTAAAATGCAAGGAAACCATAAGAGGGGGTTAAAGTGGTTGTAGGAGGGCAGGTAATGAGTCACGGAAGTGGAAAGGTGAATACTGGAAGAGTAAAAGGATATGAGGAGGGAGAAGAGGAGGTTCAGCAAAAACAGTAAAACCTGTTACTTTATAGCTAATTGAAATATTTTTTAAAAAGGGGAAAATCTAATTGGAAAATAAGCATAAAGCTTAAACAGTTATTTCGACAAATAAAATGCACGTGAATTAGTACTACATATATACCTGTACTGCTCAAGACAAAAACAGTGGCAATACCAAATGGTGGCAAGAACACAGAGAAAAACAGATACATTAGATCCTACAGGTAGGAATGTAAAATGGTACAACCACTATGATTTCTTAAAACATATTTAGCATCCAACACTGTGATCACATTCCTGGTCATTTATCCTAGAGAAATGTCCACAAAAAAATTTGTCGCAAATATTCACATGAGTTTTATTTGTAACAGCAAAGACTTGGAAAAATGCATACATCTTCCATTGTTAACCAATATCATAATCTTATAAAAATAGGTTAGGGCAAGAAATAGAAAAGAAACATATGTAATCTCTGTGACTGTTTTTGCAACTTCCTAAGAGCCTATAATTATTAAAAACTAAAGGCAAAGTTAACAGCAGTTTGGAGGCAGGCATGTAGATCTCTTTGAGTTTGAGGCCAGACTGGTGTACACGGTAAGGTCCAGTCATAGTAAGATCCTGTCTCGAAAAAAAAAAAAAAGTTAAGGATTACATTTACATGCTGATATTTGTAATTATATGACAAATGTTCACATATATGTATGGTAATAAGCAAACTAAAATACCATAATGGGGTATCTAAAATGTTAATGTTGCCAAAATCACTACCTATGAGCACCATCATTGTTATAAAATTTATTTTAATGGCTATTCTGTGTGTGTGCACTGAACTGCAAATACTCTGAGCTAGATTTTAGCTGATATTTATTAGTACAGGCATTAGGGCAGGCATTGTTCAAAGTGCCTCAAATACATTATTTCACTTCAGCGGTACAATTTCATACAACAGACACAGAATGCTAACTTGGCTAAGATCATACAGCTATATAAACATGAATACAAGTGTCAGTCAAACTTTGACATTTTTACCCAGATTCCTTGTACTTAACCAATTTGTTTCACTTAACCTTAACCTCTATGTTTTTGTTTCCCATGTTATAAAATGGTCTTAACACATACAGAAAATAACTAATAAATAATACCTATAAATAAGATAGGGGATAATTTCAAATATAGTAGGGCTATAGCAGGCTCTTTGGTTCCCTGCTCTCAACTGTCACGTGGGAAACTGTCAAATGGGAAACTGTAATATTTTTTAAATGCCAAACAAAGTAGGTAACTTCAAAATCACGATGACAGGTGAAAGAATCCAGATATAAAAAAGGTAGATGCTGAGGACCCGGAGCAATGGCTCAGCAGGTAAAGAGTACAAACTGCTATTGCAGAGGACAGAGTTCAGTCTCCATCACCACAGCAGGCAGCTCACAACCGCCTGTAAGTCCAGCACCAGGGAATCTGATGACCACTTCTTGCCTCCATGGGCACTGTGCTCATGTGCATAAGCCCACACTCGGTCACACACACACAACTACAAATCTGAAAGAAGCAGATGCTGTAGGAGCCCATGTCGATACACCTCTAGAACGCACACTGCTCCAGAGGACAGAGAGCACATCTGTGAGGCTGGGAGCATGAGAGGGGTGGGCTGCAAAGGGGTGTAAGAAGGCTTCCGAAGTGGCAGAAATCTTCTACACTTTGATAATGGTGATGGTGTCTTGGGAGCGGTTAAACATTCACCAGAGGGAACACTTTAAATAAGTATAGTTTATTATACATGGTACAACTCAATAAAGCTGTTACAAAAAAACAAAGTATTAATACTTTTAAAATAAGAAAATCACCTTGATCTTAATTTCTAACCTTAGCAAAATAAAAATTCAATGGTGTGGCCTTGACACTGAGGTTGAGAAAACATGTATAAGGAAAACATACATAAGGAACAGTACTGACAATTAATGAAAGCAACTTGGCTGATTAAATTATAAATGATGCTTCCTGAGTGTTTCTCCAAACAGCAATGTTTTTATTCCCTACATCAAGACTGGAGTATAGGAAGTTTACAAACTAGAAAGTAACTTTCTAAAACTACATTTCTGATTTCTACAACAAAAGTGCACTGAATGGAACCTTACATTCTTTGTTTAAATTCAAATCACCCAAGCCTCTGTGCTCCCATTCTTCTCTCAAATTTTCTTTCGTTACCATAACAACCTGCTAACTGACAAGCCTTCAAGCATAGCAACAGTCCAAGCTTAGCAAGGGTGTGAAAAGGGGACAGTGTCAGAGGCCAAAATCTGACTCAGGAGAATCAGAATTCCAACCTTTGTCACTGTACAAAGGACCTGGTAACCATAGAAACTGTGCCATACTAGATTTGGGAATAGCATAACTAAATTCACTAAATGTGAACCAATGTGTAAACCACTATGGAACAGCCTTGAAAATTTAAAAGGCCTTTCTATAGCTACTTTAGATCAGACTGGAATAAGAAGTTACTCCAAACAATTTATAAAAATAATTTTATATCAGTAAAATTATAAGAGACTCTAAAAAGCAAAACAAAACAAAACAAAACAAAAAACCCAACCTCCCTTTCTGAACAATAGTTTCTTATAAGGTCCAAAACTTTTAAAGATTTTTTTTTTTTTGTCTCTAAAAGAATAAACCAAACCAAAAAAATCTCTAGGTTTAAAACAAAACAAAACAAACAAACAAAAAACCTCCTTCAATTCAGTAACTTTTTTTTTTCCTTTTCAAAAATTAATTTTCAAAATGTACCACGGTAGTCTACTCACTGATAATAGCCTGGGAAATTGAATAATCTGTTCGGAAATTTGCAACTATCACAGAAATCTATTCGCTTTCATAAGTCAAAGTGGAGCTCCTAAAACAGTACATAAGACTCTTTTTTGGTAAATAAACTTTTACTATATCCACTATTGTGGACAGTGCTGGATTATGGCATACTTAAAAAATAATACTTTGCAAGCCAAATTCTACTCCACTTAATAATCTGATTTCAAGGAAGAATTTCAAGGGATCTCTTTAATGTAATTTATCATAAAAAAATCCAATTCAAAATTTCTGAAAATTGTTATTTTTGTTCTTAAAATCAGAAATAACTGCAAACAATTCTCCACTATATGTATGCACATGTTTTTGTTGTTGTTGTTATTTTGTTTTATTTTAATTTAGAAAGTTCTTGTATTAGGGTTGCTACTGCTGTGATGAAATGCCACAACCAAAGCAACTTGGGGAGAAAAGGTTTCCATAGCACAGTTCATCACTGGAGGAAGTTAGTACAGGAACTCAAACAGGACAGGAACCTGGAGGCAGGAGCTAATGCAGAGGCCATGGAAGGTTGCTGTTCCCTGGCTTACATGCCATGGCTTGCTCAGCCTGCCTTTTTTATAGAATCCAGGACCACAGCCAGGAGTGATGACACCCACAATGGGTTGGGCCCTCCCCCAACCATCACTAATTAAGAAAGTGCCCTACAAGCTTGCCTACAGCCTGACCTTGTGGAGGCATTTTCTCAATTGAGGTTCCCTCCTCTCAGATGACTATAGCTTGTGTCAAGTTGACATAAAATTAGCAAGCACAGCATTACATGTTTCAGTTAAGACACACACCCCTTGCACTTTTTAAAAAACTTAACAATACATAAGAACAATAGAATTTAGACGGGTAAACGTACACTTGAGCAGAAGCAAAACAAGATCTTAGGAAAAGCAAAGTTATATTGCTTCATTTTTTTGCTAATTACATTATTTATAAAATGCAAACATAATGCTGAAAGCTTCAAATCCCTTTCAACAACAATCAAAGGGGGGGGGGTTAATCACACTAGTGTTCACAGGCAGGTGGCAGCTTCGGAACTGTGGTCAGCATAACTATCCCACCAAACCGTTTCCAACCAGGAGAGCAAGAGTTTAGGTATAGCAGTGAAACATAATTGTGATTATTGCCATTGCTAGGGAATTTACTGTTGAATTCAAACGTTTATTTAGTAATTACTATGTGTGAGGCTCTGGGTTAATTACTAGGCATACAAAGATGAGTAAGGACAAGCTTCCAAATAAGCAGAGTCGGGGGACAAAAAGTAAGCACTGTAACAAAATAACATATACACACACAGCAGGGATAAACAAAGCATACTGCTAAGCATGGAGGTAAGGGGCACAAACTTTGGTCTTCCTAGATTCCACAAGGAAATCAGACCCAAGCCAAGCCTTGAGAATAAAGTAAGATCACTCAGATACTGGCAGAGCCTTTTAGGCAAATGTGCAATGACTTGGCAAGGTCAAGAAATGCAAAGAACTTCTGTGCAACTGTGATGAAAGTCTTCTGAAGACCACCGAGACTAGTTGTTAAAGTAGAAGCCATTTACAAACGTCTATTATTCGTCAAACTGGATATTCTGGCACAGAGTAATTTTCATATTTTGTTTGATCTTTGTAACCAATCCATTCTCCTGGTGGGAGAGTAAGACACTTAGTCCCACCTACACTGTAAGCAGCAAAACTTGGGCTTGAATCACCGTACCCCCAAACTTCTTACTCTTATCTCTTCATTACAAACTCTTCAATATAGTATAATTAATCTTCACTGAAGTACTTTTGCATATGATGTAATTTCTGTCTCTGTGAAGTAAGTGCTAAAGATCAGTGAGATGCTATTTTCCAGCTACCAGATTGGTTTAATACTAGTATTTAATATATGGCTTGAATCTGAATATCCTCAGACTCCTGTCTTGAACACTTGGTCCCAGTAGGTGTGGCTCTTTTGGAAAGCTGTAGAATCTTTAGGAGGCAGGGCTTACCTGCTGGAAGTAGTTCCCACTGAGCTGTGTATTTGAGGGTTAAATTCAGCTGCTGGCTCCTGTATACTCTTTGCTTTTGAGCCTACTGCAATGTGAGCGGCAGGGTCACAGACATCTACTATGAACTGAGCCACTCTGTTACAACGTCCCCCAAGAGGCAGTGGAAGTCCCTGAACTGTGGGTCAAGATAAAGCTTTTTACCCTTATGCTATTTCTGTAGGTATTCTGTCAGCAACAGTCTAATAGAGACAAAGAGCAGATTCTACTGCTAATGGTGAGAAACAGGTACTCTCATGGATTGCTGCTGGACAAAACACACTGTACAACTTCTATTGAGTTTAAAAATATCAATGAAAGCATTTTTCTTTGATTTGAATATTTTAATTTCATTAAATACATTAGCAAAAGTATGAAAACACGTGTGGCCCTTTTTGTAAGAGCAAAAAATAGAAAAAGAAAAAATCCCAATGTTTATAAGTACCAGGTGAAGAAATGTTGATTATCCAACCCAAAGTAGCTCTAAAAACCAAAGACATCATATCCATAGCTATTACAAACTTTTTTAAAGAGGAAGAAGTACAAGAAAGGAAAATACTGGTGAGCAAGGAGAGACATGAAGAATCCTAGTGTGTTATACCTTAGCTGTCCTGGATTTGCTTTGTAAACTAGGCTGGCCTGGAACTCACAGAAATCTACCTACCTCTGCCTCCCTGAGAACTGGAATTACAGGCATGGCTACCTCACCTGGCTAATCTGTCTATTATTATTGGCCTTATTTTATGTTTTTTGAGGCAAGGTCATACACAGTCCAGACAGGTCTCCACTTCATCCTATAGCAAAGAACTGTCATGAACTTCTGATCCTCCTGCCGCCACCTTCTAAGTGCTGGGAGGCTTATATCACCACCACCACCTAGCTATCAGTGTTACAAAAATTAATTAATTAATTAATTAAAAAAGGCGCTACAGTGGCAAGGTTCACACAAGTTGCCACAGTGATACCACTAGAATGCAAACATTGGGCTTCCCAGCTCCAAAGACCATATTCTTTTTTCTCTGTGTAGCCCTGGCTATCCTGGACTCACTTTATAGACCAGGCTGGTTAATAGACACTTTTAAACCTATGATCAACCATATCCATTATTTCGACATAGTTTCTGAAGCAAATTATTAAAAAGTACCTGAAAAATTACCATAAGAAAACAAACTTCCATAAAATTCACTTAACAAAACCTTTTTCATTGCTCAAAAATTACTCTTAAATTGATATGAACATGACATGACCAGGAAATCACCTTGGATATTAAAAAACCAAAAACACTGTAAACCTAAAGAACAAAAGAATTCAGTCTTTAAAACATCACACTATGCCAGGTGGCAGTGGCCCATGTCTTTAATCCCAACACTCAGGAGGCAGAGGCAGGTGAGTATCTTGAGTTCAAAGTCAGGCTGGTCTACAAAGTGAGTTCCAGAACAGCAGGGCTACACAGAGAAACCCTGTCTCGAAAAACAAAACAAAATCACATTATATTCCATACTCAGCTACTGAGCTAAATGTGCTATTATTATACTCTGCTATTTATATAGTTATTACTTAAATAACAGAGATGTAATCTCTGAAGAGCTATCATCAGCTATGTTTCAGTGTTTCCAATTTCTTTATAAAAAAAGTGTCTAAAAACAAATTCAAGAGGAGAATTTCAACAAACACAAATTCTTCAATCTATTATAATATATGCCAAGCTATACACTTTTTCAAATGTATAAGATACAGTTAAAAACAGCAACATTTTGCTATTGTTTATATCAACACATTAGGTGAGTATCAGAGCAATGTAGGTTACTTTCTGGAATGTCTTACCTCCATTGCTAAAGCTGCTGTCTGTTGGTCATAATGGTTCAGAAGATTAGGCATGAAGGTAGTATTATAAGGCAAATCTTGGCACATCCTCAAGGTTATAGGTTCACAAGAAAACAAACTGTGCCCACCTATCTGCCCCACAAACACAGTCAAGAGCCAAAGACAAAAGACAATCC
Organism: Psammomys obesus; assembly: GCF_907164565.1. Taxonomy (NCBI): domain Eukaryota; kingdom Metazoa; phylum Chordata; class Mammalia; order Rodentia; family Muridae; genus Psammomys; species Psammomys obesus. The sequence goes on from NW_026591086.1 coordinate 3,439,741, forward strand.
AGCTCATGGCCATTCTTCCTGGGGCTGAATGAGGCTGATCAGATTTACAACATGTGTTTTAGATCAGTATACGCCTTCAGGTCTCAGCTTGAAAGTGCCCCTTCTGTATCTGCTGGGCTCCGCAGTTAGAAACTCCTTGTACTGTCAGAGGTCTGTTAACCTGGTCTCACAAAAGGCATTTGTTTTTGGTTTCACAATATGGGAAAATGACATCATCTTGTATCTTCTTTTCATTTTATTACATGGGGCACATCTGGCCAGCATATCAAGTCCATCAACCACATTCCCAAATCACAGATTCCATCTTAGGAGGAAAGTGATTTCTTCCTTGTTGAAATATCTGAAAAGTATTGAAAGTAGGAAAGTTAATAACTTGTTTTCAAAATATTGCAGACTTGACATTAAAATAATTGATGAGACACCATACTGATTTAATAGAGAAAACACAGGGGTATTCACAAAGTAACAGTTTTTCTATTTTATCACGGATGATAATATATATATGTACATAAACACACATATATATTCACAACACACACTAAAAACATATCCTAAGTTGCATATATATATATATGTGTGTGTGTGTGTATAATATATATATATAAAATACATGGTGTAGAATTCTGTAACAAGATATAATTAATCCATTTTGAGTGGTTTTTTTTCCTTTGCTCCAAAAATAGTATTTGTTGTAAACTAGATTACAAAATTTCAAATTTACTTTATGTGTTTTGGTTGTCAGCAGCACACTTTTATATTAACTGACTTGGTAGAAAGCAGCCGTGAAAGGTCTGGGAAAAGACTAAAGATTCTTAGTAATTCTACATTGTAAACATTGTCACTAAACCCTATTTTTCCTTTTCTGAAAATGATCTGAACATCACTTCTTGAACATGAGAATCTGTGAAATAATGTATGCAAAATAGTAGCATCATGTTTTGAGCACTGAATTGCAGCTGACAAGGCTACCTCTATCAAGCAATACTGAACTACCCAATAGAAGGTTCTAGAAGTACCATCAGCCAGTTTTGCCAAACTGCTTCATTTTAGATAGCACAAAAATTTAATACCATACATATTGCCCTGGAATCTTAAACACATGACCAACAAATGGTCAGCACACAGCCTGGCTATGCAGACAAGCCAGAGTAGAACTAGGAATGATCCCAAGTTAGTGGTAACTTTCACAAACTGAAGAGAGAGACATTGCCTAAAGATAACTGCCTAAGGACTACCTCCTGACGATGGCCCTAGGCACAAATGTCCTTTAAGTTAGGTCTTAAGAAATGCTTTGTTAAAACAGAATAAGTAAAAGAAAAAGTATTTTAGTATATAATACTCTTCACAAAATTAAGAAGTAAATGGATATAAATAACTAACAGGGCTAAAAAGGTGGCTAAAGGGCTTAAAACCTCCTGCTATTGCAGAGGACTCAGGTTTAGTTCCCAGCACCCACAAGGTGGTTCACAGCTATTTATCTATAACCTCAGTTTCTGGAGATCTAATGGACTCTTGTGAGAACACCCTGTATGCACGTAATTCACAGACATCATACAGGCAATCACTTATACACATAAAATAATTGAAATAATTTTTAAAAAGGAGTAATAGAAAAAGTATCATAGGACCAAAGGACAAAAGAAATACATGGCCAATAAACACATGAAGTGATGTTAAACTTCACTAATAAAAAATTCAAATGAAGGTCGGTGTGGTGGTACATGCCTTTAATCCCGCACTCAGAGGCAGAGGCAGGTGGATCTTCATGAGTTCAAGGCCAGCTTGGTCTACAAAGTGAGTCCAGGACAGAGCTATTACACAGAGAAACCCTGTCTCAAACCACCCCTCACCCCAAATCAAATAAAAAGGGCAAACATAATACTTTTGCTAATCAGATGTACAAAAAATAACAATGACAGATCAAAGTGTGGCACAGATTATAGGGAAGAAATTATATTCAACACTTTACAATATTTTATATTAGAACTAGTTCATAGGTTTTTGTTGTTTTTTAATGGCTACTTAGAGGGCTGGAGAGATGGCCCAGTGGTTAGGAACACATACTGTTCTTCCAGAGGACCTCCATCTAATTCCCAACCTACAGGTGGCTCACAGGCATCTGTAACTCCAATTCCAGGCGATTCCACACCCTCTTCTGGCTTTTTCAGGGACTGCGGGTACATGGTACACATACATACATACAGGCAAAACACCCATATGTACAAAATAAGTAAATAATTTTAATGGCTTCTTATATCAAAAGCCTACATTTGATCCAGCAAACCTATTCGTAACTTATTTCTGAAGCATACAAGTGCATGTGGTATACAACTGAAATATCAGTGTAAGTAATTTTAGCAACTAAAAAAAAAAAACAACCCTAAAAATAACTTATAACCTAAAAAATTACCAACAGAGGTTTGGCTAAATAATGTATTATAATCACATGATGGACAATTATATAGACACTAAAAATAATAAACATGACTGAAAGCACATTGCAGTGGTCCTGTGTACTTAGCTTGCATAAAGCCCTTGTTCAATCCCTGACACTGCTCCTCCCTCCCAAAAGACGAGTAGGGATTGTACTTATTAACATAATAACTAGCATAACAATAATTATAAAAAGTAGGAATGGAAAAATGTATCAGCAGGCAAAGCACTTGGGATGCAAACATGAAGATCTGAGTTCAAATTTTCAGAAGCCACATAAAGCCAGATACAATAGCACATATCTGTAATCCCAGCATGCCTACGGGGAGAGGAGAGGCACATACAGGAAAGTCCCTGGAAGCCTGGGGGCCAGCTAGCCTGGCACATATAGCAGTGAGCAAAGGACTGCCTCAAACAAACTGGAGAGATAAAACAGATCCAAAGCTGTCCTGGCCACACATATGTCACTACATGAGTACTCTTACATCTATACATACACACTTATTTTTTTTTTTTTTTTTTTAGGTAAGGTCTCACTATTTAGCTCTAGCTAACCTTGAACTCAAAGAGATCCACCTGCCTGTGCTTCCCAAGGACTGAGATTAAATGTCACCACATACAACCTATCATAAAGATGTTTAAATCAGTTAAGAAAACAGTATGTATATACAAAACTCACTTCTGTCAGAAAAACATACATGCAAACAACACAACACAGCTAGCTATTTCAACCAGAGGTCATGGTGCACACCCATAATCCCAGAACTCAGCAGAAGGATTACAAATGGAGATTAATCTGGGTTACAAGGTAAACTATCTTTAAGAGTGAAGGACAAGCCCTGTGTGGTGGTGCATGCCTGTAATGCCAGCACTCAGAGAGGCAGAGGCAGGAGGATCACTGTGAGTTCAAAGCCAGGCTGGTCTACACAGCAAGTCCAGGACAGCCCAGGCTACAGAGAAAAACCCTGTCTTGAAAAACAACACAAAGAGCATTTCAATTATTTTAAAAATAAGTGTTCTATATAACTTTATAAAAGACCTGATTTTACATTATTTTGTGTATACGGTAAGTAACTTCAAATCTATAAATGTGTGCTGACAGGCAGATGAGAATAAATGCTGGTTGAACAGTTTATTGGCTGGTAATTAAAGCAACAAGCCAAAGGATATACTGCTTGTATTACTGCAGTAATAAGAAAAGCAGAGAAGTGATAATTTAGTATGATTCAAATAGATTTTTCAGGCCAGCCAGATAGCTCATCAGCACTTGCCACTGGGCCTGGTTGACAGGAGTTCAATCCCCAGAATCCACAGGACAGAGAACTAACTCCCAAAAGTTATGATTTCCACATGCATGCTGTGGTGTACACATGTAAATATAGACACACACACACACACACACACAAACACAATAATATACCAAACCAAAAACACCTTGATTTTTTAACAGTTAAAAAAAATCAGGTTACCCAGTAGCTCAATCAAATGTTGTGTGTACTTTAAAGCATCTTGCACACATTACACATCACACTTAGACAATGAACTACTTGTGCTTATGTACATGTACACACATACGCAAGTGGAGGCTGGCAGCGGGGGCTGGCGGTGTAGGCTGTGTCTTTCTCAGAAGCATCCACAATGTTTTGCTGAGATGACCAGGTCTCTCACCAAGGGCTCTCTGATTCAGATAGGCTGTCTGGTGAGCCAGCCTCAATGACCCACCTGTCTCTGAAGCTGGGATTACACCCATGCACCTTACACAAAGGGCATCTCTTTTATGTAAGTGCCAATGATCAGGCCTCATACATGTATGGTTAGGCCTTTACTGACTGACCATCTCTATAGCCCCTGAACTACCTGCTTCTAATCAGAATCATGAGAATGTGCCACTTTTCTCAAGGTAGGTTCATTCATGGAAAAGCTCTAATCTAAAGATTAATTAAATGTTGAAAGACTGTCTTCCAGGCTGGCTACCAAAGCCAGATCCAAAGAACTTGGGTAGAAAAAGCAGGAAACAGGTAATTCTGGACTCAAAAAAGCTTGACAAAATATCAAAACCCATTAAATAAGGGTTAACAGTTACTTGAGACATTATTTTTATTATTTTAACTTTATTTTGTATGTACAGGAATCTGTAGGATTCCAACAGAGAAAAAGAAGCCTATTGTGCTAACAGATAAGCAGTTTGGGACACCAGCATCCAAGCAAAAATGAATGCTATGACAGTTCATGCACTGTGGGTAAAGAGGCACTTTCACCTCACCAAAGAGCACAAAATATTTGGAAAATTGATTTTTAAGTGCTCAGTAGCATTCTAGACTAGGGCTAGGACACAGCTTGGTGGTAAAATGCCTTCCTAGCACATGTGAAGCCCTGGTTTGAATTTCTGTACCAGGTGGAACATGGCAAATATTTGAAATGTATACATTTCTAGTTTTATGAATATAGATCATCAGGAATCTGATTATTTTCCAATTGTCAGTTTTAATGATAAAAAGTAAAAGTTCTTAAAATAAATTTAGCTAAGCACAGGATCTGAAGAACAGCAAGAAAAAGATGACTGAAATGTTGAAAGACTGTCTTCCCAGGCTAGCTACCAAAGCCAGACCCAAAGAACTCAAGTGGAAAAAGCAGAGTGACCCCAGAAGCAACCAAGAGAAAAGTATACCACAAGGGCTTGTCAAGAAAAAATAGCAACAAAAGACTGTGTTCAGAAATACTTTTCCATTACGTTCTCCACAGACAGGGTCCATCTCACCACTCAGAGTTTACATCTGATTTTGACCCCCTGTAAATACAGGCAGTTCAGAAACTGTCATCTGTAAGTTGTAATGTCGGATACACTAGCTACAGTGTGGAAAGCCAGGATAGTCTCATCTTTCAGACACACTTTTCAAGAATGCTTCACAAAGGATTAGCAATGGGCTCCTCTAAGTCAGTCTCTCTGAAGGAAAGCCATTGTTTTCCTAGAAAAATATTCCTACAACCTATTCCAATATCACTTCCCCTTTCCTTTGTCCTTCCCCCTCCCCTCCCGAGACAGGGTGTCTCTGTGTAGCCTTGGCTGTCCTAGACTTGCTTTGTAGACCAGGCTGGCCTTAAGCTCACAGGCTGCCTCTGCCCCACAGTGCTGGGGTTACATGCCCGGCTTTTCACTTCCCCTTTCCTAAAGACCACTTTAGCCTATTTTCCACTCTTAACCTGCAAGCCCCAGGATCTTTCTGTTTCTTCTCCGGCCAACACTGGGTTATAAGCACCCACTGCCACAGTGTTTTTTACATAGGTGTGGAAAACCCAAACACAGGTCCTCATACACACACAGCAAACATTCTAACAACAAGACCACCTCCCCAGCCCTCAATCTTACAGTTTAAAAAAAAATCATCCTCACAAAATTGCCTCTTAGCTATTGCAAAAAAAAAAAAGCTTATATAACATTATAGTTTTCACAGATTCTATATTTTTACTAATCTCAGAGTCTCTAACAATCTAATTTTTACCTGAAGCGAGGGGTGAGACAGCATCTCCTGTAGCTAAGGTGACCCTGACCCTGACCCTCCTGACCCTCTCTCTCAAGTGCTGAGGTTACAGGTATGTGCCTCAGTGCCCATCACCTCTCTCAGTTTTAGATTTCGTTTTGCCATCTATTAATTACAACAAATAATCTATCATAGTGCTGAATGGTATTGCTTTAAAAACAAAAACAAAAAAAAAAGCACTTCTAGATTCTGAATTTAAAGGAATAGTAGGCATCATATTTCAATCAGATTTGTAAGCTATGAAGTTCTAAAACTAAGAGAAGCAGACAATCTTTCAAAATTAACCTGCAAGTGAAGCTGAAAATTCAAAGACAGATTCCACTTGCTTGCTGTTTTTCGTTTTATTTTGCAGTACTGAGTACTGGACTCAAGAGTCTTGTAGGTACTAGGCAAGCACTCTACCAGCTGAGCTGTATCCCCAGTCCTAAAGTTGGATAGAGTCTGGCACAAAGGTAAATAAAAAAAGTAAAAGTGGTCAGAAACTCTGAACTTCTGTGAGGAAATAGCAAGTTCCTGTGTTTTCCCATTACCAAGACCATAGGCTTCATATGCTCTGACTAAACGTATTGTTTCAATGACACATAATGAGGGGGAGACTGGAATGTGTTAAGATCACTCCCTGAGTTACAGACTTCAAAAGCTTCATTTAGAGTTCATTCCCTGGATCCACTGAAATTAGTGGTTCTCAGAATGGTAAACTAGAAAGCTGAGAGTGAGTCTATTTCTAAAAAAAAAAATCCACAAGTCTTTGTGAGCCAATGAAGAGTTGTTATTTCCAGCTTTTCAGCACCATCATCGAAAACTCTTTTCTTTCCTCAGAACCTTACTGTCTCTGTCCTGATCTCTACCGAGTAAAAGAGAACAATGTGCGAAGAACTGTTGCCTACCATCTGTCTCCTCAGAAAAATCAATATACTAATACGCTCAGAAGGCTTTGTCTGCCTGTCTGATTTTTAAGACAAGGTCTCTCTATATAGTCCTGGTTGTCCTAGAACTTGCTATGTAAACTAGGTCAGCCTTGAACTCACAGAGATCCTCCTCTGAGTGCTGGGATAAAAGGTGTGAGCCATTACACCTGATCTCACACTCAGAAGTTTTATGTGCAAAATCACTGCAGAGTTTTAGTAGCAAGTATGAAGTTGGGTAGATTCCCAACCCCCAGAGGTCAAGCTGGGAAACAGACAATCTTTTGTAAGCAAAAACCCCTCCTCTCTTCTTCCTAGATGATAAAGGTTTCATGCTGTATTATACAAAGAAAGAATGTGCACTCCGATTGCTCTCAACCCTTTCTACTTCAAATATCTCAAGCATGGAACTCCCAAGAAAAATTCACCTAAAGACCAAAACAGAAAATAAAGCTCAAAGAAATATGGGAAAAGAATAAAAGGGATGAGGAGTCCACAGTCCCTTTTTCTTCCAGTAATGGAACCTTGTTAGCTTTTTAGATGCACATTATCACAAGATGAGAGAGAAAAATGGAAAAGATGAAGTGGAATACTAGACTTGACTAATATATATATATATACACACACTGCTCTTCCAAACAGCTTCAAAGCATTTGGGGGCGGAGAGACCAACGCTACAAAGCTGTTTTATAAAGTATAGGGAAGCATGGTAAGAGCTGCAACTGGGTTATAGTTTATCTTTAGTTTTATCCTTCCAAATATTTACACTTCTTTCCATGGGTCCTCAACTCTGAATCTTTTTACCTTCAGGCTGTGGTTTGATACAACGCAAGTAAATGTGTTCTGTTTCCCAGGGGGCGGGGGACGTTGATCTGTTTAAAGGTAAAGAGGGAACTGGAAAGCATTATCGCCTAGAGGACCTCCCCATCTTTCTTTTTGAGAAAGGGGTCCACTACGTCGCCTATTCTGGCCTAGAACTTCGGGTGATTCTCCTGTGTCAGCTCTCTGAATTACAGGCATGCATGACTTGAGTACCGGCTTCTTAATACACTACTCTGGATTTATCTAGTCCTCAGCATATCACAGAGGACCAAAGAAGGCTGAGGAGGGTGGTGACATCCTTAAGCCCAGCTGGGTCTTTGTTTCCTTGCTCTCATGTACTGGCTTTGCAAAGTAACCCAATTCCCATCCACAAACATTCCAGATGTACTGAAGGACTTTTCTACCATGAGATTTTGGGCTGGTGTGCCTGTTCGGCAGCCTGAGAAATTCAGAAGGGAGTTAAAAATTGTGATTTTTTTTTCCCCATATACATTGGGTGAAAGCCTGGACCATCTCGAGTCATGGGTAATTGTCAACTTTAAGTCTCTTCTGCCTAATGAATGGCATGCGCTTTTGTTTTTTTTCTACCCACAAAAGAAAAGGGAGGATACAAAAATGAAAAAAGCCCTCTTCTCTTTCCTTGAGGAAGCCCCTACCTTCAAGAGTGCCAAGATGTAAGAAGCCTATATGGCATGTTTACAGTCTTAAACGTTTCCCGCATCTCGGCGCCTTTATCACAGAGGCTACGGATTCACCCTCCAGCCGTCGCATCCCAGGGCAAATCCACCGACCCCGAGTCACCACCACGGGCTTAAGCGGGAAGCGCACGGCGCCGGGAGCCGCCGACTTTGCAAAGTGATGGGCAGCAGGGGACAACTTTTGGGCGTTAGGTGGCAGGGGTCGGCCACAGGCTGCGGCGGAGCAGCGGCGCGGGAGCCGGGCGCCTCGTCCTCCCGCCCACGCCCCCGCGGCGCCCAGCGCAGAAACCGGCTGGGGCCGGCCTCGCTCCCCGCAGGCGGCCGGCGCGGGGGACCCGCTGTGTCCACACTCGCACAGGTTGCCCGGCGCGGGCGGGACGCACCGGCCCCGCCGCCTTCCCCAGGGCATCCTCGCCCGGCGCGGCCGCGGCCCCGAACTCCGACCCCGCTCGGGCCCGGCCGCTCGCCCGCCGCCGCTCCGCGCCCGCCTCAGCAGCGCCGGCCTCGGGCTTTTGTTCGGCCGCGACGCGAGCGGCGAGCGCCGCCTGACGAGGGGCGGCCGGGCTGGAGCGGGCGCCTCGGCGCTCTCGGCTCGCCCCGCTCCTCCGCCGCCCTCCCCGCTCCCGGAGGAAGCGTCGGCCGCGGGAACTCACCTCACCGCCGGCCTCCCGGGCTCTCCCGGGCTTGCACCGCTGGCCCCGCAGGCGGCCGCGCGTCCCGCAGGTCCCCCGAGCGGCCGAGGACGGCCGGCGCGCCGAGCCTTCGCGAGCGTCGGGGCGCGCGGCCCGGGAATGAAGGTGCGCGCGCACGTGCCGCGCATGCGCGCTGCGCCCGGCCTCCCAGCCCGATCCCTAGCTGTGCGGTGCTGACCCCGCGCTTCGTTGTTCTCAGCTTGGCGTCCTAGGTGATGGTGACGCCTTGAGCTGTCGCGCGTCGGCTTAGAGGTTCCCGGCGCTGGAGGCGTTCATCACACGTGCCCGGTCCTCCTTACAAAGCCCTCCGGAGCCAAGCTCTCGGTGCGGGTCCTCTGACACCTGCTCTGAGAGCCCGTGTGCCAAACTCAGGACCCCGGAGGCCCGTCAGGAAGCGGGTCACCCGCGGCGGAGGTAGCAGGGAACACCCGGCCTCTTGCAACTCTTGCACTCTGAGCAGCGAAGCAGGTGCACGCTTTGCGTCCTTTCCACTGAGACCTTACTATAAACAGATGGAGCTTGTGCTGACTGGCGACATGCCTCATCTTCTGCTCCTTAGAGGACCGCCCCGCCCCCCCCTTTGCTACATCCACGACTTGAGAGCCGAAAGATTTTTTTAGAGGTCATCTAAACACTATTTTATTTTATTTTATTTTATTTTTCCCAGCAGGGAAAAAGAACGCTCAGGAAGGTTGGATATCTTAAAGCCACACAGCGTTTTAACAGAAGAGCCTGGATTCAATCAATCGTGATTGTTTTTACCTTTGCTACAGCATTTTACCTATCTTTCTCTTTTTCCATCTTCAACTTAAGAGTTGGTGGCATCATTTGGGTCTCTTGGTAGCCCACGGGCAAAATTGGTCCTGTTGCAAGTGAATGTACTTAATACTGCTGACCCATATGCTTTTAAATGGTTGAGATGATGACATATGGGCTGAAGATATGATTCTGTTGATAAAGCACTTGCTATACAAGCGGAAGAACACAGTTACATCCCCAGAACCCACAAAGATCCAGTCCTGAGAGGAGGCATTTGTAATCCCTGTGCTGGGAATGTGGAGACAGGGTGATTTCTGGGGCTAGCTGGTCACTCAGCCTAGGCCATTCAGTGAATCCCAGGCCAGGGAGAGCTTTGTCCCATAAAACAAAGTGGAGAGGAACTGGTGACTGCAGCTGTGGTTCACCTCTGTCCTATAGGGAAAGAGAGAGAGAGAGAGAGAGAGAGAGAGAATAATTTTTTCAGATAATGTAATGAATACTGAAGAGCCTTGTGCTTGGATCAGTCTCACATCAGAAGGTGGCCTTGATAGGCAAGTATAATAAATGGATTCTGAAACAACAATCTCCATTTTCCTTACTGACACGTGTGCAGCAACATTTTAAGGACAGTAATTTGAATCTCAGGGCCACTCCAGGCAAGTCAGCATGTCCCGGGGACCCAGTGGTGTCTCGATGAGCGTGAGTAAAGAGGCCAGTAAGCATATGGGGGAAACTTTGTGACAGATCTATGTATTACCCAATTCTCTTAGCTAAAGCACTGGAAATGTGCCTGCCAGGAGCCTTCTCATCCAGTGTACCCATCATGCTTTAAAAACAGACACATGCCATGCCATTGCTCACCTCAGGAGATGGGCATGACACAGACAAATTACAAACATGTCAACATGATCAAGCCTCATAAATATGATACTTAGCAGAAAAGGAAACTACAATATATATAAGGGGTGGTGCACCTTTAAAAGCTGGCAAGAATAAATCACTTATGAGTGAACATATATATCTAATGAAGCTATCAAAAAGGAACAAGAAGGCTGCACACAAATGGCTTTCTAGACATAGAGGGAGCATTGGGATCTGTTGAAAGAACTACATGCCTGGTAAATACACACACACAACACATGCACGCAGCAAATGACTGAAACATCTTTGTGGAGATACAGGCATTTGTTTTGAAAGTCTCTAAGCTTTTCTTTATGTGTGATATGTTCCACAGGGAAGTAATGTCAGAGTATCACAGACACTGGGTTATATGTGCATGCTCCCTAGGAACATAGTGGGAACGGGGTGACTCACAACAAACAGTAGGAACGGGGTGACTCATTCCTTTGGGGGAACAGTCAGTTGGAGGAGCTGTAGGACATGAGGAGACCCAGAAGGTACTGTCAAGAACAGAGATGAGAGTGATCTGTGAGGAATAAAAACATTCAAATCCCACGGGGATAACTCCAGATGCTTTCTGTGTCCCATCTCCCTTTCCTCCCATGTTGTAACCACTAATAGAAAGCTTTTTTAATAAGCGGGAACTTCACAGAGAGACTCAGCCACCTAGGCATTGTTAAAACTGGTCCCTTCCTGGACGAACCCGTTCTTTGAAACCATAAATGTTAACTGGTAATGCATGGTAATTTAGTATGACATCTCTACCTGCCTCCCCAGGCCACCCCCTCACATCCCCAAAGGCTTTGTTTATTCAGTTATGTACAAGCTGGTCATTTGGAAAAACCACTAGGTTGGAATCCAGATAACCTAGGTTCTAATTTTAGTTTGGCCACTTACTGATCCATTGTTAGCTTAGGAAAATCACCAACCTCCATGAGATCCACTTTCCCCTTTTCATTTAAATACACAAATGCTGCCTATTTTAAAATTATGAAACATAAGTCTGGCATGATGGCTGGGTGGGTAAAGGCATTTGCTGCCAGAGCCTTAGCACCTGAGTTTGAGCCCTGGACCTATGCAGTGAACCAACTCCCGAAAGGTGCTTCCCCACCTCCTTTACACATAGACACACACAAATAAATAAATGTGAACTTAAGGCTACACTATTAAAAAGCGAAAATAGTGAAACGTGTAAGATTTGCAGGACTGCCTAAGTTGGAGGAGAGCCCATTGTTTTGACAAGCCAAGAAAGCAGGAAAGTTGTTTTTGTTTCTGTTTTAGGTTCTGGGGTTAATTTTTATGGTTAGCTGGTGCTCATCAAAATGGCTTTGCGCTTTGGATGCAGGCATGGAATTTCAACTCCCTGAAATTCTCCAGACCTTGCTCTCACAGCTACCAGAGCCCTCCTGAGCTTAATGTTGGTTACTTGCACATTGCTCGTTCAGTTTCTCTCATTGGATTTCTCAGGTGTTTTAGAGTGGTTTGGAGCCTAGGCTGCTCTCCAACTCCCTATGTAGCCAAACCTCTCCTGCCTCCACCTCCTGAGTGCTAGGATTACAGATTTGAGCCGCCACGCCCGGCTTCATATTTCTTTTTTCTTTCTCTTTTTAATCCTTGCATTCTCTGGTTCTCACTGCAAGGTGGGTGCTCAGTACATTTAACTAATTAAATGTGACTGGGTTTTAAGACCTAAATTCGGAGTTATTCTTACAACGGCGTGCCATCTGCTGGTTCCCTGGTGTATCTGTCACTCAGCTTGGGGCAGTCCCCCCCCCCCCCCCACGACCTCCCTTTTCCTCTGCAGGTGCTCTTCTTTCATCCTACCGATTGCAAACTTGTATTTCCTCCTGCCCTCTTCCACCGTCTTAAAACCCGGCACAACGGAGTTTGCGTTTTGGAGCGCCCAGAGTGACCAGAGCAACATAACTGGGCATGCTCAGTAGGGAAGGGCTGTTTTGGAACACAAACGCAGCAAGTCTTGAAGGAAGATTTTTCAAGGCGGCTGGTTTCGGGATTGGATACAGCTTCCTCCCAGCATTCTATCAAGATGTTACGGCTCCTCCCACTCACCCGACAGCCACACTTTCTCCTTTTATCGCTGTGCTCAGTTTTTGGAGCCAGCCCTCCTCGGATGCCCTGGCCAATCAAGAAACCACACACTGTTGCCTAAGAGACCCCGGATGCCAGCGACAGGATTTATAGATGGTGATTGGACTGCTGGAAGCGGTGAGGTGGGGGCTGGAAGGAGCTGAAGAAAGCTGTCCTAGTGGAACGATGGCAACCCCAGAGCCAGAGGCTTGAAAAGGAGGCGAGCCGCTGAGGTGAGAACAGTGGGTAGGGCAGGAAAAAGATGGAGATTCTGAGAGAGCGCCCTAGCTTCCCACAGGCTTGCCGGGGCTCTGGGGATTGCAGTCTGCTGCAGTGGCTGCTTCACACCTAAGAAATTATCAACCAACAATTAAGTGCAGGTCAAATGTTAGCTTTTAAAACCATGCATTACAGTGCTTACTTAGTTTTTAGCTGGTTGACTATAAGGTGAATTCGTACTTAAATCTACCCATCCTCTATTTCTGATACTATGTGAGATTCCCCTTGTCTGGCGATATCACAGTGTACTGTGGGTGAATTGTGTGTTGGCCTAGAAACACAATCTTAGTCTTCGTTGTAACCTCCAAATAAAACCCTGTCAACACTGAGTGTATCCACTGTGCCAGGTTCATCATGTTCTGAGTTTCAGCGTGCACTCCCACAAGGTTTAATTCTCAGATTTCCCCTCCCCCTGCCTCACCATGACATTTCTTCCTTCCACTGGATAACACATTCTTATCGAGCACCGAGCATGTACATCTGATTGGAATTGTACATGTGTACATGTGATTGGAATTGAGATAGGCAGTGTCAGAAGAACACGTGAGCCCAAAAGTATCAGGGTTTCATGCCACTGTCCTTACCGTGGGCAGGTTGTCAGTGGATTTGGACACAGTACAGGAAAAGACAGAACCAGGCTGAAATAGTTACGGTGAGGTGACCCAGACCTCAGAGTGTCGAGGAATTGGAATGCCACAGTCATTAATGAAACGAAAAGGTTTTTGAGTTGAAAAAGTGATTTCACTGTCTGGTCATCTAAAAACAGACAAACAAAACAGTTGGGCGGGGCAGCACAGGCACTGGGAGGTAGAAGCAGGTGGATCCTTGTTAGTTTAAGGCTAGCCTGGTCTACATAGCAGGTTCCAGCCCAACCAGGGATATAAGGCAGGACTCTTTCTCAAAACAAAAACAAAATCAAGACAAGGCAAACCAAATCTTAGGGCTGCGACTATAGTTCCATTGGTAAAATGGAACTATATCTGGCATGCATGAAGCAGGAATCCAGCACTGTGTGTGGTGAGCACCTGAAACCCGAAACTTGGGAGGTGCAGGCAAGAGGATCAGAAGTTTAAGGTCATCCTTGGCTGCACAAGCAGGCTTGAGGCCTGCCTGGAATAGATCCTTAGTAAAATTATCGTGTAGTGCTGATGGCGTGAACAATGGCTGAGAAGATTTAGAAGGCCAGACCAGAAGTGTGAGACCACTGGGACCCCCGCTTGGCTGTTGAACATGAGCCCGAAGCCATATGTAGGGGATGAGGGCACTGGGCCTTCTTTCTACAGTTTTGTCCCAAGGAACATGAAACATAATGACAGTCAGTCATTAAAAGGAAAAGAAGTCATGAATGTACCTGCAGCTTGTATCTGTGGAAGAAGGTGAGATAATCTGTTTTGTCTTGGCAGACAGGGTGCAATTGTTTCTTGTGTGTGCTGTGTGAAAACGTCTGTGTTTCGAACAGTAGCCAGTGGTCTCCTCTGTGAACTTGTGTATGCACACAAGTTCATCTTCTGGGACTGAGGGAGGAGGGGAAAAAAAGCCGAAAAAGGATAATCACAAAAGACAGGCGAGACACCCCCATCGGCATGCTTCTGCATGATTGTCACCAAGAGCTGGCTGTGCCTCCTGGCCAAGCCCACCTCCTGGGAACCACAGCTGCTTTGAAGAGAGCCTAATCCAAAGTGGTTTTCAGACCTGAGGAACCAGGAGGAGAAAAACAGCCTGTGCAGACCCTGAGGGTGTCTTGAGAAAAGCTACTTTATCTTCATTCAGAAATGGTACCCAGAATACATCAAATGGCTTTCCACATACCGAGAAGCAAGCAAGCTCCCCAGCTTAATGCAGAGATTTTTAACCTGGGGGAAGCAGCATTTTAGTTTCCTATGTATTTTTCTAGGAAGAGAGTCAAAGCTTTTGTCACAGAGGCTGTATGACTCTCAAAGATTTCTAAAATAGCAATTGTCTTAACAGAAGAAGGAGGTCTGGGCGTGGGGACAAACCCCAGTAATCCCAGCACTGGGAAGATTGAGGACAGGGATGAGTTTGACTTTGAGGGCAGCCTGGACTGCACAGTAAGACCCTGTCTCAAAATGAAACAATAACAAGCAGTATACAATTTTTAGCTGGACAGATACGATCTTGGTGGCAGGCTTTGTAGCCATAGTTGGCCTGCTCGCCTGTGCCTGTGTTTCTGGCTGGTAGTTAATGATGCTGCAATGAAACCCAATTCCTATGCCTTTTGTAACCTAGCTGAAAATGTAGTGTGCCACTTAAGGCAGGTACTGACACTACTTTCTATTATAGAATATTCCATTATGGCCTCCCAAAGGACAGGTTTGGAACACTCTATAGCTGACAAGTTCTAAGAAAGACTGAAGGAGGTTACTAGTTACTCAGGCCTCCTCCCCACCAGCTACCTTGTCAAGACTTTTTTTCTCTCTTATCTTCCAAACGTCATTTTGAAGGTATATAAACATAGGATTAAAAAAAAAAAAAAAAAAGAAAGAAAGAAAACTGCACAAAGTGGGGCTGGAGAGATGGCTCAGAAGTTAAGATATTTGTTGTTCTTGTACAGGACCCAGGTTCAATTCCCAGCCTTCACATGATGGTTTACAACCATCTGTGACTCCAGTTCCAGAGGATCCAATGCCCTATTCTGACCATACATACATGCAGGCAAAACACTCACACACACACACAAAAAAAAATAATACATCAAAGAAAAAAAAAACAAATATAATAATAAATAAAAAAAGAAACAGAACTAGTATTTTAAAAACTTCAAAGGTTGCAAAAAATAGAAACAGTGTCTCTCTAAGAAATGCAGAAGAGGAAAAGGGCATGCAGCTTCTAAGGGACAGAAGAGCAAGGCCAGCACTGCAGTCTGCTCAGGTAACAATTGTTACCCTCGGTGACCACCTCATGCAGAAAAAGGTAAGCCAGGAGCAGTCCATCTGTAATTTGATCCAATCACCCACCACCTGTTGCCTAGAGAGGGACTACTCCTGGCCCCCAAATGAAGATGGAAACCAGCAACTGGACACCTCTAAAATCAGCCAGCCAACCAGCAGACTCCACACCAGTGAGGGAAAATAATTCCTCATGGAAATTAAGCTTTCATTAAAAGTTGGCAGACTGTATACCAGATAACCAAAACTAGCAGATTTCTCCCCAATAAACACATCTGTCCTTCTCCAAAGCCATGGCCTTGACCACTACATGTCTGCTCCTTGAGTATGTCTTAGGCTGGAACTCTTTTATGCTGGGACTAGAGGAGGAGAGTTAATGACACAAGGACAACAATTAGGTGTTTGTTTTGAGACTGGATGTCATTGTGTAGCCATGGTTGACCTAGAAATCTCTTTGAAGACCAATATGGGCCTTACATTCAAAGAGATTCACCTACCTCTGACTCCTAAATGTTGAGGTGAAGGGTGTTATGTTGTACTGTGACTCTAAATTTGAAGCCAGTAGAGAGCTCAGAATGACTCTGAGCTTCCACCATGGTCCAGTGGTCTGATTCCCGTTCCACTCACAGTCTATATGATCTTGGGCAGGGCGTGTCACTTCAGTGAGCCTCACTTTCTTCAGTGATCTAAGGAACTACACCACAGCCTCACCACTAGCTCACTGTAAACTTGCATTGAACATACATGTGAAGTCTTTGACATAAACGAGGTTCTCAATAAATATTCTGTCCACTCATACCTCATGTATTTGTTTCTCAGAAGATTCAGTGATTCATTTCTCCTGATAGGTGTAGTCTTTTTATGGAAAATACCAGGTCATTTCGTGATGGCGTTTGCACCTCCAAAAAGCATCGATGGCCCCAAAATGCAGACAAAGATGAGCACCTGGACACCTCTAAACCATCAGCTTCTGAATGACCAGGTGAGTGGTCAGAGGTACTTTATCATTTGGGTCCTTGGGGGGGTGGGAGGAGTAAAATTCTGATAATCAGAATATGAACAGGAATTGTTTAAGATGGCACAATCTATGAGCAAAAGACAAAACAAGAGGTTTATTTAAAACAACAGCTTTATTTGTGTCCTCGCTATGTGGCCAAGACTGAAAATAGATCAGAAAGGGAAGAGTTGTTATTTGCTGTATTGTCTGCCCCAGGTGTCTTCTTTTTCCCATCACTGGTTCTCCTTGGAGCCAACAGAATTTGGGGAGGGGAGGAAAGATGTCTAGGAGAGATTTCTTAAAAAGTTGAGGTCATTAAGCACTAAGCAAATACATCTCAGCCAAGTACTCGTGATAGTGGGGTACTCCTGGGAAGAAGTCTACTTCCCAGCTGAATTCTGGGGAGACACAAGTCAAATACACCCGAGAAAGGGTTGCAGCAAGTGGCTGGAGTGTGAGAACGGCAGGCCTCTGGGGTATTGTACTCCTGTTTCTATGAGTTGCCGAACTCTGTGATCAGTCCCCGAATATCAGGACCACATCACCCTGCCAAGGAAACACAGTCATTTTCGCGGCGTAAAAGTGACCTCACCATCTTCCCTCTCCACCACAGTCCTTCTGCCAGGAGAAAAGCCCCACTTTATACCGTCCTGAGGCCAGAAAATCCCCTTTGTTTTAATCCCCTGTCGGATGTGGGATTTGATCCTTCACCCCAATAGGTTAATAGGTGAGTCTGTTGGCAGTGGAACAAAAGACAGTACTGTTTCACCATTGTAAAGGACACAAGGATTTGGACAGGGACAAAGAACTTCCGCTGGCAGCAGAGCTGTCTTTGAAGCTTCGGCCTCAAGCCTAAACACTAGTTCTGCTGGTCGACGTTGACCTGCCGAGTGACGCGGATCACATCACACGGTGGGTTTCCCGGCAGCTGAAGAGCAGAGAGCTCAGGGAATCTGTACTACACGGTAAGCAGTGACTGTACAACCCTCCTCCCTCTAGGCTGCCTTCCTGCAGTGTAACTTGGGAAACAGGTCCAAGTGAAGAGCGCTCAGGGCCTTGACTTCTCAGCGTCCTCAGACTGTAGGATCGAGAAGCCTGTGGGGGAATATCTCTCTCCACACCCTTGCCTCCATGTGCCATGTGCTCTCTGAGTCTGTGAATCTTAGTAACCCCCTGGCTCTTGTCGATGCCTCTAACCTACTTGCCTATCCTCTATTAAAGCTCCAGAAACATCTTCCTGAAATACCAATCCTATTAGGTGAGGCTGAAAATCGAACCACCCCCACAAGTATCTAGGCCCTGACCCCCAGCCAACCTCCCAGCTCCCACCCTTGCTGCCACTCCCCGGCACTTGAGGCCAGCCAGGTGAAGTCCACAGTGCCACAGCTGCTGCCCTCGTCACCTGTAGGTCAGCTGCAGTGTCCCCTCTGTAGCACCTCCACCACTTCCTGCCTCCCTTTTGCTCTCACTGGCTTTCCCGGGGCAATTTCAGCCCATGGAGACTGACATGCTCTCCTTTTCCCACTCTCTCAGAAAACACAAGTCTGGGCGTGGTTTCCAGAACCCAAGTCCAGTCATCTCACTGTTCTTTCTTGTGTGTCTGTTGCGTGCATGTGCGTGTGTGTGGAGGCCAAAGGGCAACTTCTGCTGATATTCCTCTGTTGTGATTTACCTTGTTTTTCTGACAGGGTCTCTCGTAAGCTTGGATCTCACTGAGCAGGTGATGTGGGCTTCCTAGTGAGCCCCAGAGAGCTGCTTGCCTCTGACTCTCCAGCCCTAGGATTTTAACACAGCACAACTCTTAGTGTTTTGTTGTTGTTGTTGGTTTTGGGTTTTTTTGTTTTGTTTTTTTAGTGTCAGTTCTTGGGGATGCAGTCAAGGTCCTTGAATCTGCAAAACAAGTGTTTCACTGACTGAGCCCTTTCTTAGACAGACATTCACTTTTATCTTTGGGTCCTTCCAGCTCCTCCCTTGGCCGGAGTTGGTCCATTGTTTCTATAATCCTAACCAAATATTGATCCCTTTTGGCAGAGCTCATAGTCAAACCTGGCTCATCTTAGAACTAGAAACTTTCTCACTTTGATGTGAAACAGGGGTAAATGGTGTGTGTGTAAGAGCTTTGAATCCCAAGCAATAAAATGGGAAGAACCTGAAGCTATAAAAAAAAGTATACAGAAATGACATAAGAGGGAAGAGAAATGGAAGAAAGGCGTCCTCGGGAACAAAAGGACAGGCAGAGGCAGATGGAGCCTGGCCTCACAGTGCCAGATGAACGTATGGAAATCTTTTTCTTTCAGCACAACAATTATTTATTGAGCACCTGTTATGGTGCTCGTAGCTCTCCAACAGTTTATATAACAGCTCATTCCTCCAACTTCAGTGTCAAATTTGGAAATATGTTTTCTCATTGAATTGTGAAGGTTTTGCACATGTGTGAAAAAGTGACTTGAGTTAAAATACAAAGTTGTTGAATGTCTTGATTTTCAGAAAATTTCCTAGAAAAGTCTTGATCAATTTGGACATGTGAAGAAGAAAAAAAAGTATCTTAAGCTAGGCATGGTGGCACATGCCTTTAATCCCAAATCAAAGTAGAGGCAGAAGGGGGAGAGGGGCAGAGGGACAGAGAGGTAGAGAGACAGAGAGGCAGAGAGAAGCAGAGAGGGAAGCAGAGAGGCATAGGCAGGAGGATGTCTGTGAGTTCAAGGCCAACCTGGTCTATATAGTAAGTTCTAGGCCAGCCAGGTCTACAAAGCAAGACTTTTGTTGCCATTTTTACTTATTTATTTTTTTGTTTGTTTGTTGTTTTGAGACAAGGTTTCTCTGTGTATAGCCCTGGCTGTCCTGGAACTCTTTGTAGACCAGGCTGGCCTCAAGCTCACACAGATCTGCCTGCTTCTGCCTCCTGAGTGCTAAGATTAAAGGTGTGTGTCACCACGCCTGGCTTCCTGGTTTGTTTGTTTGTTTGTTTGTTTTTAACTGGTGGCTGGAAAGATGGCTCACAGTTAAGAGCACATATATCACTCTTGCGGAAGACCATAGTTCAATTCCCAGCACCCACGTGGGGTGGCTCACAACTGACTTCCTGTACCGCCAGCTCCAAGAAGATCTGATACCTTTGGCTTCTTGGGTCACTGGCTGTCACGTACATGTATCCACACACAAACACAATTAAAATTAAACAAAAGCTTTAAAAAAAACGTCTCTTAATGGTCCCCAAAGTACCTGGGTGCACGTTGTAGGCGGGATGATAAAGAAAGGTCCTTTGTTAATTATTGGTGGTGCTGAATTTGGTAGTGCTGGGGACTGAACAGGGCCCTTGCACGTGTGAACCAAGGACTCTCCCACTCGTGTACATCCCCAGCTTTGAGAAACAGATCTTGAGATGAGCACAGAAGAAATTAACCCCAAAGAAGAGGTGAGAAATTGTGATGGCTATTCTTGGTTGCAAATTTGACTACATCTGGAAGTAATTAAACCCAAGCGGCTGGGAACACCTGTGCAGGGGGTTTTTTGTTTGTTTTGTTTTGTTTCTTAATTAAATTATTTGAATTGGGAAGATCCACCTTTAATCTGGGCCACACCAGAAGAAACCAAAGGACCGGGAAGAAGGAAGCTCCCTCTCTGCCTGCTTACTCTCGCTGGCAAGTCCATTCCTTCACTGGCATTAGAGCCTTCTTCAAGATACTGGCAAATACTGAAGGCCAGCTGAAACTTCCAGCCTCAAGGACTGAACAACTACTGGATTCTTGGACCTTCCTTTGGTAGACAAACATTGTTGGACTAGTTGGACCACATCTAATAAATACCGTTTATGAATGTAAGTTTTGTTCCCAGAGAGAACTCTGACTAATATAGAAGGGAAGGGTATGGGTTTGGGGCAAGGATGAAGGTGAGCTGCAATGCAGTCTCCATGACATCTCTTCTGGTCCCACAGGGCACCAGCTGTTAGGATTTGTCAGAGTCATCTCACGACTCGGCAAGCAGGCCTGGTCCTTATAGATGACACAACCCTTCAGTGACCAGCTGCTCTTCCCTCCAAGGTCACGACCTTGGCCAAGGCAGCTCCTTTGAGCTTCTGGCTGTCAACCAGCTGCCTCCCAATGGACAGTAAATAAATCCCCCAGTTCTAGAAAAATCAGTACAACATGGCAAACACGGCATGGTCTTATCTTTGTTCTTTAATGGTCTTTGTCACATTTAATGATAATTTTTAAAGAAAATACTCATCATTCATAACTCCAATATTCAAAAGTATCATTTAGTTAGCTTCCTGTTTCACATGAAGTTTTTAAAAAATGTAAATATGCCATTGTGAATTCCTTTTTAAAGTATTTATTTTTAATGTCATTGTGTGTGTGTGTGTGTGTGTGTGTGTGTGTGTGTGTGTGTAAGAGAGAGAGCGAGCACATGCAAGCAGAAGTGCTCAGGAAGGGCAGAAGAGGTCATTAGATTCCCTGGAGCTGGAGTTACAGACAGTTGTGTGCCCCGCCCTACTTGGGTGCTGGGAACTGATCATAACCACTGTGCCATCTCTCCAGCACCCATCTCTCTTCTGGGATAGGTAGGCCCAACTGGCCTTGAACTCAGTATGTAGCCACAAATAACCTTGCACTTCTGGCCCTCCTCCTGAATTTACCTCCCTAGTCAAAGAGTTATAGCTTGTGGCTCTAAGCCACATTTATAAAGAGCCGGAGGTTGAACCTGGGGCATCACACATGCTACGTAAGCAGTCTGCCAACCGAGCCGCATCTCCAGCCCTCCATTTTTTTTTTTTTTTTTTTTTAAATTTGTGTCTTTCCTCTGTTGGGTAGTAGAATGTGAAGTGTGTAATAACCAACTCAGCCTGAAATAAGAGACTTGGGGTTTTAACTTCACAGCAGGATTTCAGCAGAGACACTGAATTCAAATTTAGAGAACTTAAAAAAAAAATAAAGCATCATCAAGGTAGGCAAATGCAGCAGATTACAGCGCAATTTGGGCACTGAGGATTCCTAGGGAGTACCTGTGTTGCCAGCCAGTGCTGTAATTAGAAGGTTGGCGTCCCCCCACCCCGCCCCATGCAAAGTTAACCTTGGACAGGGATGGACAGGAGAATTGCTTTGACTTTAGTGATTATTTCTCTCTTGTATATGCATCCCAAAACATCATGTTGCACACCTTAAATATATATAATTTTAAAAAAACAAAATGTGCGCATCCCCATTCCTTTGGTGCATGATTTGCACCCATGCACCCCAGTACCCGTGAAAAGGGTGTTCCGGGAGATAGCACCTCTGTTGCCATCCATCGATCATAATTTAGGATTTTCAAAATAGCTCCATCCTCCACCGTAATGATGTCACATGAGGAAATATGTAATTGCAGTGTCAACAGACTAAAATACAACCAAGGGATTTTTGACTTAACAGCAGGCTGTGGGTAAACTGTGATATAAACAGACTGCAGCCGTCTGTGAAGGAAGAGCCATTTTAATATTGCCATTTCAAAGAGCTATTCTGTTCTCCAGCTTCTTAAAAATGAAGACCCTGATTGCACATCTTTGGAATGAAAATTCACTCTAATTCAGGGAACATAAGAGTACAAATCCAACTGAGGACTGACAACAAAGTGATTTTTCCCAAATTTATATGTTTGTGAAGGGCAGCCTCAACCAGATTGGAGTCCTCTTGACTTTGAGTCAGGATGTATCAAACAGGAGAGACTGATATTTGTTCGTTATTGCCTCTCGCCTCCTCTCTTCGGTGGTCTGTTTCTTTTGGGTGGGGATACGACTGTGAATACCTGGGTTTGCTTGGAGTCTGAATAGATGTCAGTTTTACCTTTTCTTTTCAGCGCTTGGGCTCAAACCTAGGGCCTCACAGAGGCTTAGCAAACACGCTGTCACACTGAGCTGTGTCCCCAGCACTCCTCTTTACTTTGTGAGACATTGGTCTTACAAAGTTGTCTAAGCTGACCTGAACTCACTCTCTAGCCTAGGCAGATCTTGAACTTGTGATCCTCCTGCCTCAGTCTCCTGAGTAGCTGGGATGACAAGCCAGCACCATTAGGTCTGACTTAGACATTACGTTTGCTTTAGCCTGCCGTGTGACGGAACCCACCTCCCACCTCATTTCTTTTCTGATACCTTACTGTAGTCTATCTTCTCCCTTCACATCAGTCCCTTTGTTCCTATGCGCCACACCACCGGGGAACACCATGATGGTGCAGCCCAACCTCCTCTTGAGAACTCAGCTATGATGTCAAGACCCAGTCTTCTTATTGCTAGGTAGAGCCCTGGCACAAGTTTCTTAAGAATTTGGGGCTGCAGGGTTGGTGGTGTTCACCTATAATCCATGCCATCAGGAAG
Organism: Psammomys obesus; assembly: GCF_907164565.1. Classification (NCBI taxonomy): domain Eukaryota; kingdom Metazoa; phylum Chordata; class Mammalia; order Rodentia; family Muridae; genus Psammomys; species Psammomys obesus. Next base: position 3,463,105 of record NW_026591086.1, read on the forward strand.
CTGAAGCAGGAGAAGTATCAATTCCAAACTGTCTGGGCTACATAGTAAGTTCCAGTCAGTCAGGATGGAGAAGAGCATGATCATATAAAAGGCCAAGAGACCAAGGGCAGAGGTTTTGTTGTTGTTATTGGAGAACTTTTTAAAAAACTTTAATATTTCTTATATCTTTTTCTCCCTACTCCACCCCAACACCAGGTAGGAGAAAGGATTAGTGGGAGAGGGGGCACAGTTCTTTCTTAGCTGCTTCCTGTTGGTTAGGGTTGTCAGGTTCCTTGGAGCCAATCCAATCCTCATTTCAGGAGATCTGAATTGCTGTTGTCTCACAACAGCAACCAGGAGCTGTTCTTTCTCTGATCCCAACTCTCTGGGCTCTGGCAATTATTTCCTCTCCAGTCCTCAGATTTATTTTTTATTTTTATTTTTATTTTTATTTTGAAAACAGTGTTCCCATGTTTATTTTAGATTTTGGCCCCCACATAAAATGTTATCTGAGTTTTTTGATGGACAATAAATAGCTAAAGTATTTCACTGTCAAATGAAAACACTACATACAATATCCTTACTGAGTTCCAGCTACCCTTCCTCCCAGCTTTTCTGCAGATGGCAAAGAGCTCCTCTCAGAGCCCCCATGAGGCAAATAATCTGTTGCTGTGGATCCTCTGAATCAGTCCCATATCCCACACCAGGGACAAAAACAAAACCATGTTTATATTCACAACAGGTTGTTGTTTTTTTTATTTTGTTTTTGATAGTGGGTCTCATTTAAGCCAGGCTAGCCTTAAACTTGTTATGTAGTTGAAGATAAATTTGCATTGCTCCTCCTGCCTCTGCTTTCCAAGTGCTGAGAGTGCAGGTGTGTGCCCAGTTGTGCCTCAAACTCACTATCTTTCTGCTTCTGCCTCCTGAGTATTGGGACTAGAGTCCTGCACCACCATGCTAGACACCGTGACTTTCATGAGAGGCCAGGGGTCCTATCTAAAATAAGGAAATTGAGCAAAAAGCTCTTTAGGGTTATTATTTATTTATTTATCTATCTATCTATTTATTTATTTAAAACTTTTGTTTATATGTTTATATGTTGTTTATATGTTTGTGTGGGTATATTCAAATGAGTGCAGTGCCTACAGAGCCCAGAAGAGGGAGTCAGATCACCTGGAGTTGGAGTTCCAGGTTGTTGTAAGCTGACAAGTATCCTTAACCCCTGAGCCATTTTTCTAGCTCCTTTTTAGTATTTCTTTCATCTCTGTCCTCCTATGGCTTCAGAAACTTTTTCATTATCATTGCTTGACCAGCAGTGTCATAGGGAGTCTGCTATGGGACCTGTTCTTACTGGTTCTCAGAAGCATGAAAGAGAAAGGGGTTCTCATCTAATGGGGAAGTAAAGTGATCAGAAACTACTTGAGACAAAACCAGGCAACTCTCAGCTGGGCACAGTGGTACATACCTTTAGCTCTAGAACATGGGAGGCAGAGGCAAGTGGATCTCTGTGAGCAAGGGCTACATAAAGAGATGCTGTATCAGAAAAAAAAAAATTCTTTAACCCCTGTGGAGCATGAGAGTAGAGCAGAAAGGGAAGGGCCCCTGGGCATCAGATTGTATCATCAGTGGTGGTTTGGCTTGGGAGGAGGCATTGGTAGAGGAGGAAGAGGTCCCAAAACATTTGAATCCACATTTAGTTTTGTCTCCTCTGTATTTTCTACAGTCTCTTCTATTTGCATGTGTAATTGTGAGTTTATCTATTGCTATGATTATAGGACCATAACATCCCAGTGGCAGTGAGTGGGGTGAGTGGGGGCGAGAGTCTTTTCTTTTTCTTTGTTAATACGCAAAAAGTACCGATGTGTGGTGCAGGAGGTTCCTGGAACAGGACAGCAAGGACTTCTCCTGGCACTTGGTGAAGCCCCCACTTTGCTACGCCTCTGGCAACCGGAGTGTGAGCGACTGAGAAAGAAAGGAAAAGATGACCTGCTGGGTGTGAAGCCAGCTTGTCATCCTCCACAGTGAGGAAGGAGCAAGGTCTACACTGCCTCTCAGCTGAACGTTCCCGCAGGGCTGCTCGGGAGCTGTGGCATTGATCCCCATTCGAAAGCTGACAGAGGGTGTCTGCGTTGGCGCCGCAGAAACAGGCACATATGTTCATTATTCGCTTCTCTCTTTGTAACCCCTCCTCTGCCAAATATATCCACGTTGGTTTTCTCATCTTCGATTGCTCAAATCCACATATGCTCTGGGGCTCAGGAAAATATCAACATATACGTTCACTCACACTGTATTACAACACCCAGAAGGCCATCAGTTCCTACAGTCGCATCCGCTAGATTCTGCTATCTCGGGTACCAGCATTCTGCTTGAATGTGTCAAATGATTAACACTTAGTTTCTATCCAAAACAGTATATAAGAACGAACCCGTGCAGACACAAAGTTGCAAGCTCAGGGGTACATGCACAGAAATTACTAGTTTTTATAATTAGCAAGCCCATGGATGTCCATGTATACCGGTGTACACAGGACAAAAGCGGGGCTGGAGAGATTGCTCAGTTAGTAAAGTGCTCTCTCGGCAAGCATGAGGACCTGAGTTCAATGCCCAGCACCTGCACAAAAGCTGGACACAGCAGCATGCATCTATAGCTCAGTGTCTAGGAAGCACAGACAAGAGGATACCTAGGGCTTGCTGGTTAGCCAGGCCAGCCAGCCTAACCAAATTGATGAGCTCTAGGTTCACTGAGAGGCCCTGTCTCAAAAAGTAAGTTGGAGAGAGATTAGGGAAGATACCTGATATTGTTGATCTTTGGCCTCTACACATACATGCTATACAGAGAGAGAGAGAGAGAGAAAGGAAGGAAGAAGAAACAGAATCACTCATTCCTGTGTTTTACAAGTTCAAGTGATTAATACTGAAATTTTCCAGGAGCTCCATTTTCTTATTTGTCTGTGTTAGTTTATGACATTTCTAATTTGAGACTTGAGTACTCTTTACAATTCCTTTCTCCTTCATCTTTCATTTCTCAGTGAGGCATGGTGGTACACACTTATAACCCCAGCACTTGGGAGACAGAGGCAGGAAGATCAAGCTTGTTGGACCAGCTTGGGCTATGTAGTGAATTTGAGGCCAACTTGGACTATAGAGTGAGACCCTGTCTAAAAGGAAAAAAGGAAAAAGAAAGGAGGATAGGAAGAAAGAAAGGAGGGAGGGTAGGTTACTTTTATATGAATTATTCCATATACAAAAACTAAAGTGAGAAACCTCATCTAGGTTAAAAGTAAGTAAAAATGGGCTGGTGTTGTAGTTTAGTGGTCAAGTGCCGAGTGCTTTCCCAGAATGCACAGAGCCCTGGGTCTGATCCCAGCACTGCATAAGCCAGACATGGTTGTGAGTTCAGTCTGTAACAGAACTCCCTGGAAGTGGAGACAGGAAGACTGGAAGTTCAAGGTCATCCTTAGCCTACAAAGAGAGTTCAAGGTCACTTAATAAATAAAGTGCCCTCTGAGAAACGCAACCTGTCTCTTCAGAGTCAGTTGAGATAGTAAATACTTACTCACTGATCCTTTAATGATGTTTTTTATAACGGATACGTTGAGGCATGGTGCACAAAATAACCTTATTTTCTTTTATTTGCTGTAGGTATTTGAAGAACGAAGAGCTCTGCTTGGAAAATGGGTAAAATATTTATTTAAAATAAGGGCTGAGGATATCTGAGTCTTACAGTACTTGGCTAGCATGCACAAGGCCTTGGGTTCAATCCTCAATTCCACAAGATAGATGGATGGACGGATGGATGGATGGATGGATAGATAGACAAATAGATAGATAGATAGACAGATAGATAGATAGACAGACAGACAGATAGATAGACTGACTGACAGATAGATAGAAGACAGATTAAAATGTGCCTGTTTCTGCACCATGGTATATTATCAGTTTTAGTCTATTCAAGCTACTATCATGAAAATAATAGGCCAAGTTGCTATTTATTTCTTTTTCTTAGTTCTGGGGTTTGGAAGGTCTCAAGATCCAGGTTCTGTAATGAGTGTGTGGTGAGAGCCTTCTTGAGCTGCCATCCTGGCAGAAAAGGGAAATGAGGTCTCTGTTTTGGTCCTGTTGGGAGGTCCACCTCCCAAAGGCCTACTTACTGCCTCCATCACTCTGCAGGTTAGGATTTCACGTTGCTTTAATTTTCTTGTTAAGATTTGTTTTATGTGTATGAATATCTTGTCGGATGTGTGTATGTGTACCATGTGGGTACCAGATGACTATGAAGGCCAGAAAAGGGTATTGTATCCTCTGGAACTCGAGCTATAAATGGTTGTGAGCCACCATGTGGGTGCTGGGGACCAAACCTGGGTCCCCTGAATCATTTCCCTAGCAGACCTGACTGTTATTGTTTGAGCCTGACTCACCCTGGCTGGCCTGGAACTCACTAAGTAGCCCAGACTGACCTGGGATTATGAGGGTGGGTATTCCTGGCCCCCTAATGTGAATGTTTTAGGACACAAACATTAAGTCTGTAGTATTATCTTGGTGCCTATGGAATGTGTACCTAAGGCAATGCTGGCTCTTTCCTGGGAAACATGACTAATGATTTCCATTTAGACTCTACCTGGAAAACAGAGCTCATCCATTACTTTAATGGACATAATTTAATCAAAAGGACTGGTGAACAAATATTGAAAAAAAGACTCAGGAAGGGATTGATGAGGGTCTGTGGAGACAGAACTGGGCTAATGCCAGCCTCACTTGTACTTTGGAAGGAAAAGCTCGTGCCCAGCTGGGGACCCACACTCCTGAGAATGAAGTAGGTACCACAGCCAGTTGGTTCTGATATACCCAAGGAAGCATGATGATTCTAAGTTGTCTGGGGGGGGGGGGGAACTGGAGCCAGGACTCAGGGTGAAGAGGCAAGGTGGTTCTGACAGGAACAACAGTCTCTTCTTCCTCAGTTTCTCTCTTACTGACTCCCTCTTCATAGGCAGCATTTAGCAGAGCTGGCTGTCCAAGAAGAAATATGAAGTCTAGGAGTTCCAGCCTCCTAGACTCATGGAGTATAGTGATATAGGTTTGGATCTGAGAGATGGTATCTTAGTAACCAATGCAGTTCATCCATTGGGCTCTCAGCAGCCGGGTAAACGCTTCTGTGTAGACATGAACTTCCATATGAGAACACTAACGACTTCGTGCTTTTGCCTAACAAGATACAGCTACCCTTCATCATCAGTGGGGACTCTCTCTCTAACGAGGAGACAGAGTCCCAAAGGTCATTATCCATTACTGAATAATATCAAATTATGTGTTTCTGGGCAACAAATTACTTGTTGAATTACTCTACAGTCTCAACTAAATATTTGCTGCTACTCAAGAGAACTGAAAACATATGCTCATACAAAAACCTGCACGTTAGTGTTTATAGCAACAGTATTCAAAACAGTCAAAAGCATAAATAATCCCAATATCCATCCATAGGTATGAATAAACAAAATATGCCATGCGCATATGATGGAATATTATTCAGCCCTAAGCTGAAAGCATTTCTCACGCATGATATGACACGGACAACCTTTGAAGGCATTGGATGCTGAGGGAAATAAGCAGGGAAAGACAGACATTGTACAGCTCCATGTTCCATGAGGTACTTAGAATGGACAACTTCATAAAGATAGAAAATAAAATAGAGGGCACCAGGGGTTGGGGAGCTGCCATTTGATGGGTACAGACTCTTGGTTTGGGAAAGTTCTGGAGACAGGAGTGGAGGTAGTTACACTGTAATGTGAGTTTATTTAATGCCACTCTACACTTGAGTGATTAAAAGGATGAATTTTATAGTTATTTTACCAAAGTTAACAACAACAACAACAAAAAAAAGGTAAAAGGTCAGGTATAGTAATAAAAGCCTAATCAGTTCAAGGGTAGCCTCAGCTGCATACCAAGTTCAAGGCTAGCCTGGGCTCTTGAGACCCTTTTTGCATAAACCAGTTCTCTCCTACCCTCCATCTCCCCACCCAAAGAAGTTTAAAATAGGATAAAATGCTTATGTATTCTTCTTTTCAAATGATTTTATCTTTAATAATGGTAATTTTAGTGGTCATTTTTTTAATGGCAACTGCTTTAATAATAGGGATTTTATGGTAATTAAAAAATATTTAAAAATATAGTGAAGTTGTTGACTTTATGGTGGCTGCTGCTGTGAGTGCCTCACCCACAGTCCAAGATGAGGATGACACTGGATTCCTAACCCATGGATGGGAAGGTGGCTTCATGGGTCTCAGACTGACATATTTGGTTACTGAGTCTCTGAAAGGTAGAAGATAAGAAATGAAAAATAAATTTAAGGGACACTCAGAGAACAGGGTACCATTTCTAGTTTTTGAGTGTGTGTGTGTCTGTGTGTGTGTGAAAATGTCCTGAGATTAGATAACGGTGGGTTTGTGACCTTATAAATATACTAAAAATCAGTCCATTGTATACTTTACTTTTTTCTCATTTTCAAATGTGTGTGTGTGAGACAGAGATACCTGTATAAGGGCACACTGCCACAGTGCTCATGTAGAGATCAGAAGACAACTTTGTAGTCTGTTCTCTCCTTCTACCTTTACGTAGATTAAGATTAAAACTCAGGTCATCAGATTTGTGTGTGCTCCTTGTCCCTTTAACTGCTGGGCCATCTTCCTGGCCCTCCACCTTACTTTTAAAGGCAGGGTCTCTTACTTAACCTGGATTTGGCTTAGATTGACTGGCCAGTAGCCCTAAGGACTCCCTTGTCTCAGCCTCTCCAACGCTGGGATAACAGGTGTGTGCCACCACACCCAGCTTGAAATGGATGCTAGGGAGCCACATTCAGATCTTCCTGTTTGCAAGGCAAGTAAGTGCCTTTCCAACTGAGCTGTCTCTCAGTCCTTTACAGTCTTGGCATTTAAAAATGTTTATTTTTAATTCTGTGTCTATGTGAGGGGACAGAATACTCCACAGAACAGCATCCTCCAGATGACACCTTGAGACAGTAGAATAAGAGAGCTCTAATGGCTCCCCAGCCTCACAAGCTGGCCTTCACTTTTGTGCTGCAGGATTTTGCTGGAGAACTGATGAGAGAGATAAGGGAGATTATTAAATTCCTGCATAGATTATCTACTTTCTGGTTTAGCCTAACACCTTCTAAACTCCAAAGGGATCCCCCCCACCCCCACCCCCACCCCACCTTACCCCACCCCACCCCCGCTGCTCAGTATTCTGAGTCATCCCCCTACCTTGAATTGGTAGGGGTTCAAGGAATGCAAATTCATTTTCTATTAGTTTAAACAAACACAATTAGAAAGGAAAATCCCGGAGGCAAAAAACACCTATCCGAGCCAAAAGTAAATTATCCTGGACCTTCTTGATTGGGGAAACAAATGAAGAGCCCATGTAATTATCTTTTTAATCTCCAGGTAGAGTGTTTCAGTGTTTTCTTTTATAGGTTTTTATGATCCTAATGTTCTTTTATATTCATTTTAAGTCACATTATAATTTGAGTTCATTTTCTTATGTGGCATTAAGGAAATCTGGTGTGCTTAACTGGCCTCATTCTTTTCTAGGCACAAACATGACAGCTTCATGCTTTTAAAGCTTTTGTCTATCTTTTTTACATTGCCTTAACCACTTACACGTTGTTTTTAAGATCTCCATGGCATTTTAGAATAACGGTTGTCCTTTGTCCAATTACATGCACACATATACACATGCATGCATGTATGGAATCCTCATAACAACCCTGCAATAGAGATATGACGACTGCTAATGTATTAATGAGGACATTTTGAATATTACAAACGGTACAAATATTACAAGAGTAAGACACTGAGTCTTCCCTCCTGTCAAATGATCCAAACTCAGAATGTGTAAGCAACTTTTATGTTACAGTCTGGAAAACTGTAATCCGGGAGACGCTGGCTCTAAATAGTTCCCAATCAGTGTTTAGAAGGAAATAAAGAAAGTGGGACTTTCACAGACAAGTTCTAAAACCATTACAAGGTAATTTAAATCCTTTAAAGAAAGACTCTTTTTGAAGTTGGAAAAGAGTTCTGGGGGCTGGAAGGACACACACTGAAGTGTCATTTCTCTTGTCAGTTCGCCACAGTCTAGACTCATTTGAAAAGGGAGTCTCAATCCAGTGACGGTCTAGACTGGGTTGGCCTATAGGCGTGTCTGTGGGGAATTGTCTAGAAGGCAGTACCATTTCCTGAGCATGAGCTTCTGAACTATAGCAGATAGGTCAGATAGGAGAAAGCTAGCTGAGAGCAATCAAGGATAGTTCATTTCTCCCTGCTCTACACATACACCTATATGTCTGTCTGTCTATAATCTATCCACTTATTATTATATTTTCCTAGTTACTGTTACTTTGATAAAATACCACAACAAAAAGCAATTCATGGGAGTAAGTGTTCACCTTAGTCCACAATTCCAGCTATAGTCCACCATAGTAGAGATGCCAAGGCAGTAACTTAAAACAGCTAGTCACATCTGTTGTCAAAAGCAGAAAGAAATAAGTGCATACAAGTACATTTGTGCTCAGCTTTGTCTCTGTGCTGAGAAAGTCTGGAATCCCCTGCCTAGGAAATGGCACCTTCCATAGTAGGCTGGCTCATCCCACATCAATTAACATAATCAAGACAATCCCCCTAAAGGCCAACCTGACCTAGACAATCCCTCAATGAGACACTCTGCCCAGGTGGCTCTAGACTGTGTCAAGTTGACACTTGAGTTGACTAACCATTCACTTATACACTGAAGGTCTAGGTCAGACACACTCCTGCATTACAGTCTGGTCTTATACACAGAAATGTGAGAAAGAATAAGTAGGAATTATGGAATTTATTGAGCTGAGACAGAAACAAATACATGCTAGGCCTTAGCAATGACTTACTAAACTAACTTTCTGTGACATTCTCTCCCCTCCCTGTGACTGATCAGAATACACAGACTCTTTTGTTCTGTTTCCTCAGTTTGACAAATGGACAGACTCTCAAAGGAGAAGAATTCTTACAAGCCTGCTAGAACGCTGCTCCCTGTCCCAGAAGAAGTTCTGTTGTCGAAAGCTGCAGGAAAAAATCCCAGCAGAGGCCGTGGACTTTACCACCAAGCTTCCACGGGTGTTATCTGTCTATATCTTTTCCTTCCTGGATCCCCGGAGCCTTTGCCGTTGCGCGCAGGTAAAGGCAATGGCACATGGAGTTTTGTTGGGACATTAGGAAACTCTGAAAGTGCAGTATCCTGAAGACTAAACTCACAAATGTGTTCATAAAGCCAAGCAACAGATTTTATACTCTGCAGAGTTTGAATGACCCTTGACCTTTTCTTATGTCTAACTCTGTAGGCCCAAAGGTGTGTGTGTGTGTGTGTGTGTAAGACACTATGAGTGTCAGGTGATAAAAACAACTAGCCGTTACACACATATAAGTTGTTTCTCAGCAGGACAGCATTGCTCACAGCTACAATAATCCCCAAGATCTGTGGCTCTGAACCCTTTAATACATTTCTTCATGTTGTGGTGGACCCCCAACCACAAAATTATTTTCATTGCTATTCTATAGCTGCAATTTTGCTACTGTTAGGAACTGTTTTGTAAATATATATCACTGATGGTCTTAGGTGGCCCCTGTGAAAGGGTCATTTGACTCCCCAAAGGGTTGTAACCCACATACTGAATGCCACTGCCCTAGACTGTGCAGTGCGGGGCACCTGTCAAGAGAAAAGCTCAAAAGAGGGTGTTTATGGGATGTGTACAAAGAGGATGAGAGTGAAAGATATCTAACCTAAGCTGCATGACTGCAAACTCAGCACTTGGAAAGCTAAGACAGGAGAACCATTGTGAGCTCAGGGCTACCCTGGGCTACAGAGAGAAATCTTGTCTCAAAAAAAAAATCAGAAAGAAAGATAGGTATATCTGAATGTGCCAGAACTACCTTTATTTAGATGGTGAGAGCTTGGGAAAAAAAGAGGCCAATGTTTCTTACAAGTAATGTTTTTACTGTATGGAACTGAGGTTAACGAGCTGGAGAGATGCTCAGCAGCTAAGAGCACTGTTGCTCTTGCAGAGGATCCAGGTTCTGTTCCCAGCACCTATGTGACATCTCACAACTATCTACAATTTCAGTTCCAGGGCATCTGACTCCCTTTTCTCTTTTGCATACCTATACATACACACAGGAAAATACTCACACACCATAAGAGTAAAAATAAGCAAATGTATACGGAAATAAACTGGACTTAAATTAAGATATAAACCTGTAAAGCAGGCATGGTGGGGCGTACCTGTAATGCTAGCACACACAGGAGGGTCAGGAGTGTAAGTTACTGAGCTGTGCCTTCCAGGAAAAGGACAGACGTTATCTGGGGCCCCACAAGGCAGCTCAAGCAGTAGAGGAAATGAGGATGTGAAGTGAGTAGGCTGCTTTGTTTCCTCAGGTGAGCTGGTACTGGAAGAGCTTGGCTGAGCTGGACCAGCTCTGGATGCCCAAGTGCCTGCGCTTTAACTGGTACATCAGCTTCTCCCCAACACCCTTCGAGCAGGGCATCTGGAAAAAGCACTACATTCAGATGGTGAGAGAACTTCACATCACCAAACCCAAGGCAAGTTCGAGACAGAGGCACACTCTTAGAGCTGTGAGTTAATGATCCAGTCTAAATGTAGGAAAGGGAGTGGGCATACCCCATGACTTCAAGCTTCTCTTTTGAGGCTACGCAGACCTCTTCGTTACCAGAAGTTCTCACCTGACACCCTCCAATCACAGCTACCTTTAGGAGTACCGGAGGGTGCTTCTCCCTGGACCCCATCCTTGATTTCTTCGCCACTCCCTCAGACACCAGACAGCTCTAACGCAGGAATTCTGCAATATATTCAGTAATCATCAGCATGGGACATTAGAATTTAAACATTCAGATTTGCTACGGTTCTGTAAGATGAGCTGGAGTTTGTTGGTCAGTCAGTCAGTTGGTTGGTCAGTTAATTCATAACCTATATATAAAAAAAAGCCAGACATGGTGGGACACACTTGTAATTCAGTACTGTGGAGGTGGACCTCACTGGACAGCTAGCTGAGACAAATGGGAGAGCTCCAGGTCCCAGGGAGAGACTCTGCCCTCCACAATCATATCCACACAGGTATGCACGCACACGCACACACACACACAATCATTTGATATTAACACTCACAGAATAAAAGAAGAGATACAGGATCACTTTAATACAGATACGCAAACAAGTCATCTAACAAGATTCAGCATCCAGTCATGGTGACAGAACTCCAGAAAGACTTCATTCAGGCTGAAAATACTGCTCAGCAGTAGACAAACTAGTTGCTTTCCTAGCATGTGTCAGACCCAGGGTTTAACCCCAGCACCAGCACAAGAGATTTTAAATGGTAAGAGCAAAACTTGTGTACTTCATTGCTGTGGATTTCATCATTGCCAATTTGTTAGAGTACCAAGCATTTTGTGCTTTTCAGAATCAATGATTTTTTTTCTATATGCTACTATCACTTATACTTAAATACTTCCCTTGTTTTTTAAATTATCATGTATTATTTGATTTCCAATAGTGGTGCATTGTTTTTGCTTTTCGTTGCTGCAACAGAATACCTGCCAAAAGCAACTCAGAGAAAGAAAGGTTTGTTTTGGCTCACAGTTCTAGAGTACAGTCAACAATGTTGGGAAGTCACGGCTGAATGATCTCGGGGTGGCTGTCACGTTGCATCCACAGTCAGGAAGCTGAGAGCTGAATGCTCGTGCTTGGTGCACTGTCTCCTCTCTATGCAGTCCGGAACCTCAGTGCACGAGATGCTGCTGCCCCAATTAGGGTGGCTCTTCTCATTCCAGTTAACTCAGTCTGGAAACCCCCTCACAGACATGCCCAGAGGTTTGTCTCCTAAGTGAGTCTCGAGCCTGTCACATGGACAACACCAACCATTGCAAGGATTAAAGTAGAACTCCTTCAGCAAAGAGACAAGGGTTTATTTCTAAATAAGCTAATAGAAATGAATGTCCATTCTAGATAAGACCTGTATAACATACAGAATTATACAAATATTAAGTGTCTTCTTAGTTGGCTACTGGGCTACGGTGATGGGTAATCTTGACTGTCAACTTAACATGCCTGTGAGGGACCTGTTATGAGGCATTGTCTTGATTGTGAATCCATGTGGGAGGGCCCAGTCCACTGTGGGCGATGCTGACCCTAGGCAGGTGGTCCTGAGCTGTTTAAGAAAAGTAACTGAGCATGATCCTGGAAACAAGGCAGCAAGCAGCATTCCCCCATGGTTTCTGCTTCAAGTTCCTTCCCTGACTTCCCTTGATGATGGTCTGTAAACCTGTAGCATGAAATAAACCCTTTCTGCCCCAAGTTGCTTTTGGTCATAGAGTTTATCATAGCAGTAGACAGCAAACAGATACAGCCATAACCAAGCTAATAAATACTTGTCCAACACTGTTATGTGCTGGGTGCTAAGAGTGCAGGGATCCTAACCAGGTCTCCACAGAGTTCAGCCTAGTAGCCATGACACACTCAAATGAAAAACTGTAATTAATACTAAGGATAATCCTGGAGTAGAAGTGACTACAATAAACGAGGAGTGGCTCAGACAATGAGTAACTACGTTGTCATGCTCGGGGAGCTAAGGGGTTGCTTCTCCCTCCTTCCTTCTTCTCTTCTCTCCCCCTCCCTCCCTTCTTTCCTTCTTTATTTTTGGTGATGGCACTGGATGTGGAATAGAAGACCCTAGGAAAGACTCTACCAGAGAGCTACACTCCAGTCCCACCTGGGGAAATTCTTGATTTTTTTTTTTTTTTTTTACTCACAATTGAAGCAAGCCAATTTACTAAGCAAAGCTTCCCTAATCTCTTAATGAACAAAAATTGAGCTCTTAATGGCTTCCCAACATACCAGTACCACTTCCCTTAGGCTAAACCCACACTGAAAACACTTTATGAACTGAGCACACAAAAGACAGACTTCTAATCTGGAAATGAAATAGAATTATTCTTAGGGAGTTGCTTTGCTTCGGATAATTGACATGGCCACAGTCAGTGCAACTTGAACTTGTCTTTCTGTTAGGTCATTAAGGCTAGGACCCTTTCTGTGTTGAGGGTGTGTGGAGTGCGCCCTTTTTATGAACATACTAACTGCAGTGTGACAAGTAGATAATGGGGGATAAACAGAACGACGGGATCAGATGATGAAGTTTGATGTGTGGTCTTGAAGCACCACAAACTTAAATTTGAATTTTGGGTTCAAATTCTACTTATCTCCTCGTGAGCAATTGAGTAGCAATTCTTCTAGCTTCAGTTTCTGCCTCTGTAAACTAGGAGCAATGATGTGAAAGGCGGGAATGGTGCTCACATCTATAATCTAAGCGCTTCTGGGGTTGGGGAAGGACTACAGTGAGTGCAAAGCCAGCCTAGTTACCTAGTTACCTAGTTCTAGGCCAGCCTGGGTCATGGACTAAGGACTGTCTTTCAAGACCGAAGTAAGGCCAGTAAAGTAAGGCTCAACTGGTAGAGTGTTTGCCTGTCAGTCACGAAGCCCTACACTCACTTCTCCTCAGCACTAGATAAATCAGGCCTGATGTTACATGTAGGCCTGTAATCTGAGCAGTCAGGAGGCAGAGCCAGGAAGAGCAGGAATATGAGGTCATATTGGGCTATGCAGGGAGTTTCAGGTGAGCCTGGGCTACACAAGACCCAGTATAAATAAATAATAAATAAATTATTATGAAGGTGGAATAAGAAAATGCAAAGAAACTTCTGTGCACATCCAAGTACTCCTGGGACAGTGGCAGTGATCCTCGCCACCATTATCACCATCGTCATTGCCGTAGTGATGATGAGGGTAAGGATGACGGGGAAGACGGTTAAGGTTCTCATGTTCTTTGTCTACTGGTGTTGTTATGCTGGTACTCTGGGAGTAGAAGTAATGCCTTTTCTTCCTCTAGACACCTCCAAAGGATGGATTCATGATTGCTGATGTTCAGCCAGTTTCTGGCAGTTCTCCAGAAGAAAAGCAGTCCCCTTCCTTAGCTTTGCGGTCCTCCTCCTCTTTAAGAAAGAAGAATAACCCAGGGGAGAAAGAGCTTCCACCATGGCGGTCGTCAGATAAGCACCCCACTGACATCATCCGCTTTAACTACCTAGACAACTGTGACCCTGAGCACCTCTGGAAAGGGTGAGAAGTTCCGTGCCCCTCTCAGCCTATCTGTTTCAATAGGTGGATGCGGACTAACTATTCTTAACAAGTTTGACCTCTTCACCGTCATCTGCTCCTTACAGCAACGAGTCAACGGTACAACCCACTTAACTTTTTAAACACCGTGACTACTGCGTGTGTGTGCATGTCACGACACGTGTGCGTGGGGGTCAGAGAACAACTTTTAGGAGTTGATTGTCTCCGTCCACCCTGGGTTTAGAGGATCAAGCTCAGATCATCAGGTGTTACATGCGTAGCAAGGGCTGCTACCCGCTGAGCCATCTGGCCGGCCCATTGCTTAGTGTTTATCCATTTAAATGTTTTATTTCATTACTTATTTATGTGTATATGTTGTGTGTGCATGTGTGTGTTGGGAGCGGGGTGGCTGTCTGGCCTTTGAACTGGCGTTACAAGTGGTTGCTGAGTGCTGTCCAGTCTGGATACTGGGAACTGAACTCACGTCCTGTGAAAGAGCGGGAAGAACTCTTAACTGATAAGCCATCTCTCCAGCCCCAGCTATCTTTTAATATTTTCTTCTTTTATTTTATTTTTCCAGGACAGGGTTTCTCTGTGTAGGACTCACTTTGTAGACCAAGTTGGCCTCAAACTCACAGAGATCCGCCTGCCTCTGCCTCCCTGTCTTTTAATATTTTAATATCAATTTCAAGCCAGCACTATGTGGTACATTCTAGCTTTTTTTTTTTTCTTTTCCTTTTTTAATATTTTCTCCCTTTACTAGTGAGTAGGAAAACAAAGGAGGAAGGGACAGTGATCCTCCCATGGAGAGCATAAGGTAGTAAGAGAGCTACTGACTTTTCTGTTGAGCTCATGGCCAGGGAAACAAAGCTAAGTAGGGATGGACTTGTCAAAGGTCAAACCAAACTCAAGGTAGCGAGCTAGTTAATGAGACCCTGTCTCAAAAGGAAAAATGATAGCTGAAATATTGGTGATACATACCGGCGATCTTAGCACTGAGAAGACTGAGGCAGGAGCACAGCACATTCAAGGACAGCCTGGTGTACATGGAGCTATCTTGTCTCAAAAACAAAAAAATCGGACCAATAAGTGTTCTATAATAAAGAAAAAATTAAGGTATATAGAGTAAATATCATCAGTTATTGAAATGAGATGGAGAGAGTATGGTTCATTACTGTGCCGTTTAATCTCTCGATTTTCCTGCCTTCTAGAGGCTGGTTTGTTTGTGGTGATAGAGTCTCCTTTTGTAGCCCAGGCTTGTCTTGAACCTGTGCTCCTCCTGCCTGGCTCTCCTGTGTATTTGAAATTTCTCTACATTGAATTATAATTATAATTTGGTGGCTCCCTATCAATTTATAATTTGGTGGCTGCTCATTTTTCCTACAGGTGGCCAATCTGGATAGTGTGACAAAGTCAGCCAGACAAAGCTAATTTAAGGCAGGTTAGCCATTGTCTGGAAGTTACCTTCTAGTCCTGCCCTTGAAATCAAGAGACTGGGGGACGAGGCTGGGCACGCAGGGTCCACAGTGTGTAGCTAGCTCTCCTTGGGGCACGCAGGGGATTGCAAGCATACCAGAAATGGGAAGACAAGCCAGGTGGACACCTGACAGAGAGGAAGGCAAACATTAAAAATTAGCAAGAAATTGGATTTGTTTGTTGTTTTTTTGCTTGTTTTCTTGTTTCATTTTTTGAGGCAAAGCCCCATGCTGTGCCCTGAATAGGCTGTTCTTGAACTCACCATGTAGAGCAGGCTGGTCTCAAACTCGACACAGTTATCTTGTTTTGCACCCCCGCCCCCTCCCAGTGCTGGAGTTACAGGTGTGAGGTACCAGGCCCTGCTGAAAATTTGGAACTTAAAAGTTCTCAGGGTGCCAAAATAGCATTACAAAAATTACACACTAATTGGGAGGATTAAAAAAATGTATCAACACAGCTGAGAGAGCCAACAGTCAGCTCATTAGTTATGTGATCAACGTTATCATCACTAATAGCCAGAAACTCCTGATCATCAACTGTCCTGATAGATTACAAGACTAAATACAAACCTTCTTGCCCAAAGTCTTTGATTGGAAACTAATCGTGTCTCTAGGGGAACTGTCTATTTTTGTAAAGTGTAAGTAACAAAGAAACAAATAAAAGATACTATAAGGAAACAGTGAAGGGAAGCCAGCTGTACTAAATTTGCTGGGATGTCTTAGATTCCGACTTCCTAAAATAAATCTGGGTACTGAGGGGAGGAGAGAGGGGAGGAAGTAGGGTCCTATGACCAAATGTAGACTGAATCTGGAAGCTATTGGGAGAGGGAGAGAAGAGGGAGGGAGAGAGGGAGGGAAGGAAAAAAGAAGCATCAAAAAGTATTCTTAGAACAACTGTATCTGGCTTGTGTATTAAATGATATTAAATAATGTTTATTTCCTAAGACATATTGGTGCTAGTGTGACTGGGCAGACAAGTGTCTTCATCTTAGGAGAGGAGTGTTGAAGTATTAAGCTGGGTGTGTCTTTTCGGTAACTAAGCAAAGAACTAGCGCCACCATAAAACCCAATCATGCACCTGTGAAGGTGTGAAGTGAAGCCCAGAACCGCCAAGGGCCGTTAATATCTTCTTACAGCTCAGATCCCTGCCCGAGTCTTCTAGCTCTTCTGCTTGAGACTCCACAAGTAAAACTTGGGAGATGTCTGGAAAATGACGTGGCAAGTAATATTTGGGCAGACACATTCTTTCTAAATAAAAAGCTTCTTATGGCAGATATTCAAATAGATGATTCAGATGGATAGATAGATAGATAGATAGATAGATAGATAGATAGATAGATAGATAGATAGATAGATGGATGACAGAAAAGCAAAATTAACCCTTTGTGGCTATTATCAGTTGTTAACAGTTTTTAACCCATAGCCAATCTTGAGTCATTATTTCTTACCTGTTCTTCCCCTCCCCTATATGATGATGCTGCTATGATTAAAACAGGGTCTTACTCTGTAGCCCAAGCTAGCTTCAAATTCCCAATCCTCATGCCTCAACCTTCCCAATGTGGAGACCACAAACATTCATCATGGTCTGGATCCCCTACATAGTTATTTTTATTATATTTAAAAAATAATTTATTTCATTTTTTTTCTCTGTGCATTGGTAGGAAAGTATCAGAATCTGTGGAACTAGAGTTGTGAGCTGTCATGTGGGTGCTGGAAATTGAACCCAGATCCTTTGGAAGAGCAGACAGTGCTCTTAACCACAGAGCCATCTCTCCAGCCCTATTAATTATTTTTGTTTGGTCTTTTTTCAAGACAGGGTTTTGCTATGTAGCCCTGGCTGTCCTGGAACTCACTCTGTAGCCCAGGCTGGCCTTGAACTCACAGAAATCTGCCTTCGTCTGCTTCCCAAGTGTTGGGATTAAAGGTGTGCACCACCACTGCCAGCTTCTAAATTACTTTTAAAAAATAATGTCATATCATTTCACATCTGACTTACTTCATGTCATATACTTCAACCTGTATTCTGAAAAGGTAAGGACCCTTTATAAAGTCATAAGCTGACAACCATCTACCTGTAACTCAACGAGTAACTTAATACAACGACAGATCATTAGTGTTCCGGGTCCTTTGACTGTCACACAGATGCTTGTCTGTTTATGAATGCTTTGTTTAATCAGGTTCCAGATAAGGTCTAAAGTACATGCCGTATTTGCCTCAGGTGTCCCTTCCTGTTCTGAACTGTGAGTTAACCTTCTGGTCGACCTCCACCTCTTCTGTTGTTCTTCGCCCTCCTTCTTACCTCACCCGCCTCTGCCTCTTGCAATTTGTTGTAGAGATCGGGCATGTGTCATGCTTCTCACATTCTGGACTCTGTGGAGCGCCCCTACCAATGTGCATCTTCTCGTGTCCCCTGTCCTCTGTCCCTGGCCACGCTGACAGTCAGAACTAGAGGCTCTAGAATATGTGAACAAAGACATGCACCTCCATTTCTGGTTCTTTCTGTGTTGTTGGTAACCATGGAAGCTCATTACCTAATGCACTCTTTTAGACGAAGTTATTATAAAGGACCAGATGGGAGATATTTTGGACTTTGTAAGACATGAGCTTTGTGGTACAGCTGCTCAGCTCTGATAGCATAGTCTGAAAAATAGCCTAGACAATAGACACACATACAAATCACTGTTTTCTGATACAGTTTTATTAACCAAAGTAGGCGGCAGGCGGGACTTTCCTGTGGGCTGAGGATTGATGGCCTCTGCCTTCTCTTATAGGTCTTTACTTTTATCTTTGGGAGATACCCTGCTAAAGAATATTCAGATAGGCTGGGCATGCTGGTGCATATCTTTAATCCCAATACTCAGAGGCAGAGCCATAGAGAGAGGCAAATGGATTCCTGTGAGTTTGAAGCCAGCCTGGTCTACATAGTGAGTCCCAGGCCAGCCAGGACTACATAAATAGACCCTGTAAAGAACAGACAAAGACTATTCAGACATATAATGGTGTTAAAGGCAAGAGAAAAAACTGTACTGCATGTAGCAGTACCACCAACTTTACGGTGAAGATCGAACTTGTTTCATTTTGCATTTTATTATTTCTCCTCTTTCTCACACTCATACTCTGGAGAACATTCTAGATGGTTCCAAAGTCAAGTATACAAAAGAAGATTATGTTTTTGGGAGTCAAGCTTTTGCCCCTAAGTCTCCCAATTGTTTCTGGTGGATTCATATGGGAATCTTACCTGCTGATAATGATTTCTCAAATTTTTGTATAATTCTCCCTTTTTAAAAAAGTTCAAGGAGTCGAATAGGGTGGTGCATGCCTGTGACCCCAAAGCTTAAGAGGCAGAGGCAGGATGAACAGCAGGAGTTTTAGGGCAGCCTGGTCTACACTGCAAGTTTCAGGAGCAGCCAGTAAGGGTTATAGGTAAGACCCTGCCTCAGAAATAAATAAATAGGGCTGGAGAGATGGCTCAGTGGTTAAGAGTACACGCGGTTCTTCCAAAGGCCCTGGGTTCAGTTCCCAGCACCCACATGGCAGCTCACAGCTGTCTGATGCTGTCTTCTGGTGTGCGGATGCAGACAAAGTATCCATACACATAAAATAAATACAAAAGTAAATAAATAGTGCAAACAAAAGTAATAATAAGATTTAACAAACAGAAAGTACAGGGGTGGGCTAGAGGGATGGCTCAGCAGTTAAGAGCACTGACTGCTCCTTCTGAGGTCCTCAGTTCAAATCCTAGCACCCACATGGTGGCTCACAGCATCAATAACTATGCTTCCATTAGATCCAATACCCTCTTCCTCTGTGCAAATGTACATGCAGACAAAACACCTATGTACATAAATAAATCTTTAAAAAAATAGGAAGTACGGGGTCTACTGCTTTTGCAGAAGACCTGAGTTTAGTTCCTAGCACCCCCACATGGCAGCTCATAACTGCCTGTAACTCTAGTTCCAGGGGATCTGACACTGTCTTCTGGCCTCCAGAGGCACTGCTCATATATACGTGTAGGCAGAACGCTCGAGCACGTAAAATAAAAATAATGTTTTTGAAAGTTCTAGCCAACAGTAGACATGTTATGTTTTAGAAGTCTCCCTAGACGAATGGCAGCATACGGTATGTCCGCCTTTCCTCTCCTGATTTCCTTTTTCATGTGTCATTGTATCCTGAGGCTCACTCTGCAGTTGTCTATAGAAATACTCTGCCTTCCTTTTTACAGCTCATAGCTTTCCATTGTGTTCCTATGCCAGGGTTAATTGAACCAGCAATCTGTAGACAGACATTTGATTTATTTCCAGTGGTGTGCAGGCGGTCTTTAAATCACCGCACCCACAAAAGTCAAAAAATGAAAAATAACTATGTGAACTGCCAAAGACTTAAAGTGATCAGTTATAATGTTCCCATTGCTTTGCAATTTTGCAGAAGAAGAAAAAGAAACGAAATGAACCCAGACTTCAAGCGGCAGTTGCGAGATAAGAAAAATCAGCTTCAGGGTAGAGCCAGGCTCAGGAAAGCACGGTCCCTGGTAAGTCTGCTTGCAAAACACTCCTCCTGTAATCAGGAAATTACCCTGATCCCTAATCCCATTTGTGAAATTGAATTTGTTTGCTAAATCAGAATCACCAAGTGGTTGTTTAAACCTTGTTCTCTGGGGTTGGAGATGCTGCTCAGTTGCTGGAGCAATTGCCAGCATACACAAAGTCCTGGCTTCCCTCCCCATCGCAGCAAACACCTCACAGTGGCACGCACCCATAATCTCAGCTCTTGGGAGATAGAGGCAGAAGGAGTAGAAGTTTCAGGTCATCTTTGGCTACCCAGCAAGCTCAAAGCCAGCCTGGGCTCAAAAAGAAATGGATAGAAGTGATTCCAAAATGACTGAATTAATTTTTTTTTCTGTCTCCAGTTAAAAAGCAGTTAATCAGCAATGCAATAATGTCAGTAACTGTGAGTAGGGAGCACAATTAATTTGTAGCAGACTTTCCCAAATTGTGATTTGGACCACAAGGGACCCCCTTTTATCACATTATGAGAGGTTTTGGAGTAAAGTAAGGATGAATACTAGTGGAATTAAAAGTGCATGTAATGTAACAAGAATTGAGAGAAAGGCTGAGGACACACTCCGGGGAAAATTAATAGAGAATGGATATCAATTGACGGGATAATCCGCACCCCACTTGGGAGTAAATCTTTTTCATAGCTCTGCTTGAGAACCTGCTCCTTTCTGCTGAAATGCATTTTCAAGGGTTATGTTAAGGGAGAGAGGGACTGAGAGATGAGCTTCTTAAAATAGACCTGCGGGTGTGCTGCAGACCAGTTCTGCTGCTCTCAGGGAGGTTCCTGTAGACACTTGCTGGCTGTGAAGCTTGAACCAAAGCAGTAACGCTGTCCACAAATCTGCTGCTTGCTAACAAAACAAACAAACCACAGCCAGTACGAGCCTCACCACGCAGGCCAATATGAGCTATTCTGCCTTGTTTCCATCAGAAGCTGGGTCAGATGTAGTGGCCTGCTCAATTCCAGCACTCAGCCAGCCTGAGTCTGAGACTGGACTCAAAATACCAGAGAGACAGGGATAGAGGGAGGGGATGAGAAGAGGGAGAGAAAGAAACACACACAGAGAGAGTGACTATGAATCTATAGATAGTAAGAGTTGGTGGCCATGTATGCTTTAAAAAAAAAATCAATGAAATTGAATGTTTCTCTTACTTAAAAAGCACAAAAATCTGCGGCTTTGACATTAGCCATCTATCAAAGATTTGTTAAAGTATTTGTTAGAATTCAATAGTGGAGGGTGGAAATGTAACTCAGCTGGTTGCAGTGTTTACCTGGCATGCATGAGGTCGTGGTTCATTCCCCAGCACTGCACAACCTGGTTATGGCGGCTCACACCTGTAAACCCTGCACTGGGGAGGTGGAGGCAGGAGGATCAGAACTTCAAGGTTATCCTTGGCTACATAGCAAGTTCAAGGCCAGTCTGAGCTATGTGAGACCCTATGCCCCATCCACTAATGAAGAAGACATTAAAAAGCGGCTGTGGATACCTTTAATCCCAGCACTCAAGAGGCAGAGGTCGGATGAATCTCTGTAAGTTTGAGGCCAGTCTGGTCTACAAAGTGAGTTCCAGACTAGCCAGAACTAGCTATAAGACATTGCCTTAAAAGCATAGGTAAATAAATACATAAATAGCCATGAAGAAATTGTGCTAATTAGGGCTAAGAGGGAAACCCAGATGAATTAATGATAGAGAACAATTAGCTGTTACTAAATATGTGATTATTATATCTACTTGTTTTGGCTCTGTAAGTGTACTAATTACTATATACATTTGGTAGTTCTGATAAAGAACATGAAGTATAATTCGCCAACCCCCCCCCCCCCCCCCCAGAACAATGTTGCAGTCTTTGACTCATGCCTGTGATATGCTGGCCTGTGACAAGCCTGGCTGTTGAGGCTGCAAAATGATGGTTTGGGACCCCTCTCTATAGAGTGGCAGTTTGCCCTCACTGTAGGCTCCATCCAGGCGGGTGATACAGGACCCCTGTGATAGTGAAAAGATGCCGTGGGGAGCCTGCAGAGGGGAGAAAGTGGTCACTGGTGATGGTATCCCTCCTAAGGAGCAGGACACTGACACATGGGAACACATCCCAAGTGATTCCAAAGAAGAACTTTCAACAGGTTTGTGGGGGAAGGGAAATGTATGTGTGTGGGGGCCAGCTGGTGCTAACAGCACAGATGAACGTGGTATGCCTCCATCAACTAACCAGAGGACTACAGTAATTTGGGACTTGTTCCTGTCCTGTGGGAGGCGGATGTGTGGTAGTTGGAGAAGGTAAGGTGTTGTTAAATGGGAAGGTGTGGGGAGAAGGAAGCGCACAAGAACTACGGAAGAATACAAGGAGCACTCTGTAGCCTGCTCTAGGGTCCTCGCTGCAGCTGGGGAGCCTCGCTTCTCTTCTGCCTGTCACTCCTCGGAGCGAGCTGAGATGGGGCTCTGTCTAAAGAGAAACATCCCCGGGGCACCAGCTTCTAATTTTCACACGGAGCCCTGTGAGCTTGCCCAATTCCTGCTTAACAGGTATGGTTTGGAAGTCGGCTTTCTCTGTGAGGTCCCCAGGGGCTGCCTGAGATGTAGCCGATTCTCTAACATCTGTTAGAGGATGGGAATCAAGCTTAGATCTGATTGGGGATGCTTCAAAATTTCCAAGGCTTCCTGGGAAGTTTTCATACATATGAAGAAATCTGCATCACTATTAGTCATGACGGTATTCCACAACAAACAGAACAAGGGAGAAGCACAAACACCACAATGCCCACGTCCTCTTTAAACGTCAAAGCTTTGTTTTTTTTTTAAAGTCTGGTATAAACACACACACACACACACACACACACACACACACACACACACACACTCCATTTTTTCCCCACATCTTGATAGTTGGCCTCCAAAAGCCATTTAGGGATGGAGGGAGTTGTTTCCTCTGCAGAGAGAAGTTGGTAAGTTTGTAGAGAGGAATGGTACTCCAGGGCCATGGTTGTAACAGACACCAAGATGCAGAGGAGGGATAACCCAAGCCTATACAGTACTTGAGATCAGGGAAAGAAGCTGTGGTTTGTTACTTCTGTCTGGGGAAGGGAAGGGAAAGGGGAGAGAGGAAGGGAGGGGAAGAAAGGGGAGAGGAAGGAAAGGAAGGATGAGGCCAGGGAATAAAAAGGTGAGAGGGGGAAGAGAGGGAAGTTGAGAAGGGTCAAGGTTGACCCCTCATCCCATTTAAAGTACGTATGTTTGCTAGTATTGGGGTATGAACCTCCTTCCATCTCTATGTTCAGAGATATGTACAGAAGGAGAGAGAGATTTTATTTATTTTCATCAGTTTGTGTGTTTTGCCTGCATGTATGTTGCTGCTCCATATTGTGCAGTGCCCACAGAGGCCAGAAGGAGGTGTCACACCGTCTGGAACTGGAGTTGCAGGTGGTTGTCAACTGTTCCGTGGAGCTGGGACTCTGGGTCCTGGGTTCTGGAAGAGCAGCCAGCGCTCTTAACCACTGGCCATCTCTCTATCTGTGCCCCTGTGCCCCTGTGCCCCTGTGCCCCTGTGCCCCTGTGCCCCTGTGCCTGGCCACCAAACCACCAGCTGACATCTCATTTTGATCTTTCCTTTCCATCAGGTTAAGTATAAAATACGCACCTTCGTCTCCATCGGACTTTTCCTTGGAAGTTAGTCCTTGCTTTCCAGGCCTTGTCTGGGCTGGGGATTTCAGAAATCTGTTGAGCCTTTAATTACCTGCTTATACTCTCTAATTGCCTTAGATAAGACCCGAAGCTAATTCCAGCCTCCAGAAGGCAATTACGTTCTTCACCTCTTTTCAGGATCACTTTACTCTTAGTATCCTGTCTTTTTCTTTTCTTTAATGTTTCTTTTTGCCTTGCTAAATCAAATAGGAGGAAAGAAAAAAAATGTATGCCAAGTGATTCTGGGATGGTGTGGCAGAAAGAATGGAAGAAGCCAGGGTTCAGTTCGGTTTCAATTCTAATAGTCAATCTTTTAGAGTTTCTTCTGTTTTCCTGTGTATGAAATGAGAATTTGAATGACAGCATTGTTAAAGAGTATACTAGGCAGGGGGATAGGGAAATAATTCATTGATCAAATGCTTGTCATGCAAGAATGGAGCCCTCAATTCAATCCCTGGAACCCATAGGGCTGAGAGGGGGTGGGATGAGCTAGGACTGGGGGCGTGTACTTGCTATCCTTATAGGCAAAGATGAAGGGCTGCCCGAAGTTCACTGACCAGCCAGCCTAGCCTGATTGCTAAGCCCTCTGCAGGTGGAGACCCTGTGTCAAGAACAAGGTAGATTACACCTGAGGAGCCATGCCAGAGGTTATCTGGCCCTCAGCTGCAAATGCACACACTTGCATAAGCACAGTCCAGGTGAAATCCTGACTCGGCAGGCTCCCCTGGGCTTCTCCTGGATGTGTTCATGCCTCTCTTTCCCCTTTTCTGGAGGCCACAACTGTGATTAAAGTGACATTAAATACAATACCAAAGATTCCATTTATGAATCCAAAGTTTAAGCCAGTAATTCTTGTTTACTCTCTCATTGTCTTCTTTGAACTTTGGAAAATATGATTCACTAAGACTGAAGAAGTTACAAAAGAGAACTTAAAGTGGTTTCCTTGCTAACTGTCTTCAATAACTGCTTTCAAATTCCAGCAGACTCTCCCAGTTTGTTCTATAGCATCTATTTGGTTTGGATGTGCAAAGCTACACATTTCCACAGGAGAGATTTTAAGTAATTTCATTCCACCAAGGAAACATCTGGGGATTTCATTTGGAAAGAAATAGAAAGAATGTGGCTATACATGGAGATGAAATTGGGTTCTTTTGCTAAGTGGCATGACTGTGGGTGAGTTAGTCTCTCTAAACCTCATTTTCTCCATCTGTAAAATGGGATATGCTGTTTATCTCACAGGGTTGGTGTTAGCTCATAAATATAAAGTAGAAATCAAGAGCCATATTAGTTTCTTTCACTACTGTTGTGATAAAAATACCCTCACAAAGGCAATTTAAAGAAGAAAGGATTTATTTGACTCACAATTCCAGGTAACAGTCCATCTTGTCAGGGATCACAGCATTCAATGGTTTTTCTAGCACAAAGTTTCAAAGTCTTCCATAGTCTTCCCACAAAATAGTTCCAAAGGCCCTAGGAGCCACACAATCTGGCTTATAAGAGCAGCACAAACACACCTCGCTACCAATTTCTGTCTCTTTTTTTTGTTTTTCTGATGCAGTGTTAAAATACTCTGACAAATGCAACTTACGGGGAAAAGGCTTATTTAGCTAGCAGTTTTGGGTTATAGTTTATCATTGTGGGGAAATCAAGGCAGTAGGAACTTAACAGCCAGTCACATTACATGCACAGTCAAGAACAGAAAGCAATGAATGAATGAATGAATAAACTAGCCCTCAGTTTACCCCCTCCACACTGTACAGTCCAGCATTCCTTGCTCGGAATGGTCTCACCAACAGTCAAAACGGGTCTTTAATTATTATATATTATTTTATATAATAATATAATAGATAATTAGACAATCCCTCACATATAGACTCAGAGACCCAACTCCCAGGTGATTGCAGATTTTGTCAAGCTGATGACCAGCATTAGCCATCATGGGCACCTACAGCGTGTTTGTCTTTCTTGTTTACTTTTGCTATTCAAGAACATAGCGTAGAACTCAGATAGGCTAGGCTCTAATGCCCAGTATTACTATTTGAGTATCTTGGAAATTTAACCCAGGGCATTTAAGCTTTCTGGAGACTATTTCCTCATCTGGAAAAATGGAGACAGTTAATAGGACTGTGTACAGGGTTGGGAAGAGGTAAGGCATTTAGCATATTCCTTAGCTCAAAGTGGGCAGCTGCCAGTAGTTGCCAGTCATGGTAATATGCGTGGCACATCTCTAAAATCTGGAAAGCTCTGTGTCCTCCTTTAATTTCTGTTTGCTGTATATTACACTCTGATGTTAAGCACCTTACAGGAGGCTAGGTTTATTTGACTCACGATTCCAGGTTCCAATCCATTGTTGCAGTAAAGTCAAGACAGATACTAGAAGCATCTAGCCATGTCCAATCGAACAGGGAGAGAATGCTTGCTGGGAATCGGCACCTCTCTACACTTACATAGGCCAGAACCCCAAAGCCATGCCATCCAATAACAACAGACCCCCACAGACACGCCCATAGGCCAACCTGATCTAGACAGTCTCTCTGATACTCTTTTTCCAGGTGATTTCAGATTGTGTCAACAACTACAACTAAACATCACACTTTCTGATTGATACCAAGGGAAAATTCTATACCTGATCTCCTAACATGGGTCACAGTAAAAATTAAAGTACATGGAAAATATCCACAAACTGATCTTCAGGATACATGCATGAAGTGTACACAAAACATCAATGAATTTCCTTTGTAGACTCAGGGCTCATCCCTAAGGTATTTCATCACCCATATTCAAGTATTCCAAAATCAAATACCTCTGCTCCCAAGCATTTCAGATAACTATTGCTAGCAGCAATCATGTACTAGCAGCAGCAGTTAAAAAAAAGATTCACACCTGCGACCACAAAGCAGGTGTGAGGGACAGCTGCTGAGAAACAGACAGGGGGAACTGGAGGAGAGACCAGCCCTCCAGCCAGAAGGCAGTGGCCAGGGCCTCCAACCAGTCTCAGCAATGCTCAGACTATTCCCATCTTCCCCAGTTTCCTTACCTTTCTGCTCTGCTTTCTGAAGTGGGGGAGGCTGTGGCTCGGTTACTCATGTGCTGGGCTAGCATTTGGGAAGCCCTGGGTTCAGCCTCCAGCACCACGGAAGCTGAGTGTGGTGGCTGCGTCTGTAATCCCAGCGCTCAGGTGATGGAGAGAGGAGAAGCAGAAGTTCAGTGCCAACCCTGACGACAGAAGTTAAAGGCCAACCGAGGCTAGAAACCCTGTCTCAAAACAGAGTCAGACTGAAGTGCGAGCCGTGTTTTCTTTGCGCTCTGTGTACACATGTATCTGTAGGTGTGTCTGTGCACATTCTCCGCACTGGGCCTCACTCCATCTTCCCAAACGGAAGCACAGAGTGTGCTGAATACACCAGCGCCAGTTCTGGCTGTCAGCGTTGATGCCTAAAGGGAAAAGGCCCGGGAACCTTGTCTAGAGCCTGCATTTCTCCCTTGCTGCGAAGAGAGCTGAGCGTACATTCCGTCTCATTCATTGCCTCCCGTGTCGGCAACTAGATACAGTGAATGACCTTGGCGTTTCTCACTAAAAGGGGGCTTCGTGCTTCTCTATCACCAAACATTTAGACAGGTGCCAAATGGCTGTTTAAGCCAAAACATTTGGCACAGAGTAGCATCTACTTAGGATCTGCCAGAAAAGAATTTTGCTTGTGAATTATATGTTATTAGTTATAGGCATATCCATGATGACGGGTTTAAATCACGGCTACCACGGTGTTTAAGCTATGTATGAATGTGGATAGTGGGAGGGAGCATCTGGCTGTGCATCTGTGTTTATGTGCTCTGTGTACGTGTGTGTGCATTTGTGTACACATGCGTGTGTGTTTGGATATGCGTACGCATGCATGTATATGATGTGAATGGGTGTATATGTTACATGTGTATGCATGTGTATATGTATATATGTGAATGTATGTGTATGTGTGTATATTTGTGTATATGTATATGTTTATATGTGCACAGATGTATGTATTATGTTACTATATGTGGATATATTTTTATATGTGTGTGTATGTGTGTATGCATGTGGATTTGTATATGTGTATTACAAGAATTTTTTTAAGAGATCTGAAGTGATTTTACTTTTATTTCCCTCACCTTAAGCCAATCATGAAATTTCATGGTGATTTCTGGGGTGGGGCAGGATGATCAGGCCGTGGCCTGGTTGGCCTGGTCCTGAAGCAGGGAAGCCTCCTGTGGACACTGGAGGAGCACGGACTGGCCTGCTGGCAGGCAGGCGATGTTCCGAGAGCGGGAGAGCTGGTAAGCAATGTCCTCAGCAGCTTCCAGCCTGCGCAGCTCAACCAGGCCATCACCTGCTGTGGCCAGTGAGTTGGCCATCAGCTCAG
Source organism: Psammomys obesus (assembly GCF_907164565.1). Lineage (NCBI taxonomy): Eukaryota > Metazoa > Chordata > Mammalia > Rodentia > Muridae > Psammomys > Psammomys obesus. The sequence goes on from NW_026591086.1 coordinate 3,491,394, forward strand.
CTGCCTTGGAGTCACCCTCAGCAGAGACGATGGCTGCCTTCATCTGATGCTCAGCCTCTTCTACCACGAATCTGGCCCTTTCTGCTTCCTGCTGAGCCACCAGTTTGGCTTCCACTGCTTCTGTGAACTCCTTCCCGAAGGTCAGATGTGTTGGGGACACATCATCCAGAATGAGCCCAAATGTGGCTGCTCTCTCTGTGAGGTCATCGCTGCCTGGAGACTAGCTCTTGCTGGGAAATCAATTCTCCAGCATCGAAGCAAGCCACCACCGACTTGAGGATCTCTGTGGTGACAGATAGCAGCACCTGCTCGTCCTAGTCCTCACCGATGCTGGTGTAGACTCGAAGAAGCTGGCTGGCCACTGGCCCGAAGAGGATACGCACGTGATGCTGACATTCTGCAAAGTCTTTGCTCCCAGTGATGACTGGCATGTTCCGTGGTTGAGCAGCAGTCAAAGATAATTTGGTTTCTGTACCCCTCCCTCACCACAATGTCCTATACTCCACGGAATTGGTCAAAGATGACAGCTGTGTGCCCAGCATCCACATTATATAAGGCAGAGTTCACCACGCCTCCTGCAACTGCTAAAGCCAGGCCGAACTTTCTGATGGACTCAAACGCTCTGGCAGCCATGACTCTGTTGTGTCCACTCACACCCGCTTTCACTCTGACCTCCACGTGAATCTCCCTAGCCTCGCACACCGTGCGTGCAGATGTGAATGTTCTAAAGCAGGAGTCAGCACACTGTCCGGGATATATGGCCTGTGCATGTTTTGCAACATAACTGCTTTATTTCACTGGAAGCCTTCATTGGAAGGCTGAGTGGCATAGACTTGAGGTCTTGGGCTAAAATTTCAAAATCCTGGCTACATTGCTTCATCTTCCTTCCTCTGCAACCGACGGTTTTGCCTCAAGGAAACCAAGAATAAAGCCAGGCTTGAGGCATCTTTGGGTCGTGCTGATGATCTCTCCCTAATGGAGCCTTCATCTCCACTGACAGTCTTCAGCCGATGCTCAGATCATCACAGTCAAATAATAATAATAACTCCCATTTAGACACAGCGTTATATGTCACTTGAACTGGAAGTCACAGTACTATATGTAAGAGATACAATTCCTAGATGCTGAAGGGGGCAGTGAGGTCTTCTACAAAGTGAAGATTTGCCATGTTCTGCCCCCACCTCTCTGACATGGAATCTCATTATTGGCCTCAAACCAATGAACTCAACTGATCCTCCTGCTTCAGCTTCCCAAGTGCTGGCACTGTAGGCCCATGCCTACACTTGGCTCTGCCAACTTTCTTTTCTTTTTCCCATTACAGAAGTGCTGGGAAGATTAGGTGAACTAATGGATGTTTGATTCTAGGCTTACATTGACGGCCATTTGCTTTCTGGAAGAGCTACCGGCACACCTTCCATACTCTCCTTAGTACTGTATTTCCTTATTCTCCATACTCACTAAGTACATTACCTGACTCTCTTACCTGATTCCTGGGCTTATCCAATGGTGTGGTTCATATGGCTGATCATTTCCAAGTGGCTACACATAACATGAAAAAAAATTTTTTGTTTTGGTTTTTTTGAGACAGGGTTTCTCTGTGTAGCCCTGGCTCTCCTGGCTTTTGGACCAGGCTGGCCTCAAACTCTCGGCAATCTGCCTGCCTCTGCCTCCCTAAGTGCTGGGATTGAAGATGTGTACCACCCGGCTGATTTTTTTTTTTTTTAATCAACTACAGGATGGAAAAATGTAGGTCTGTGCACCAACTTACTCATGTAGGCTGTTTCCTGCCTGCCACTTTCCCAAGGTACTACTATGGGTCACCAGCTTCAGCAGCCTTTGGGTCCCCATTTTTCCAGGATCCAGGCTATAGCCAGCATTTTCTGTCCTTATTTCAGAGTCTACCTGCTACAGCCATTGCCCTGTAATAAAAGAAGGTGCCACTAGGATGGGTCTCACTGATCCAACAAGTATTTTGCAGGCAGTGAGTGGACTAGGCACAAGGGACACAGCTAGGATAAGACACAGTTCCTGCCAGGCGGTAGTGGTACAAGCCTTTAATCCCAGCACTCAGGAGGCAGAGGCAGACAGATCTCTGTGAGTTCAAGGCCAGCCTGGTCTACAGAGAGAGTTCCAGGACAGCCATGGCTACACACAGAAACCCTGAGTCAAAAAAAACAAAACAAAATAAGACACATTTCCTGCCCTCAGGTTGTTTACAGGCTCGAGGGGGGAAAGCTCCCAGCTGAGGAAGAAATCATTATCTGGGGTAGGCAACTGTCCCAATGTTCACTCACCGAGGCCAGAAGCTCAGCAGACATGGCAGGTCTGAGGGATGTGTGGACCCCATTCTGAGGAGGTCTGAATGGAGGAGCTAGAATTCAGAAGGAAGAACAGGTGGAACAGTAGATCCAGCTGTGACGATCTAGGTACCAACTGCCAGGAAGGAGGCCAAATCCAGCAACCCCACTGTGGAAAGGCTGAACTTACAGCAGCTGTGGTTAACTGCACAAGACCCACAGAAAAAGGGGCCACATTGCGTGGTGAGTGGGGGATGGGTTTGCTCGGTCGCAGCTCTAGCTAGGAAGCTGCTGGCACTGATGACTGCTGGGGGAGCAGGAGTCATTTTTCTTCAGTGGTGCGGCCACTGATAAGTTGCCCACGTTCCAGTGAGCACTAATTAAACTCAGAGAGTTATAATAATAAAAATGTAAAAGCCTTGAGGTTAGGGGGGAGACACTGGGAAAAGGGGGTTTCAGAGGGAGTAGGAGGGGTTAAGGAGGGCAGATGGGGTGAATATGATCAAAATAAATTATATGCATTAAATCTTCAAAAAAAGAAACAAAAGCATTTTTGAAAGAGAGCAACAATATCTGACCATATGTTTATGTGTTGACATGTGTGTGTTCCTATGGATGACGCTTGTATTTTACGTGTATCGTAAATTTGCACTTAGATTTATTGTGAGCACTGTGATTCACACAATACCTTCGGAAGGATATAAAGCAACAGATAGCCTTGGTTGGCCTTGTAAGGGGGAACATAGGAAATGAGTGGGAGGTTTAATTGAGCCCTTTCTCATCTTTTGAATATTAAATTATGCAGAAAAGTGGCCTATGAGAAAAACAAAGTTCCATTTACAGTAAGGAAGGAAAATCCCCAAGGCCCTGTTGGAGATGCCTGTTAGGGAAGCAGCCCTGTTTAGGATGGAGGGTTAGTGAAAACAGAAGCAGCCTCAAGTGTCCGGGGCTCAAAGGAACCACCTGAAGTTAGGAGTTCTGTCACCTTCCTAAAATTTTCCTTGTTGCCAAGTTTATTTTTGAGAGGGTGAACATTTTTGGGGATCTTACAGCAAGGTAGCAAAGATCAGTAGGAAAGAGGTTTGGGGAGCCGTGGTGTTGGGATAAAGGACATTTCAACAACAGTCAGGTGTTGCAGACCAAGACCCAGCCCTCTAAACCTTTTACTCTTTTATATATCTTCCCTGTTTTTTCTCTTAAATCATATGGCTTGTGCTTGTAATCCCTTGGGTGGCTGAGGCAGGAAGATTGCTATGATTTTAATACTAGCCTGTGCTATATTGCGAAGTTCTAATTCAGCCTGGACTATAGTGTAAGACTTTGTCTCTAAGACACCACACACATACACACACACACACACACACACACACACACACACACACACACACACACCAATAAAAAGCAGACACTAACATCTTAGACTGGGTCTGGGGAGATGGCTCTATTGGTAAAGTGCTTGCCTTCCAAGCTTGGGGACCTGAGCTTGAGCCCCAGCACCTATGCAAGGTGTATGTGGGGCAGGGCTGGTCATGGTGGTGGACACTGTAATCCCGGAAATGGGGATCGGGTGTTAAGACAAGCAGATTAATAGGGGCTCCCGGGCCTCTCTTGCTAGGCAAGTGTTAGGCCGTTGAGAGATCCTATCTGAGAAATAACACGGGAGGTTGTCCTCTGTCTTCCACATGGACATCCACACACTTTCCTGCACCCACACGTATGTACGCTTGCACACCATGTGCACTTACATACCCCCCAAAAAAAAACAAACAGACAAACAAAAACCCAGTCTTAAACTGGAGAGGGTCTGTAACTGTTTTCTGGGACGAGAGGAAAAACAGACATAAGAAAACCAGCTTCCCAGAACTTCTCTCAGCAGGAAAGAGAAAGCCAACATCTGGACAGGTGGTGACAGCTACCATGAGCGAGCGAGGCAGCGGGAGCCCCTGGGACCTGCCACCATGAAGAAGGAGAGCAGCAGCAAAGAGCCTGCCCAGGCCTGTGGCTGCCTGGGGCTCAGGAGCAAAGGGTTCCTCAAATTCAGTGACAGATAAGCAGGGCTCAGTAATAGGATTAAACCTGAGAGTGTTACAGGTGAGGGGAGACTAGCCCGTTCTTGTTATCACAACAGTCAGGCCTTGTCCTCACTCAACAGGCAGCCGCGCTTTGAATTGTTCCCGACAGGGCACAAGGGAGATCTCCAGTTTATTCTTCTGCCTTATGTGGATCTGAAAACAACTGGAAACAATCGCTCTATGGTTTGTTTGGTGGCTTTGTTTTTGTTCTCCTCTTTGGGGTGTTGAGGATAGAACCCAGAGTCTCATGTGTGCTCAGCAAGTGTTTTACTATTGAGTGTTCTCTCTTTCTCTCTCTCTGTCTCTCAGTTTTTCAAGACAGGGTTTCTCTGTATAGCCCTGGCTGTCCTGGAACTCACTCTGTAGACCAGGCTGGCCTTGAACTCACAGAGCTCTACTCTACCTCCACGTCCAGCTTTATTTTTCATTTTGAGACTAGGTTTAGCTAAGTTCCCCAGGCTGACCTAGAGCTCTTTCTGTTGCCCAGGTAGACTTTGAATTTTAACCTTCCTGCCTCAGGCTCCTGAGGAGCGTGGATCACAGGCCTGCATGAGCAGGCCAGCCTCAACAGTATTTTTAAAACAACACTGAAAACATCAAATGGGAGAAGGCTCCATGCCCTCATCCCCTTGCTCCCACCCTCAACACTTACACATTTGACCATTGGAACTTAGCTACCTGCTACTTCAGCCCTAGTTCTGTCTACCTTTCTGGGGAGAAAATCACCATCCACATTCTGGACCTGTATAGACACTCCTGTAGAAAGAAGCAAGCAGTCAAGGCCAAGATGGAGGACTCAGTGATGGGATCCCGCTGATGGAAGCATTCACGATAGGCAGGCTCATGCACACGTGCAGTCCCAGCATTGGAGGCAGAAGCAGGAAGACTGCTGCAAGTTCAAGGCTAGCTTGGGCTGTTCTAAAAAAAATCTTATCCCAAAACACAAAGACAGGGCTGAGGAGATGGCTCAGTCAATAAAATGTTTACCATACAAGCATGGGGACCTGAGTTTGATACCAAGCCAGTAACCATGTAAATGTTGACCATGATGGCACATGACTGCAACCCCAGCTTTGGGGAGATAGAGACAAGAGTGGTGCTTCCTGGACAGCCAGAAAACTGAATCAGCAAGCTCCAGGCCAACAAGAGACCATGCCTTGGAAATCAAGGTGTCAAGGTGGGGAGCAACTGAGGAAAGCATCTGATGTCAACCTCTGGCCTCCACTTGTACACGTGTGTCAAAACAGATATAATACATTAGATCTCCAAGTGTAGTGACCTTGCATGCCTATAATCCCAGCGCTCGGGAGGCAGAGGCAGGAAGATCAAGAGTTCAAAGTGGCCAACGGGGCTATATGAGACCTTGTACACTGGAGCCTTTAGGAGGAGGTGGGCCTTGAAGGATGAGTTAACTGTTAGGAATTCAGTGCTTTTCTGCACAGTGCATCCTTGAGGGATGGTGACAGGACAAGTTAGCTGGGGGGGGAGAGCAAGTGACAGCAACCACTGACTAATGAAGCAAAGAAAATAAAGAGTGAGATTTTTTTTCCCCCAAGATTCAGAGGAAACCCGCACACATGAGTCAGAGCCTAAGATGGATTAAGAGCTTCACGTGATCTGCACTTTCTGTCAAGACAGAGTGGGGAGGGGGAGGGGGCTGGGATGCTATGAATCATCTTTCATCACTGTGCAACTGAAGCCAAGGGAAAGGCAAACTGTTTGCTTCGGGTTTTTGTGTTTGTTGGTCGTGTTTTGAGTCAGGTAGCCTAGAACTATGTAGCCCAGGCTGGCCTTGAACATTTCAGCAGTCCCTCCTTCCTCTAAGTTCAGACATCTGGTAGTTAAGATTTAATGCCACTGTGCTTGGCTCAAGGGCACATTTTTTAAGTTTAATTTATTATCTGAGATAGGGTCTCACTATGTAGACCCACTCTGGCCTCAAATCCACAGAGGTCTACCTGCCTGGCTTCAAAAGCAAATGTTATAAAGCACATTGCCCTCTCTTGCCTCAAGCTCAGATTGCCTTATCTTTTTACTCTCTGCTCTTCCTCTTCCGTTTCCTGCACACGGCCAGATGTCAAGGAGAGATCTGTTGTCGCTGTGAGTTGGGGTTGGGAGGTCAACCTGGGCCATTTGCCTCGTTAGAGACGGTGCATGCGGAGGCATAGGGTGAAAAGCTCGGGGACCGTGCTGGCACTCCATGGCGTAAGATACAGAAGTCTCCAGTGCCAGCTGTGACACGGAGCTGTGCACTGTGGACTGTAGCAATCATGCTTGTTCCTCCCTTCACTTACTTGAAAATGGAGATTGTGAATGCCGCCCTCCCTCCTTTCTCTTTGATGGTTTTCTTAAGGTTCATGTAAATTGTGGTGGGGATTGGGGAGATAGCTCAGTCTCTAAAGTGTTTGCCTTGCCAGCTTGAGGAACTGAATTTGACCCTCAGCGCTCATGTAAAAAGCAGGGGACAGTGGTGTGTGTTTATAATCTCAGCACTCAGGAGGTCGAGATGGGTGGATCCCCGGGGCTCACTGGCCAGCCTAGCCTAATTGATGAGCCCCAGACCACTGAGAGACCCTGTAACAACAACAACAAAAAGGTGGGTGGCTCTTGAGGAATGAACTCAGTGTTCTCGTGTGCATGCACACACACACACAGAGTTTGTGGGAGCTTTTATGAGGGTAAAAATTTGCTGGTTGTAGTTCAAAGTGAAGACTGCATCGGAGTGATATAGAAGACACTGGGGAATTCCAGAAATCCCCATCTTCCTTATTGACTGCATTACATTGCATCGTATCATTATAAGAACCATAATTGTGTGGCTTCCTTTGGTGCTTTAATAACCTTCCCTCTAATTGTGCTTTTTCTTCCCTAGATGTCCCTGAGTTCCCCTCCTAAAGTTCCAGTTTGTCTCTCCTGGCCTCTTCATCTGCCAATGGAACTCTCAGATCCTGAAACAGCAACTAATATTCTCATGGAGCACTTTCAGAAACACCCTGGGCTTCAGTCATCCCCCTCGGAGGTTCCAAAGTCAAAGCTGATTTGAGGGTAGAAAAGGGCTTTTCTAGAAATGACCAGGTATTCGTCACAGCTGAGAGTTGGATTCTAGCTAGTCCATTAAACTCTTTTGGTTTCAGTACTTTGTTGTGAATGGGCCTATGAGTCTGTGCATCTCAGGAAAAGAGACTGAATGGCAGAAATAGTAACCAATGCAGAACCTTGGAAATACGGCAGTAGAACCTTGGATTTGATGAGGGGACATTTGATGGTCTTATAGGTGATACTACTGGGAAAGTCAGGGTCCTGGAAGGGAATGACACCCCAAGACTCCTTGAATAGTTGGTAAAGGAGATGCTTAGGGTGTTGGGCTGCAGCACGGACCAAGACGTTTCAACAACAGAAATGTATTAGCGCACAGTCTGAATCCTGGAAGTCTGAGATGATGCGTCAGCCAGTGACGCCGAGCTCTTTCTCTTCTGGCCGTCTTCCAAGTCAAATGCAGGTCCTTTCTGAGATACCAGGAGTTAGGAGTCCAGCATGTGGATCTGTGGGGAAGATGATTCAGCCAGTAACATGGGCAGGATTAGGAGAATCAAGACAGGATGCAGAAGCCCCAAGAACTGGCAGCAGGGAGAACCGTTATCATCCTTTGGGCCAAAGAGATGGAGGGAGGGTGAAAGTCTTGGAATCCAGCCTCAGCTATGGCCCTGGGAGAGAGGCTGGCAGACTAGATGTGTGGCAGAGGAATGTGGGGAGGGAAGCAGCTGATACCCACACTCCTTAACAAATACCCTTCCACACTCCTGGCAAAACCTATCTGGAAGTACAGGCAAAGACACTTGTGGTTTAGCCCTTAGCTGCTAGCCTTCTGAGGCACGAAAGCAGAGCTGGCAAGGCTGAGCAGTAAGCCTGGGTAGGTCCATGGAAAATAACCAGCATCATGGAGGAAAAGAATAGAGGGCTGGGACCAGTAAGATGGCTCAGCCAGTGAAAGCTTTTTGGTTTGTTTGTTTTTGTGTAGGGTAGGCCTGATGACCTGAAATGTGTTCCCTGGCCTCCACACACATCAACTCCCACCCCAACAGTAACAGGACACATGTCTGGATGAGTTACAATTGTTATTTAAGCAATTTAAAAGAGCTTTGGAGTAACTGGAAAACATAACAAGCAAACAAAGTCAGTTTGCCACAAAGGTAGGAATGCTACTGTAACAGGCCCCCAGACCTTAACACAATTGACGACATGTTAGAGGCACCATTCTGATCTTAAAATCTAGCACATGAGCCCCAATGGCTGTCCATATGGAAACAAAGACCTAACCCATCAAAGGCCTAGGCCATACTTCCTTGCACTAGCCCTGCTCTCTGGCTTCTGTAGTCCTGCTCCTTGCTAACTAAAGTGTGACAAGCAGGATGTGGGTTTTGTGCATAATTTGGGCAAGTTCCCTGTGCAGTGACCAGCCAGTAATAATGACTTTCTTTTCGACTTGAGGAGGGTTGTGCAGTGGTCTCTGGTGGGCTTACCTTGTAGCACACCTTTTACGCTAAACCACGTATTCAGGCGGCCATCTCAGTGCCCCACAAACTACTGTTCTATGATGCAGTTTCCTGAGTAAAGTGGAGTAATTTATGGAAAAGCGTGTTTGCTGTGGAAGTCTGAATATGAAGGAAGAACCCCTCCCCACCAGGGCTGATGCGATAAAGGATCGGTCCCCAGGTGGGAGGTGACTACATCATGAGAGCACTAGGAGTGGGTGATTGCAGAGTTTATACTGAGCGCTCTTTTAGGACAGGGGGACAGGCTGGAAGGAGCAGTTCCCAGAACTGCTCCTTGGCCCCTTCCTGTCTTACTCTCTGCCCTGTCTGGCACAAGGTGAGCAGCTCTGTTTTCTTCCATGCTCTTCTGCCTTGCCATGTATGGGCCCATAATTAATGAAGCCAAGTATCCACGGACTGAAACTCTGAAGCCAGCAGCCAAAATGAATCCTTCCTGCAAGCTGTTTATTTTAGGTGTGTTGCACAGTATTGAAAAGGATGGCAAGCGTGGATGTCATTTGTGATACCAGACAATTCTTCCTAGAAATACAGGCGTGCGTGCACACACAGACACACACACACACAAAATGGTTCTGAACAGAGGTTCGGAATGATGGCACAGAATGAAGTGTTATGTGTCCAAATGATGGGTTGGGACAAAACACAATCTGTAATAATCACTTTATCACTTTGTACCACTTAGGGTGACACTAAAGCATTACTCCACATTGAGATCTGTGTCTTTCCCATAGGAAGGGTGTCCTCTTCCTGGAGCCTGTGTCCTCACGGACAGTCGTTCCATTTGGAACAAAGGGAGCACAGACCTCGGGGGTAGCAAGGCTCTGGAAGAAAATACCAGTCCTAGGACACCCACAGACACCAAGGTGGTCCGTGTATGTGCAAATGACATAGTTTTCTTATACCCTCCCCACAGCCTCCCATTTATTTCTGTTGATCTACTTGTGTTTGAGTGGGTCTCATGTATCCCGGGCTGGCCTTGAACTTACTACGTACCTGAGGATGATCATGAACTATCTCCACCTCTTGGTGCTGAAATCACTGGTGTGGTGGCCTACCACACTCCGTTTATGACACGCTGGGGGTCAAACCCAGGGCCCTGTGAGTGCTAGATAAGCACTCTACCAACTTTTTTTGTTGTTGTTCTGTTGGGGTTTTTTTTTTGTTTGTTTGTTTGTTTTTGTTTTTGAGACAGGGTTTCTCTGTGTAGCCTTGGCTGTCCTGGATTTACTTTGTAGACCAGGATAGCCTTGAACTCACAGAGATCCAACTGCCTCTGCCTCCCAGAGTGCCGGGATCATAGGAGTGTGCCACCGCGCCTGGCTACTCTACCAAGTTTTTAACACCCCTAGCCCCTCCCATTTATTCATTTTTATTTCTGTCAGTGCTGGGGATTGAACTCAAGGTCTCATACAAGCTGTTTAGGGGAAGCTATGTCTCCAGCCTTTCCCATATACTTTAAATCATTTCTAGAAATGACTTGTAATTCCGAACACAATGTGAGTAGCTGTTCTACTGTGTCCTTTGTACAATGACTAAAAAGGATAGTTCAGATGCTCAGTACAGTTACAACCATGGCAGGCCTGGCTGCATGGCGGATGTACGGCAACAATGTTGTGATAACTTCTCCCAGCGTTTTTATTTCTGTGGTAATGTCAGAGCCTGAAGCCGCAGAAGCTGCAGATTCGGAGGACCTAACCGTGTGGTTGTGAGCAAGAAACCTTTTCCTGATTTTAAGGAGCCGGAGAAGCTGGGGCTAAGAGGGGGCAGCCATTGCAATCCAGGGCTCCTTGCGCAGAGTGCCTTCAACAGAGCTCAAAGAGAAGATGAATAGCACTCTGGGAGGAGCTGCAGAAGGGATGTTCAAGCAGAAAGCCAGGGTGAGTCAATAGAAGTGGTGTGGGATACGCAAGAGGGAGCATTTCAAGGAGAGAAGTGAGACAGTGAGATAGCCAGAGACCCAGGGTGAACCCCCCGGCAGTCAGTTATCCTGCTTTACCCACATCTGGGGGCTCAGCTCTGTATCTTAGCAAGAGCAAGTGCAAGGCCCTGGGTGTGATCTCCAGCACCACCAAAGCCAGGAAGGGGAAAGGTAAGAGTGGGACAAAAAGGAGGAGGGGAGCCAGGCAGTTGTGGCACATGCCTTTAATCCCAACACTCAGTAGGCAGAGGCAGGTGGACCTCTGTGAGTTCAAGGCCAGCCTGGTCAACAAAGTACATCCAGGACTGCCAAAGCTACACAGTGAAACCCTGTCTCGAAAAACAAAAATAAACAAAACAAAACAACAGCTAATAATAATGGAGGTGGGTAAGAAGGAGATGGAGAAGAGGATGGAGGGAAAGTGGAGAGGGAGGGAATAGAGAAAGGAGAAAGAGGAGAAAGATGAAAACAAGAACCATCTCCAGGAAACCCCTCATAGTTGTTCATGGTCCACAAGAGCTAGAGTCCACAGGAGTCAGTCTGAAATGCCATGACGTGAAAGAGGTGGAAAATTAGTCAAGAGTCCAAACAGGAAGCTGAGCCCTTCCAGGAAGTCAAGGCTTCACCCTGGATACTGAAAAGTCGATAAGGGACTGTGCAATAGGAAAGGAAAGATTTGCATTTATAGACTCTGGTGCCTGTGTCATGAGAAAGAGGGGCTGTGCAAAAGACCGCTCGTCACAGAGTCCCCACCTTTCTCCAGGGAACTGAAGTGGTGGAGGGAGATCAAGGACCAGGAGGATATAGACTCTGAGCCACAGCAGGACTTGGAGATGCAGAGAAGTTTGGAGAGACAGGCCCTCACGTGCCTGGCATTGGCAATTGGAAAACTCTGGGGCAGTAACGAGGGTGGGTTAGGAAGGCCTTCCCACGCCACCCTGCCCTGGAACGCAAACAAACGGTTCCTTCCCCTGTAGCTTGTGTTGATTCGACAGTCATCTTACCGGACGTGCCACCGTATTGGACATCCCAGGGACGGGAAGCTTGTGAGAACGGCAGGCCAGGCAGGGGGCTCAACTGGAGTGGTGAGGGGGAGAGAGCCAACATTAAACTACAGACTTCAGAAGCTACTTGCTTACTCCTGTTTAGTTTCCACGAGACCTTTAGTGGGGGGGACTGGCATCCTCATTTTATAGTTGGGGAATTTAGGATGGAGCAGCAGCCCAAGCAATGACTGTAAAACGGCACGCCTAGACTGTGGCTATGGGGGGTTTGACTCCTGTGTGTCATTTTCCCGTGTACCCCCCCTACCACCACTGCCACAAGGGCCTCTTGAGTGGATAACGTCTTCACTTCTCCCGCTGTGCCTCTGATTGATCCTCATTCAGCATTTGGGCCAGAGAAGGGGTTCTTCCTGGCATGAAGAGGGGAGAACATGCTGGTGGGGAGATAGGAAGGTTAGAGCTATTGCTTCCATGGGCTCTCAGAGAGCAGCTGACAGAGCCGGAATTGGCTGGGCATGGTGGTGCACACATGCCTTTAACCCCAGTGCTTGGGAGGAAGAGGCAGGCAGGTCTCTATGAGTCTGAGGCCAGCCTGGTCTACTTAGTGAGTCCTAGGACAGTCAGATTTACATAGTGAGACCCTGTCCCAAAACAAACAAACAAAAATGGAATTGTTAGATAATTTCCCCCTCTTCTTTTTAATATTTTAAAATATTTTATTTATGTGTATGTGCAGAGGGATTGTTGTGAAAGGGGGGGTTAGGTTGTCTTAAAGAGACACAAAAATAAGATGAAGCTGAAGCCTTCAAAGAAAGCCCAGTGTCATCTCAAGTGTCTAAATCAGACATTTCCATTCCCACACGAACCTTGATATCTGTCCTTTCCAGTTCTGATTCTTCTGTTTGTGGCATTCCAACATTTCTCTCCATCCACCTTCCATTTCAGTCATTCCTGCACAAACCTCATCTTCCCACCCTCTAGAATGGGAATCCTCTATAGCACCCCACATTCACTCCATGTTTCCAGATTTGTTTCACTCAACAGGCACATGACTGGTGTTTGACAATAATGCTGTCATCAGAATGCCATCCCAAATTGAGAAATTCGCATTTCTCGGCCGCCTTTGTCAGTTGCGGGCTCCAGTAGAGAAGGGACACTAGAGGGCACTCTTTCCCCTCTTTTCTAAGCCTAGATTGCAGCTCCCCTTCTGATCATATGGGTCTTCCTAAGTTCCGTCACTCATTTGCTTAGAGCACCTCACCAGCGTCCGGAAGCTTTTTCAGAGTTTTGACTGTATATACCAGCACCTTCGGAAAATGCTCATTAATTCATTTCAAGTCTTTTATTTCATTCAGGTTACTTTTTTAATGCCAGTTTTAATTTTTTTAATTGTATTTGTTTTTTATGTGTGTAAGTGTTTTGCCTGCTTCTGTCTGCACACCATGTGCATGCAGTGGCCATGGACGCCAGAAGAGGGCATCAGATCCCCGGGAACTGGAGTTACTGCCAGTTTTGAGAGGCTGTGTGGATGTTAAGAATCAGACCTGTGCCCTCTGGAAGAGCAGCCAGTGCTCTTAACCACTTGGCCTTTTCTCCTGCTCCTAAAGCCAGTTTTAGACCCAGACTCATCTTTTCCCACTGTGCCGCAAACATCTCATCTGGAGCTCCAAGTCAGAAGGAACGGGGCGTGGCTACAGATAAAGACCACCCTGCCCCGCCCCGCCCCGCCCCTGACCCCGCCTTCCTCGTGCTTCTCAGCGTCTTTCTCAGTTAAGCCTCTTTCTCAGATGTCTTACAGTCCACATACTGTCATTTTGGAGCAGATGAGCAGGGGTGAGACAGTTTATTGTGACCTAAGCTGGCGTCAAACTTCCTGTGAAGCTGAGGCTGGCTTTGAGCTCATCCTCCTGCCTCCATCTCCCAAACGCTGGATTCCAGAGGTGTGCCACCACACTCGGTGACAGCCTACCCTTTCTCATTCCCTCAGGAATGCTATTTGTTGCTCCGCTCCTTGACGGCAAGATGTTTTCTGTGCGTCAGTCACTACCCTTTTATGTTCATCGGCATCTGCCCTCCTTAAACGAGGAAACGTGGCCTCGGCCTGCACTGTGGGCCAACTGCCTTCTTACCTCCCACTTCATTTCCTCTCGGGGGCTCCCTTGATCACCTCCGGTGGCCTCTCCTCTATCTTCATCCTATTTGATCTCTCTGGAGCATTTGATGTAGTCGAGTCGGAAGCTTTTCTCTCCTCCATCGACCCCCTTGGCTTCTAACTGTGCACAACTGACTGTTCCAATCCATATTCCCCGCCCCTCCTGCCACTGGGGCCTTACTGTAAGTCTGTAGCGAGCCTCTGCTTCCTCTAAGGACCCTCCTTCGCCTTCTCTGTTGGCTTTAAGAGTCTGCGATGATTCCCAGGTCTGTAGCTCCAGTGCCGACCCCCTCTCACTTCCCCTCATTTCCACTCTGGGCGGTTCTGTCATTACCTCAACGACCAGGGATCTTCAGGGACCTTACTTTCTCCTTTGCCCCATTTGTGCATATGTGTGTGCTTCATGTGAGTGTATGCATGTTTCTGCTGCTTGTATGTAGGATAGTGTGTGTGTGTTTTAGTGAATGTGTGTGTGTGAACACAAATGTGAAGGCCCAATCATCCTCAAACCCTTCCTCTCTAGTCATTGAGACAGGGTCTCTCCATCAAACTCAGAGCTTACTGATATGGCTATAGTCCCATTAGCCAGCTTGCTCTGGGAACCCCGTGTCTCTGCCTTCAGAGCCTGCAAATACAGAAGGTTTCACATCGCCCACCATTTTTATGAGCTTCTGGGGCCTCTTATGTATACATATACCATAAAGAAAAAAAACACACACACACTGTTATTCGTTGGTCTCAGGCTCCCAGGGGTCAGGATCTGCAGGCCCCTCTGCACAGAGTGCCCGAGTGTCTGTATAGATTCTTCATGCGGCCGCTTGGCCTTCACCGAAGTGAGGCTGCAGACACAGCATCAAGAAAGGGCAGGGCTCAGGATAGCCTGGGGATGCTGGTGCCTGGCTGTCCGATTCCATCATGCCTCCCCTCCCAAGATAGACTGAGCCCTTTGAAGCCACCAACTAAAACAATCCTCTCCTCCACTGGGTTGTTTCTGTCGTGTATTTTGCCACAGTGCACAGGAACCAAGACAAACAAAGCAAAGAAAACTTGATGAGTTTCTCAGACTATTCCACAAGTGACTTGTAGATTTTGATAAAATGTTGGGTTTGGGCCGCGGAGATGGCTCAGTGAATAAGAGTGCTCACAACATAAGCAGGAGGGGCCTGAGTTCGGGTCTCCAGCACCCACATCAGAAGCTGGGCGTGAGCGTGTGTGCCTGTAACCCCAGTGATAGGTGAGAGCAGGAGCTGGAGGGTTTCTGAAGCTTGCTGGCTGCCAGCCTCGCTGGAAAATGGCAAGATCCGGTTCAATGAAAGATCTTCCTCAAAAGAATGTGACAGAGAATGAGAGAGGGTATCAAACTTTCTTCTTGATCCTCTTCATATTTTACTGCCCACGTGTACGCACCTATGTGCACACACCTACACATACAGTTTCTAGTCTTGAGTCTTGATCATTTTATTTTCTATGTAGTTCCCATGTTAGTCAGCGTTCTGTAATAATGAAATGCCTGAGATAATTAACTTATAAAGGGAAAAGGTTTGTTTTTTGTTTTAGAAATTTTAGCTGTAACTGATTGGCCATCTTGCTTTGGGCCTGTCATGAGGCAACACGTCATGGTGGAAGCACATGGCAGCACAAAACACTCACCTCACAACTTGGAAGGACAGCAGGAAGGGAAGGCTGGGAGAGTACTGCATGTGGAACTTGTAACTAGTGTATGCGACGCTCCTGGGTTGCCCCTTTGCACTAATTTTTAAAATGAAGAGAAAGAGGTCGGTGTTGGGATCAGTAAGCAGGCACCTCTACGGCCAGCCCCAAGGGACCTAAAAAACCGGTTATCAGGCATTTGTGAAGACACCCAGACCACCTGCTGACCACCTGAAACTATCTGCGCATGTCCTGGGTCGCCCTATAAGAGAACTCCTGGAGCGCTCTCTCTCTCTCTCTCTCTCTCTCTCTCTCTCTCTCCCTCTCTCTCCCTCTCTCTCCCTCTCTCTCCCTCTCCCTCTCTCTCCCTCTCCCTTTCTCTCCCTTTCTCTCCCTTTCTCTCCCTTTCTCTCTTTCTCTCTTTCACCTCATCTCTCTGCAACCCCCTTCTCCCTTCCCCTAATAAACCTCCCATGTGGAACCGATCTCGTGGTGTGATTTGTGAACCCGCTGTGTAATCTTCACAGACGCACGTTTCCTAACAGTCGGGGGCTTACACACACCCCTTGAGGGCTGAAGACATGCTCCAAATGACCCAAATACCCCCCCCCCCCCCCCCCCCGCTCCTTCCAACTGTACCATTGTGGGGCCACACCTTTAGTACATGGGTCTTTAAGAGACAGTCAGCCTCAAAACTCTGGCATTACTCCTTCAAGATGGACAATCTCAGCTGCGTACCTTTCACCCCAGCACCCCAGAGGCACAGACCAGAGGATCTCTTGTCAGGCTGGCATCAACCTGATCTACATAGCAAGTTCCAGGTAGCCAGAGCCACATAATGCACTATTACCTCAAACCAATTTTTTCTTTTCTTTTCTGTTGTTTTGTTTTATTTCTCAAGGCAGGTTTCTCTGTGTAACAAGAGCTCTGGCTGCCCTGGACTTGTTTGTAGACCAGGCGGGCCTCGAACTCACATAAATCCATCTGCCTCTGCCTCCTGAGTGCTGGGATTAAAGGTGTGTGCCGCCACATCTGCTTCAAAACATTTCTTAATAAATTATTAGTGTGAGTGTGTGCATGCGTGTGTGTGTGTGTGTACCTGCATGCGCATGCACATCTATTTATACACGCACACACATGCCACAGTGTGTCCACTGAACAGAAGTCAAAGGACAACTTTTGGAAGTTGGTTCACTTATTCCAAAGATTCCAGGGGCTGAACTCAGGTCATCAGACTTTCATAGCATGAGCCTTAACAGGCTGAGCCATCTCACCTCATAGGCCCCTAGCATGCATAGATAGATAGATAGATAGATAGATAGATAGATAGATAGATAGATAGACAGATAGACAGATACATAGACAGATAGAGAGTTTTAGATATATAGATGGCCTTGAACTCACAGAGATTCACCTACCTCTATCTCCTGAGGGTTGGGATTAAAAATGTATGCCACCACACTTGGATAGCATCTAGGTTTTTAATAAGTCCAGCATGGTCTCCATAAAGAATTCCAGACCAGCAAGAGATACATAGTAAGACCGGATTTCACAACCCCAAACACTCTCCGCCAGCAGGCATGAACAGAGACTGAACAACCCCGAAATTGAGAGGAGTGACGATGGAAAGGGTGGGGAAACCCTGGACACGTGGTTCTAGTGTTTATTGGGAATACATGTTTCCTGTAATTTCTTCCTGATGAAATTCTGATATGTTTCATTTCATCTTCAAAAACACAGGAATACTTTTCAAGAAGGAAACTGACCATATAATTGACACGAATTAGAAAAATCACAACTACTAACACATGCCCAGAAGGAAACCAAGCCTCGGAATGAATCTTCGTCTGCTATTGGCAAATACTCATTCTTTATTTTATCTGCTGCTGGTTCATTCATTCTATAGTCCACGAATGCTCGTGGATCCAAGCGTGGCTCCTCACTACTAAGGGGAAAACGAGAATGGGTGTGGGAGGTCCTTCAAACCCAGTAAGTCTGATCCACGTACTCTTCCTTTCTCTGTGAAGTGGGGACACAATCTGCAGTCAGTCATTCGATAGGAGGGCAGACCGCCCCCATCAACTCAAAGAACACAATGTTCCCAGAAATCACAGCTTAAGTCTGGGCATGGACCATGGGAAGTCGGGTCCCCAAAGGATGAACGAGTGCTTTTAAACAGATGAGTCTGGTAACCGAATACAGGACAGGTTGGCGGTGGGCGCTGAGAAAACCAACTAGGGGATTACAGTAGAAAATAGCTATAATCCAAATTGGAAACACTGTAATCAGACCTTCTGTCTACACAATGCATACACATTCCTTTTATAGACCCTCCTTAAAAACAATTATGTGAGCTGGCTGAATCCTTTTTTTTTTTTTTTTTTTTTTAAGAGTTTAGAGGTTTAATTTAAAAGGCAGGTATGCGAGAGAGATTTTACAAAGCCAGGAAGAGCAGGCTTCAGGGCCAGGGGTGAGAAGAGAGGCCACCCCCAGGTGTTTACATTTGGGAGACTAAAACACTATTTTCTACTCATGTGAGAAAACTTAAGACAGCGAAAATGCTGATGGGGAGGGAGTTTGTGATGGTGAAAAAAAAATTAAGGTTTTGTTTTTATTGTATGTATATGAGTATTTTTACCTGAATGTGTGTCTGTGCAACCGCATGTGTGCTGTGCCCACAAAGGCCAGAAGGTGGCCTCAGCTCCTCTGAAACTGGATTAGAAATCGTCGCCAGCCACCACGTGGATAGTGGGAACCAAACCCAGGTCCTTTGCAAGCCAGGGTTCATAACCACTGAGCCACCTCTCCAGCCCATATTTATTCTTTTTGTCCTGAGCCTATTCAAGGTTTCTGTTTGTTTGTTTGTTTGTCTTGTTTTTAATTTCTGTTGTTTCCTGGCTTGTCCCATAGCTTAGTCTGGGCTGATAAGTCCCTGAGGCTGACCCCGAGTTCCTGTTCTTCCTGCCTCTGCTTCCCAAGTGTTGTGACTTATAGGCATACACTACCACACTCGGCTCCATATAAATGCTGCCTATGGTCTCAATGAGGTCCTTTGTAGAGGTCACATGTTGCACCCAGTTATCATATGTGTCAATTCCGGGCAGTTCCTCGAGTTACCTCTGTGTTCACAGCCATGATTCCTTGGCTTTGCAGGCTGTCTTCAGTTTTGAGTTGTTCCGTATTTCTTTGTGGTTAGACTCAGGTTATGCTTCTTTGAGTACAGTGTTTACACCATCAGTTCTTATTGTGTCCTGTCAGGTGGTACTCATCTCAGGACCTGTGGTTTCCATGAACTGACTAAGATGGTGTCTGCCAGGTTTCTCCATGGTAAGGTCCCTCCCCACCCACAAGTGACTAATAATGTGTGAAGACGCACTCTGAAGGTGCTGGGGAGACTGGCCTCACTGGCACGTTCATCCGGGTATTTGCGAAGCATCTTGTAATTAGAAGGGTCCTGGACTCTGTCTACTTTTTTGCTCAGAGAAGAAAAGAAAGGAAGAAAGGGGGTAGAGAAGCAGACAGAAGGCATACATTTGAGCTGGGTACATAGCTCAGTTCTAGCACATTTGCTTAGTACACATACGGCCCTGGGCTCCTGCCTCAGTGGGTAAAAGCCCTTGAAGCTAGGCGGAGGACCTGTGCTCAACCCTAGGGCCCACACTGTAGAAGAGAGCCAGTTCCCACAGGTTGTCCTCTGACTTCCACAGCAGCTTGACGGCAAGAAGCGCCCCCTACTTACTGCACACCCCACCCTGGCCTCTGCAGCCAGGAAAGGGGCTTGTACGAACCAAGGCTGAGTGAGCCTTGCCAAGGCTTCAGTGACAAGTGAAGAAAAGCCCTTTGGGTCCAGAAATGAGGCCCAGTGGAGAGCTCGTTTGTCTATCATACTCCGTTCACTAGTACCCACCTGAGGGTGGGAAACAGACTGGCAAAGTTGACTTGCTGCCTCTGAAGCAGGAGCAAGCGTCCTCGCCTTGGAGGATTCTGGGTTTGAGTCAAGCGTTCTGCTGTCTCCTGCTAGGTTCGGAGCAAGAGACCCTGCCTTGCATTTTGCACTGGGCCCTGTAAGTTACACAGCCGGCCCAGGGGGAAGGCACAGGTGTGGACTATTCTTGGTCTTGGGAATGTTTCCTGCTGACACAGAGAGGGCAGCTCAGTGGGGAGGCGCCGAATGTTCTAGCAAGAGCCTGTGAATTT
Source organism: Psammomys obesus (assembly GCF_907164565.1). NCBI lineage: Eukaryota > Metazoa > Chordata > Mammalia > Rodentia > Muridae > Psammomys > Psammomys obesus. Next base: position 3,511,237 of record NW_026591086.1, read on the forward strand.
GCAGACAGCAGTAAAGGATGGGTTCAAGGCCTTCAGAAGGCAGATTTAGCCTTGGGCTGGCAACAAAGTGGAGACAGAAACCGGCCAGGCAAGGGGGGTGGGAGGAGCAGCCCAGGAGAAGGAAGGCACTGAAGGAAACCGGGCCTGGTGCCCAGTCCCAGGGCGGCCTTGGGCGATTGGGATCTGGAAGCCTGGGAGTCCCTGGCCGTCCGCACTGACGCCCACGTGTGGGCACAGGGCGGCGCAACAGTCGGGAGTCTGGAACGTGCAAGGCCGCTTCTGGAGCCCTGTATTGGCCCGATGTCCCCTAGCAGGGCGGGCCCGGAGCAGCGTAGGGGCCTCCGTGGACCGGGGCACGTCCGCGCTCCGCGCCCGCCTCCGGCGCACCAAGGCTGGCCGGCCGGGGAGGGGCCTCCAAGAGGCTCAATAGGCCAGGACCATGGGCGGGGCAGGGAGGGGCGGAGGTGGAGGGGGCGTCGTGTTGCAAACCTGGCCAGAGCTTGTCTGGGGATGGGAGGGGACGAGGTTCGCAGGCCCACCGTGCGCAGAGGAACGCTAGGGACCCGCGTGACCCCCGCCTGCCTCCCCGGGGTTCCACGTCTTCTCCAACTGCAGCCCCAAAGGGTCTGCGTGCCCAAAGGTCCTGCCCCGCCTTCACAACACTTGAGATGGGTCCTGGAAAATATTCTGATTCAGTGAACTGGGAAGGAAGCAGGAGGTCTGAGGACATTTCCAACCTCGACCACCTCCTTATGAAGTGAGCTTAGGGTGTAAACCGGCAAACATGGAAACGTGAAATGAGATTCTCCCCCGCCCCCCAAAAAAGACCCAGAATCCACCACCCCTAATCAAATCCTTCATATAATGGAATGTTTCGTGTTTTGACTTGTCTATTTTTCTTTACATACTTGATAATTCTGCATAAATCGTTTAGTTTCTTGATTTTTATTCTTTCTTGCTTTTACACCATTTTAAATTAACCGACGGGGTAGCCTGTGTTGCAGTGATGGGGTAGCTTGCAGGGCTCGGTCCCTTTTTTGCCAAGACTCAGTTTATCAGCCTTGGGGGCAAGCACCTTTCCTGGCTGAACCATCCAACTCTCCCTCCCCTTCCTTGACCTCCACAGCTCTTCTCCTGCCTTAACTTCCTCAGTACTAGGAACACACGCAGGAGCCACCCCACACCAAGCGAGCTCTGTGTTTTGTGCGAACGCTCTGACATCTTCCATTTCTTTAAACCCGTCCTAAATATGAGTAAATGGCTCTTTGCTCACACTGTACAGAAAGACTGCGTGGACACACTGTTCCACTTGGCTGTGTTGCCGTGGATACGATAAGGAAAAGATCTCAGAATAGCAACCAGGCCTTTTGTAGGTCCCAAACATTTCCTTCTTTGCCTCATTTTGAAAACAAAACAAAACAAACAAATAAACAAAACAGTTAAATTCATGTGTTCTGACTATATCGACCTTTGATCGGTTTTTGTTTTTCAGTTTTCCAAGCATTATCTATTCCCCCCAAGCTTTAAAATCCTGTCACTAAATCAATACTTTGAAGAGTCCCAGGAGGATTCAGTACACAGTGCGACCTTGATCCCAGTTAGACTCCCTCCCAGGTTCTCCCAAGTAGACTCAGCAAGCTGCTGGGCTTATAGGCTCAGCAGCCCCCATGGGATTGGACACAAAAAGAAGTCAAAGATTACAGGTTGAATAATCATGATAATTATCTTATTAAGAATTCCTTGGAGCCAGGTGTGCCTTGGTGGCAGTGTTTAGTCCCAGCATTCAGTAGGCAGGGGCAGGCAGATCTCCTAAGAGTTTGAGGCCAGCCTGGTTTACTTAGCGTTCCAGGATAGCCAGAGCTCTGCCTCAAAAAAACAAACAAAAATAACAATAGAGTTCTTTAGACTCATGTTGTGGCTCACACCTACAATGCCAACACTTGGAAGGCTGACACAGAAGGATCACAAGTTAAAGGACAGCCTGAGCTACAATGTGAAACTCTGTCTCAAAAACGATCCCTAGGGGAGCCAGTCCCAGACTGCCATTTAGTACAGGGCCATTGAAAATCATGGCCCAGAATCTGTTCTCCAAATCTGAGTGGCCAAAGGGACTCTGAGTTAGCATCCTTGCCTTTAAGATTTTTTTTTTTGTTTAGCCAAGCATGGTAGTGCACACCTGTGATCCCAGCACTCAGGGAGGCAGAGGCAGGCAGATCCCTGTGATTTCAAGGCCAGCCTGGTCTACAAAGCAAGTCCAGGACAGCCAAGGCTACACAGAGAAACCCTGTCTCGAAAAAAACAAGAGAAAAAAAGTTTTGGTTTTTTTTTTTTCTTTTTTTTTTTTTTTTTTTTTAAAGTTTTTTTTTTTTTGGGGGGGGGGGGGGACTTCGTGTTGTTGTTTTGGCTTTTCTTAGTTTCTTGAGACAGGCTCTTGCTATGTAGTTCTGCCTAGCCTGTTGTATCCCAGGTTGGCCTTGAACTCCTAATATCCTTCTATCTCAGTCTCCCTAATATCCTTCTATCTCAGTCTCCCTAAGGCTGGGATCACAGAGGTATGCCAGCGCGCTAAGCTAGCATTACATTAGGCCGGTCTCCTGAGCACCAGCCTGCACATTCCTGGTCACTAATGAGGTCATACCAATCCTAGGTGCAGGGACACTGACGTCCATTTTACAGCGTAGGAATTGAGGCTGGTGGGCTGATTGCCGACCTTCCACATGTTCTGCTGCTGACAGCATGTGCTGGTACCTGCTCTCTGTCAGTGGAAGGGGCGTGTCTTGGGGAAGCCCTCATGCACTGTGTCCAAATGGCTACAGCTCAGCTTACTTAAGAGCACCCACTTTTGTCAGTTCCTTCTGTTTGGCTGCGCACCAGACACCCCAAGGTTTTTATTTCAAGTTACCCCAGACTCGGGCCTGCTTGCTCAGAACCACAAACTCAGTTCCCTGGCTAGGTGTGGAGCCCCCTGTTTTGCTCTGATCTTGAAATCAGTTATATTCATGTATTGGACAGGCAGCTCCTATCTAGGTCCTTGGCCCACTGACTGCTATGGAGCTAGAGAGATGGCTAATTGGTTAAGATTGCTTGATGTGCTTCCAAAGGACCTGAGTTCAGTTCCCAGCATCCACATCACACAACCATCTGCAAATGCAGCTCCAGGGGCCCTGACACCTCACACCTCCCCCGACTCCTATGCATAATTAAAAGAGAAAAAAAAGATAACTTTGACCATCCTTTCTGGGTGGGCATGCTGTTTCTTCTTTTAGACTCTTTCTTCTGTGCTTGTCAAATCAGGAAATGATAGGGTTTTCAAGCTATAAGGACTATCTACTGCCCACTCTGCATTTCACAGAAGAAGCCATTTGGTCACCCAGCTAGTTATGTCACTGAGGCTAGACCACCATGATTCTTGAACTCAATCTGCTACAACATGCAGCCTCAGGATCTGGCTATTTTTTTGGCTCTGGGCAGTCCTGAGGTTGACTTCCTGATAGAAGCAGATAAGTTTCTGGAGCCCTAGGCTAGGCAGGGGCAGATGCTTCCTGCACTCTGGTTATTTGGGGGATCAAGAATCTTGCGTCTGTTTATTTTCTTGTTTTGTTTTGTTTTGTTTTGAACTTCCAAGCTTTCCTCATAAACTGACATTTTAATGGATGTGGATGTGGACTGGCTAATCAACCGACCCTTGACTGTGAGACAGGGAGAAAGCAGTGTAACAAAGGAAGTCTTTCAGAAGAAGTGATGCAGAGAGAAAGAGCCCCTCTGCCTTCCTGCCCATACCAGAGCTTACATATAGCTGGGATCCTAATCTTTTTCCAAGTTATTTAAATTTGAAGACGTTATTGCAAGCATACAGCATGCTCACACGGCTGAAGTTTATTTTCAGCGCTTCAAATATAATAATATTGGAATCAGGGAGACATTTCAGTGGTTAGGAGCACTTGCTGCTTTTGCAGAGGCCTTGGGTTCTCAGCACCCACAGGGCAGCTCAAAACTGCCTAGAACTTCAGTTCCGAGAAACCTGGCGTCCTACCCTGGCCTCCTCAGGTATTACACACATGGTGTACAAACATGGATGCAGGCAAGCACTCAAACACATAAAACAAAAATCAGAAAATTAATATTGTGTAATGTGGTATTTTATAATTTCAATATTACTTCAAGTCTACATACAATTTGCTTGCTGACTTTTAAAAATGACTTCTTTTGTTTCGTTTGGGATAGGGTCTTGCTACATAGCCTGGGCTGACTTAGAGCTTGCTGTGTAGCCGAGACTGGCCTCAAGCTTGCTATCCTCTTGCCTTGGGCTCTGGAGTGTTGGCAATACCAGTATAACCCACTAGAGCTGGCTTCCAATTCTTTTAAGGCACAGGTGTGTGGTGTATATACAAAGAGATGCAGTTATCATAGAAGTACAGCGTGATGGACTTTCCCAAACTGAATCACCTCAGATCAGCAGGTACTTTGGGCACCCCGGTGCCAGCACCTCTCTGTAATAGTTCTTGTCATCGCTGTCTCTTCCTTCTTTTCAGAAGTATGCGTTAGAACTTGGTTGAAAGACAGCATGAGGACGTACACCTCAGAAGAAACAGTACCTTCCTTCCACGCTTCAAGGAAGCTGGGGTGAAATCAACCACATAAACCTTGGCTCCTGAGAAGAGGGTCTTGAGAGCAGATATGCACATTCAAAGACATTTAAGACTGGAAGAGACTTTGGAAAGAGGTGATGGCCAAGGTGCGATACGACCTAAGTGGCAGATCCAGGATGCAAGTCCAGGCCACCAAATAATCCACCATTGTTTTTTGCTTTGTGGATGGTATGTAAATATACCTAACCAGAGGCGGCAGGGTGTACCAGGAAAGAGACTTGAGGAAGATATGCTATGTAGAGTTGAACAATGGACATTTTTCATGTGGTAGCCATGAAAAATGTGTATACAGTTGCATCTCTCCTCTACTCACCCATCTAAGTCCCAGACCTGGTCCAGACATGGTAACTTCCAGGATCAGATGAGAGGGAGCACACTCCGGGCAATATGGCAGTGGTCTCTCCTGCTCCATCCTGCTGGAGACAACCAAGGTGTCCTTTAGTTGCTTTTGAAATAATTTCTAACCTTTTCTGAATCAATCTTCCACAAATTGTGAGATACCCTAGGGCGCTACAACAAATTTATAAAGGTACTTCAAGGTTTTGTTTTTTTTTTTTCTTTTTGAGAAAGAATCTTGTATGTAACCTGGCTGGCCTGGAACTTGCTATGTAGACCAAGCTGGCCCTGAACTCAAAGAGATCTGTCTGCCTCTGCCTCCTGAGTGCTGGGATTAAAGGCATGCACCACCATGCCTGGCCTTATGTTTTATTTAATTAATAAAAAAGTTCTATTTTAATCTAACTAATTCACAAATAAAAACATCACACAGCTGCTTCTAGGGAGCCACTCAAACACTTGTCCAGTTAATTTCTCTAAAGTTAGGATGGCTGTTCTGAGCCGGGCAGTGGTGGCAAGATGGTGACAAGGCCAGCCTAGACTACAGAGTTCCAGGGCAGCTAGGGCTACACAGGGAAACCATTTCTTGAGAAAACAAACAAACAAACAAACAAACAAAAACAAACAAACAAAGAATGGGTGTTCCGAAACCATGGAGCTTCACTTAGGGTTTCATACACCATTAATTACATTGGTATTCAGTTATCCAACGGACAGACACACACACACACAATGACTGAATTGAAACTAGAAAAAAAGGTTTTATGTCCTCTTTCATGACTTGTGTCCTTTTGCTTGCAAATGAAATTTAATGTTTTTAGACAGGGTTCAAAAGTTCCTATATTGCACAGGATGACTGAATCCCTCATCATCTTGTCTTGCCCATGCCTGGGGTATTTTAGAAACATTCAAGGCAAACACAGTGATACCTGATAGCTGCTATAAGGGGCATGGACTAGTAAAGGAAGTGCAATTTCTGATTTAGCCTGCGTTTAATTCATTTTGATGGTGTCAAGTCTTTGAAGAGTTAAGTCTTGGTAAAAGCTATGTTAAAGCTATGTTATACATACAAGCACTGTATAAGCCTGATGGGGAATAGGAGATGAGGGCCGTTATGTGCAATCCATTGTAAGGCTTGGGAAATTGTGTAATGTTCAACAGGTGCACACATCCCATTAGAAAGTAATAGCAGTTACTGAGAAGCAAAACAAAAAGATTGCTTTCTTCTTATGTACATATATCATTTTTGTGAAGACCTTCTAACCTCCGTGGTTTGGACTTAACTACTAAAGAAATAGACAATTCAGAAGTTTCTTTTGTCCTTGGGGCTGTGTGAACTTTGCCCTGGCCTCCAGCTCTCTGAGATCCAGTTCTTCAGGTTATTCTCAGCATCTCTTAACACTCTCACTAACTGGGTGTTCAGCTGGTAGACCAGAGCCTGGGTTGTGAAAACAGTGTTGGAAAGTAACTTCATGGAGGCATTTCATTTCGTCCACCTGGGGCAGTTCCAGATGTCTGGCTTCCCAAGCGTACACAATTGCTGGAGACTAAAACAGTGGTGCAAAATGAGAGATCTGAGGTTGGGTAAGCAGCTTGCAAGGGGCTTGTGAGGGGTCCTGAAGCTTACGGTTCCTCCATTTGTTAGCCTCAGGAACTAGCTGATAAAAAGCAGCAACAGAATTCCTCCCAAGAAACAAGATGTGGATTTCCTCTTACGAAATGTAAAAAGGAGAAAAACTGGGGTTTAAAGATAGTTTTAAAACTGAGAGCCTTTGAGGGCACTTTGAGGTGTGCCCTCCATGTATACAGCTGTTGACATGCATTTCATGAGTGGAAAATCTCAAGTTAGGCATGATTTACAAGTGATAAAGTGTAGAGTTGAACAGTTTTCCCTTAAGCAATACTCTGACCCAGGAACTCTGCTAGTGAGATAAGCCCTAGCCCTCTGTTTGTTGAGAATGTGGGGCCCAGTCCAGCTTCGAACTTTCAGCCCATCTGCTCCTGACTCTCAAGGACTAGGATTATATGAATGCACCAACACATCTAACCTAAGAAATAATTTTCAACAATTCTGCCCAGCTGCAACACCTTGATAGCATGTCATAACCAAATTTAGTCAGAAGAGACATCTGTGGAATTGTTGAGCTCAATTTTCTGGTTTTGTTTTGTTTTTTGTTTTTTTTTGTTTGTTTGTTTGTTTGTTTGTTTTTGAGACAAGGTTTCTCTGTGTAACAGAGCCCTGGTTTTCCTGATCTCACTTCGTAGACCAGGCTGGCCTTGAACTCAGAGATCTGCCTGCCTCTGCCTCCCGAGGGCTGGGATTAAAGGTGTATACCAGCATGCCTAGTGAGCTCAGTTTTCAACCCACCCATTTGCTGGTAGCAAGAATGAAGATGATGGGCTGGACAGACAACTCTGTCCAGCCCATCATCTTCTCTCTGTGGTTAAGAGCATTTGCTGCTCTCACGGGGGCCCTAAAGTTAGTTCCCAGCACCCCCATAGTGGCTCACAACCACATGTAACTCCAGTTCAGGGGATCTGACACCCCCTTCTAACCTCTTCAGGTTCCTATGTGCATGGGGTGCCCATACATATAAAATAAATAAATAAATAAAAAGAATGAAGATGATTACTAATCAGTCAATAGGCTGGCTTTGTGGGAGTTGATGAGGCAGTTGCACCCGCCCCCGCCCTGCCAGAAGGTGGGCATTAAATGAGTTATCACAATGAAGGTACCTAGTCTTGCAGGCATACCGTTTTTTTCTCCATCACCCTCTCTCTTCTCGGTTGCCCAGCAAAAGCATGCTAGCTTGGAGTTTAAATAGATGCAAGCTGGTTGGTAGAGTTTCCTGTGAGTGGGGGATGAACATAGAGCAAGCAACCGTCTGCAAAAGATGCAAATCAGGGCAAACTGGCAGACCTCCGGCTAAGAACCGAAAAGCTCAGGTCTTCTGGTAGCAGGTGAACAGGCCTTTGGTATCCATAGGCAAAGGGCAAAACTTACTCCATAAACTGGAACTTCTCCAAATCTGGCCTCAACAACCCTCCGGACATCTCGTCTTACTAAGATCCAACACAAGCCTCTCTTCTCACTCACTGGTTTCTTTGCTCACCCCTATAAACATCCGTTAGAGCCTTAGTAAAAAGCCACTTCCCCTCTCAAGGCATCTCTTTCCCGAGACCCAAATCTTACTCATCCGTGAGGACTACTCAGGTCCTCTCTAGTATTTCTGATGTCTGAATGATGTTCTCTCAGCTCTTGTAAGTCCCATGGCCTGTACAGGTTTACAGGTGTTCCCGGAGGCAAGCCCTGGGATCTGAACTCAGGTCCTCAGGCTTGTGTAACAAGCACTCTTACCCACTGAGCCATCTCCCCAGCCCCAGCTCAGTTCAGGGGGTCTGAGCATTTCCCCACCCACCTCCTGCACCATGGCAGTAACAATCAGCTGAAAAATAGAAACCTGGCTCTGTGTCTCATTTGCTGCGTACTGACAAATGCCTTTCTTGGCTTCCAAATTCTGGAGATAAGAAAGAAAAGGAAAGTTCCTTTAAGCACGTCTAAGATTTATCTTTATTTTATGTGTATTCGTAGGGGACTGCATGGGTACATGTAACATGCGGGCAGGAGATCACAAGGCCAGAAGAGGACATTAGATCTCCTGCAACTAGAGTTACTTGTAAGCTGTGTGGGTGCTGGGACCTGAACTCAGGTCTTCTGGTAGCAAGTGCTTTTAACCTGTGAGCCATCTCTCCAGCCCCTAAAACCTCAACCACCACCTTCTCCTCCTCCTTCTCCTCTTCTTCCTTCTCTTCCCCCTCCTCTTCCTTCTTTTGAGACAGGGTCTCTTATATAGACCTCCATATTCTAGAACTCACTTGTGTAGACCAGTTTGGTCTCAAACTCAAGAGATTCACCTGCCAAGTGCTGGAATTAAAGGTGTGGGCCACTATGCTGGCTAAAATTCCCTTTGGAGGTGGGGTGGTAACACAGGGTTTCTGTGTGTAGTCCTGGCTGTCCCGGAACTCACTCTATAGAGCAGGCTGGCCTAGAACTATGAGATCTGCCTGCCTCTGCCTCTCTGAGTGTTGGGATTAAACATCACCACCCGGCTAAAACTCTTTTTCTTATGATAAGGCTCTGAGCCGGGCAGTGGTGGTGCACGACTTTAGTCCCAGCACTTAGGCAGAGGCAGGCAGATCTCTGTGAGTTCGAGGCTAGCCTGGTCTACCAGAGCAAGTTCCAGGACAGCCAAGGCTGTGCAGAGAAACCCTGCCTCAGAAAACAAAGATAGAGAGAGGGGTCCAGAGGGTGGTGTACACAATTTTCATTTAACAAACACTGAAATATTTGTTGGCCACGGATTGAAGGCTAAACACAAAGAGGCTGGATAAAGGGGAACAAAAGTCTCTGTTCCGAAGGAACTAGAGCAAAGACAAAGCGCAAATACTCACTTGTGGAGTTTACTGAATGAAGGATCAAGAGTAAAAGACTAGAGGCCGGTAGTGTCTCACTACTCTGTCTGGGCCTATGACCAACTCTTTTCTCAGAACGCCATCTTCCTCCTGTTCCAGCATCCCACCAGTCATACCTCTTCCCTCAGTACCACAATCAGTTCATATCCGACAGGGTGTTCCTTACAAATGTGTTGGTGCTTGGTCAGGTAGCTCAAGACTAATCTCAGATGTTCAGGAAATCTGAGGCAGGAGAGTCACAAGTTCAAGGCCTGCCTGGGCGACACTAAGTGGCCAACTGAGTAAGGGCTTGTCTCAAAATAAACCGTAAGAGGAGGAACGGGGATGTAACTCAGATCTGGGTTCACTCCCATAAGATTTCAAGTGTTACTAAGTCATAAGCTGCGTTTGCTTTAGCTAGTATGGTGACCCTGTTTGTTCCACTCCCACGGTAACCTTGGCTTCAGGCCCCCAAAGCCTGACTGCTCCAGGTACTGGCAGGCATTGGGAAGAGTGTTAAGAAGGCAACGTAGGGCTGGGGAGATGGCTCGGAGGTTAAGAGCACTGGCTGGTCTTCCAAAGGTCCTAAATTTAATTCCCAGCAACCACATGGTGGCTCACAACCATCTATAATGAGATCTGGTGCCCTCTTCTGGTGTGCTGGTGTACGTGCAGGCAGAATACTGTATACATAATAAAATTTTTAAGGGCAACATAGAACAGTGAGTAGTCCTGAGTGATTTTTTTTTGATTAGTTTAGATGCCAAGCCCTATTCTGAACACCTGACCGCCAGGCACTAATCTGTGCGGCATCTCTGTTAGTTACTGTCGCCCCTCCGGGTTATAAGTCATCTCTGGAATTCGGCAAAGAGAAGTCAAATGACTTGCCCAAGATAACAAGTGGGTGGAGAAACGGCTGCGGAATTCTGGCCTGCCCAGTCCTTTCTCTTGTCACAGGCATAAGAAAGTACTGCTGGTAAGGCTCCCCACCTCTCTTTGCCAGCTGTGCCTAGCTCCTCGAAGGTGACACGCTGGCAGACATGCCATCCCAGAATGAGGTGTGGGCGAGGCTGAACGGTGCTGACGGGAGACTGGGCTGCAGGTTTGGCGTAGTCTTTTGACCCCGAACTGCAGTAAGAGACCAGATAGAGAAGCAACGGGAGGTCGAGTCGGACCTGGGATCTTCTCTGTCAGTCCCGAACCTCAAGCTCGCCCATCTTCGAGGAAAGGGCAAAGAGCGCCACCCTGACCGCGCAGGAGGCGTGTTTACACAGCCGGAACGCGTACGTTCAGAGACCGAGAATTTGATTCTGGGGGCTCGGAGGCAGGAAGGTTACGAGGCTCGGCCTAGCGGAGGCTGCAGGGAAGAGGGAACGGAGCGCGCAGCGCCCGCAGAAACAGCCGCTGCACCCACGCCGTCCACGCGGCCAGCACGGCTCGCGGGCTGGAGCGGAGCCAGGCCGCAGGGCGGGGCGGGGCGGGATTTGGCCACGCCCCCGGCTCCTGTTTCTCTCCCGCCCAGAGCGCGAGTCACGTGGACGCGTGCGCGTGGGCGGGGCCGTCCCTCGGGATGAGGTTGGCTGAAGGCTGGGCGCCTCTTGGGCTCCGGGACCCGGCGAGAGGAGGAATGGAGGGAGGGAAGAAGGGGCGCGGGGCGGGGCCTGTCGTGGGGGCGGGGCCTGTTGCTAAGGCTAGCGCAGGAAACTGGGCTCAGGGGCCCGGCCTACCGGCTGCGGGATCCGGCTGCTTGTTTACTCCTGGCGGGGGAGCAGTAACCCGGGGTTGGGGGGGGGGGGGGGGGGGGGGGAAGCCAGCGGGAAAGCTAGCGCGAAAACGCGGCCCGGAGTTGCACTGCGGGAGCGACTAGTGCTGGGGGCAGGGGCCGGGGGTGGGGTGGGCCTGGAAAGAAGCTGCGCAGCTTAGATCTGGCACAGCGCAGGCTTAAAAACGAGTTCCTGCTCGCTGCACAGCCCTTCGCCTGGGCGCCTTCCACCCTGCGCACACACAGTACTGTAGCTGGCGAAGGGTGCATACACAGCGCTTTTTAGGCCCTGCAATTCTTAGATCCTTTAGGGTAGGGCTGTGGAGTGCTCCTAGCGTTGCTGCCCGAAGATGTGGACGCCTGCTGCGTGCTGTTCCTGAGTGGGTCTCTGCCACTTTTCTTAATCCAGGAAATGATTCATTTGCTCGTCCTCATGTGGTTCACATGCTTGCATGTGGCCACAGTCAAACAAATAAGCCCTTTTGGGGTTGTTTTAGACAGTTGAATCTCTTGCGCTTGTTTTCCTAATTCATAGGCTGAGCCGGAGGGGGTTGCTCATACATCCTGAAGTGCTCCACAGATGAACTCGCAAAAATTAGCTAACACCAGGCAGTTGAGTTTCCCATCATCTGAAAAATACAAAGCACGGAGAAACTGTAACACGCACGTCATTTGATACTGTATTCATTCCTACCATGTAACCGTTTTATATCCTAGGACTTGAAGCTCATAAAGACACTAGTTGGTCAGAAGTCACAAGACAGAAAAAAAAAGCGAAGGAACACGAGGGAACAGGAGGCCTTTGACTCCCCAAAGGCGCTGACCCCATTGTGTGAGAATGTAATTTTCTGTCACTAGTGTCTCTGCTTTTGGGACATCGCTCCTCTACTCCCTAGGGTTAGTTATTAAAGATTTATTATCTTAAATTGGGTATGTGCGTGTGAGTGTAGGCTCCCGTGGAGACCAGGGGTGCTGGGTCCCCTGAAGCTGGAGTTTATATATGTAGGCTGTGGTGGATCTACCCAGTGTGGGTTCCCCCTGGAAGAGCAGCAAGCCCTCTTAACCCCTCAACCAGCTCTCCCTGGGGGTTCATTTGGCTTCCTGACCCCTTTCTGGCCGAAGGGTGGGGCATTTTATTTCAGCAGTCAATTACAGCCTTTCCCCATGACCAATAGGAGAACGTTGGGAGAGGAAAGGCTGTTTTCTGCTAGAGTTGCTAAGTTGCGATGTCCAGTTGGGAGTTGCCAACAAACCGTGTTCCCAAGTATATAAAGGGAGTCCCTTTGGGGGAAAGGGAGGCTCTTTTGAGGTAGGAAAAATAAATGGAGCTTCTAAGATAGAGCAAACAGACATGAGAAATTTAGAAGCTAAATCATTACAAGTTAATTTAGGCTTGAGCTCTCAAGAGCAGGGCATGGGTCTAGCGCTATGTTAGAGCTCTTGACCAGTGTCCACAAGGCCCTGGGTTCAATCCCTGGCACTATGGCTTGATGTATTTCTAGATTGCTCAGTTAAGTCAAAGTTTGCTCTTTTTTTTTTTTTTTTTTTTTTTTTTTTTTTGCTTAAGCTAGCATAAACCGAGTTCCTCTTACTTATCTGTAAAAAGAAGTCTGACTAATAAGTTTGGCACGGAGTTTATTTTTCCCTCCGAGAATAATGGAAGTTGGGTGCTGGCCACAACTATCACTTCTTAAGTGTTCTACTTCCCGTATTGAGTCATGCCAAGTGTGTGTGTCTGTCCCATGGATGTGGGTTAGACAGAAGCAAGTCCAATTCTTCAGGAAGTATTACTTCCATTGCAAACAGGACACACTTTAACAAAGCCCAAATTAAGGGTTACATAGATAACATTTAACCTTGGGATACTGCACTTGTCCCAGTCGTGAATAGAATATAAACTGAGATTCTAGACTTTTTTTTTAATGCATTTTTTTTAAGCCTCTCACTGTAAGTAGCTCAGGATGACCTGACACATACGATCTTCTGCCCCAGCCTCCCCTGGTACTGTATTTCAGGCACATGCCACCACACCTTGCTGAGACTGCTAAGGCCAAGCTTATTTATTTATTACATCTTATTTTATTGGCACGGCCTCTCATGTGTCTCAGGTTGACCTTGAACTGGATTCATGGCCGAGGACAGTGACTCGCTTCTGTCTCCCAAATGCACCATAGGTACGCACCCTCACAGTTGGTTATGTGGTGTAGAGAGCATCCAGGGCTTTACGGACACTAAGCAAGCACTCTTCGGAGCTGTCTCCAGTCTAAGATAGGTTTGTGAGATGAGATTACTCGGGTTTTAGTGACAGAGAGAGAAAAAGGAAGGAAGGAAGGATGGGACAGAGGGTGGAAGGGAGGGGGAGGGGAGGAATTCTGATTAACAGTTATGAGCTGGTTATAGCTGAAGGATGGGTAGGAGCAGGGACCAGGGACGTTTGCAATCACTGAATCGTAGACACCAAGAACCCCTGATGTGTCCTTCTCCTTTCTGAATAGTTCCAGTTATAAGGAACTGGACAGGTCACAGAGGAAATGGTGTCAGTGATGCATAAAGAGCATGGGTAGATGGTCTTTTCACCTTCTTTGTCGGCATTGGCCCTTCCGACCTGGCGGGCCAGGGGACGAGTGGGCTGTGCGTACCTCTTGGAAACACATCAGAGATATTGGCATAAAAGTTTAAAAGAGAAAACAAAGCGGAGACGATGGCGCTTGAGAGATGGCTCAGTGGTTGTGAGCACTTGTTCTTGCAAAGAACAGGGGTTCTGTTTCCAGTACCTGCCTACATGGTGGTTCATAAACTCGGTTCCAGAGGCTCTGACACATGTGGCGCGCACCTACACATGCAGGCAAAGCGGTCATACACGTGAGATAAATAAGTCTAAAATTAGTGAATGAATTTTAACGCCTTTGATGTTTAAAATACTAAGCCCTGTGTACTCCTTGACCCCCCTGACTCCTCTGCCTGGTGTGAGTAGGCCACCAGGTCCTCAATAAAGCCTGTCTGCAGAAGTCAGGCTGTCCCTGGAGAAGAGGGAGAAAGTGAGAAGAGCAAGGCTGGGGACAAGAGGAGGAAGGGAGGAAGAGGGGCAGAGAGAAGCAGCAGCTGTGGGAGTTTAATTTTGAGGAGAGGAATTTGGAAAGAGGAGTTTTGGAAGCGTTGTTGTGTGTTGTGCAATAGAATTCCTCCTTGGCTTCTTCCCATCAGAGTCAACAGAGAGGCTGGGTTTGCAGCTCTCTCGGTGGGGTGCCTGCCCGATTGGCACTGAGCCCTGGGTTCTAGCACTAGGACTATGCAAAGCATAGTAATCCCAGCATTCTGGAAAGTGGAGGCAGGAGGAACAGAAGTTCAAGGCCATCATCCTTGGTTACATAGAGAGCTGAAGGACAACCATGACACATGAGACTTTGTCTGACTAAAGGGGTAGGAGTGAGGGGGTGGCGAGATGGATTAGCAAATAAAAGGACTTACCCAGAAAGTTTGACAACCTGAGGGCAATCCCTAGACCCCATGGTAGGTGAGAACTGATTTGTGAGCGTATTCCTCTCACCTGTATTCATGTGGTGGCACATATGTGCATGCCTGAACACACACACACACACACACACACACACACACACACACACACAAATAAAGAAATAAATTCAGAAAGAGAATGCAATATGCTACACATAGTCTTTTAAAGAAAGCCTCACATATTTATTATTGAGACAACCAACTGGAGCAGATCAAACAAAAACAAAGGTCAGATTCCCAAATATGTCAGCTGTTGGGGCAGTCGTGACATTTTCAGTGTCAGAGCTGGTAAGTCATGATTATTTTGCCAGCTCATGGAAAGTCCTTATAGGCCCAGTTTGCTTCTCCAGTGTCTCTTCTTAGGAGTGTACCTGGTTTTAGTATGAGTTTTCATCTGAATCCATTGGGGAATGGAGCAATTTGCTTTTTTGTCTTGGCTTGAATCAGTCCTCTGACTCAGAAACTCTTGTGAGAGAAACCTGTAAGGAATAGTCCCATGGAGTCAGGCGTACACCTTGATGGTGGAGTGAAGCGCTCTATCTATCCATCTATCTATTTATCTCAGTCTTTTGAGATAGGGTTTTTCTGTGTGTAGCCATGGAACTTGCTCTGTAGACCAGCTTAGCTTTGAACATACAGAGATCTGCTTGCCTCTGCCTTCTGAGTGCTGGGATTAAAGGCATGGGCCTCCACCTGGCTTAGTAAGGCGCTCTTAACTGCCTGGCCATCTCTCCAACTGCAGCAGCTGATGTTTTCCGTGCCAGGAGAACTGTGCTATGCCATACCAAGACACATAGGAAGACATTAATGACTTGCCAAGTGGTGGGTTTGCTTGTTAGAAATGGGCTAGCCGATGTTAAGGTAAATAACAGTCGTTTCCCAGCTTTTAGTATTTGTTGTAAACTTGCTGGCTAGGAAGCCGTAAAGGTTGCCTTCAGGTGACTTGTTTTGACCACGAGGCAAGGTGTAGGAGCTACAATGGGAAATATGAGAAGGATGACACCCTAGAACCATCTGGAGTGGACTAGAGCCCTCACCCCCACCATGAAGGGCTAAAGGAGAGATGCTTTGTTATTAACTATTTCTCTTGTTCCCCAGGAGGCACTGAAGCAGTCCATTACACTTTGAGAGAGGGCGGGTTGGGACTTGGTAAATCAACAGTTTATAAGTGAGAACATTGTGAAATGGGCCATGCCTGAGACAAGCTTTGGAAAATCAGAGTGCTCCCAGGTGGATAATACAAACGGGTAATTGAATAGGACTTTAATAATTCATAGGGCCTCTATCTCCATGTATTAGAAGGTTCACTAAAGCAGGATGTGGTCTAATGTCTAATGAATTGCAGGCTTAAGAGAATCAGTGTGGTGATAGCTATCTTAGGAGGCTAAGACTTAGCTTTCTGGGAGTGTTTGACTCTCAAAAACAAACAGTGGTTGGAGAGATGGCTCAGTGGTTAAGAGTGCTTATTACTTTTTTAGAAGTCCAGAGTTTAGTCCTCAGTATCCACATTGGGCAGCTTACAACCTTACAGTAATTCCAGCTCTAAGGGATCTGACACCCCCTTCTGGCCCCTACAGGGATTGCACACACACACACACACACACACACACACACACACACACCATATACATAATTAAAAACAAAATCTTTAAACAAACAAACAATCGTAAAGTAGGGACCAGTTTACCATTGTCTAAAACTTAGATTCTTCTTCAAATGTAATTTTTCAAGATTAAATAATTTATTGGAAAAAAATGTCTTCCCTTTTTATAGAGCAGGATAGATTTCTTCAGGTGAGGCTCTACCTCTTAAAGATTTTCCCACCTCTTATTATTGTCAAACTGGAAACTTAGCTAGCACACCAGCCTTGGGAAACAAACCATTTCCCAAACAGTGCAGCCACCTTAAAAACAAAACCAAACCTAATTAATTCTGTGTGTGTGTGTTCCTGTGGGTACACAGGTCACATGGCATATAAGTGGAAGTCAGAGGACAATTTGCAAGAGTCATTTCTCTTATTTTCTATTATTTGGGTTCCAGGGTTTAGACTCAAGGTCACCAGGCTTGACAGCAAGCACCTTTGCTTGCCGAACCATCTCGGCCTACACATCTTGTTTTATACTGTGACGCCTTACCCAGCTCCGACTTACTTCCCTTGCGTGTGAGAACAGCTGCCCCAGGCCTCATTAAAGATCCTTGTGTGAAGACCCTTCCTTCAGGGATCACTGCAGAGGAGGGCCCCTGGTGACATCGGGAAGCACACGAGTAGCATGCATTAGGTTGAATTGAATTAGTGTTTTTGTCATGTGTCATTTGCCTACATCTGGGAGGCTCCAGAGTGACACCCATGCGGATAGCCAGAAGGCAGTATGGAAATCTTTCTGTTGGTCTTTCTACACCTCCCTCGAGAACTGATGTGTCTGGGAACCACAGTCCATGCGCCTTCAAAACAGTCCTGTTTGGGATCTTATCATTCTGCTTCAAGCTCTGAGATAAACATACTTTCCATCTCTGTTTTTCCGCCCTCACTAGAAAGCAGGCAGGGTTGTCCAGAATGAATTTCCTGTGTCATAGAAACCACAGAAGCTTAAAATGACAAAACCATATGTGCATATTCTGCCTGCCTGGGCTTACACATCCTCTTATACCCAGAGTCCTTAGGGCTTGTGTTCATTTTTTTTTTTTTCCCTTTAGTGAGTGTGGATTCTTGCTGAGTTCTAGCTGTAGAGCTTAGTGGCGGAAGTAGGCAGAGAGCTGGGTGTCTGTGCACTGGAGTGTCTCCAGTTGTCTACATGTGTAGGAGTCTGTCTAAGTGAAAGTGTCATTGCACAGATCTACAACAGGGACTTCAGGGAAACCCTTGAGCTTTGAGCAACCTCACAACCGGTCGATCCTCTAGCAATGGAATGCAAAGCTTACTTCCTCCAGAAAAGCCTTAAGACAAGTAAATCAGAGGGAACTGTCATTGGCCCCAGGCGTGTCTACACACCACTCTTTTTTAGAATTTCTGACTCTTCCACTTAGAGTGAATAATGTTCCCGGTAGGTGCTGGGCCCATTATTATTATTATTATTATTATTATTATTATTTTGGTACAATAAGATACATTGTGACTTTTCTCAACTAGAGCAAAACACCCAAAGTGCTACAAATGCAAAATAGCATATTATTCTTTCCATCTGAAACTCACAGCCTGGTTTTGAGAGGACCACAAAGGAAGCTGTGTTTAGAAGTGTGTGTTGAGGAGGCAGCAGTGGCTCCTACTTTGACTAAAAAAGAAACTAAGCCCTAACAACTGAGCTGATCGATGATTTGACGGCCTGCTTTAGGGAAACTAAATTCTGGAGGGAGTTCAAGAAATTAAAGTTGTAGATGGACTTAACCCATGAGTATCCCCCCAACACACACACCTTTTTTCATTTTCATGTGTGTGTATGCATGTGTGAAGTGTGCATGTATATATGCACATTCGCATGTGTTTGGTACATGCATCTACATGTATGTGTGTGTGGACATGTGGAGGCCTGAGGTTGAGGTTGGGTTGGATCAGGAATTATCCCCCATCTTTCTTCCACTTTCTTCACTGAAGCAAGGTCTCTCAGTCAAACCCAGAGCTTGCCAATAGCCAAGATTGCTGGCTATCTTGCTCTGGGAAATCCCCTGTTGCTAACTTCAGAGTCTGGAATTACAGGCAAGCCACTAACCAAGCCTGGTATTTACAAGAGTGCTGGGATTCAAACTCTAGCCTTCGGGCCTGCTAAGTCAAGTTTTAACTACTGAACCCTGTCCTAAGTCCATGAGGACTTTTATGATTGACCCTTGGTTTCTGAGTATCTACCATAATGCTAAAGACTGTTTGAGAAGCTGAAGCTACGGCACAAATAAAATCCTTATTCTCACTGAACTTGTAGCCAGATTGTCAGGTGGTAATGAGTGCTAAGAGCGGAGAATATCTCTGTGGAAAGGGATGGGTGATAGAGGCTGTAGTTTTAGATATGTTGGAAAGAAAATGTCTCGTGTGTTTGAGCATGTAATTAAATACTGGATGTCTATCGGAAGATCGTTCTAGATTCTAAATAAGCAGTCTCAGAGAGGCCAAGGTGGTCGCTGGTTTGAGAAACAGAAAGGGGCCAATGTCTCTGGATAGGCCAGAACTGCTTGGGCCTATGTCACACGGCTTTTGTGGAGAGTTGGATGGAGCCATTGGAGGCTTTGAGCAGAAGAGTGACATGATCTGATGGATCCCTGTGTTTTCATGGGTATTGTATAGACTGTACAGAGGCATCAGAGAAAGGAGGGAGGCAGGATTCCATGATAGAAGTCCAGGTAGGAGAGATGGTGCCTGTTGGGGGGAAGCTGTACTGGAATTAGGACAATTAGACAGTTAGAGCCAACAGATATTTTAAAAAATGTATTACAGAGTTTGAAACAGGAAGGAAGAAGGAAGGAAGGAAACAAGATAAGGATGTTTCCAAGGATGTGTGCTTGTTTCCAGAGAACTAGAAGAATGTTGTGCTTTATCAAGGTGGGAGGGAGCAGATTTCTCAAGGGCTATCAGAAGTCTGTTTCTGGACATGGAACCCCCGAGGCTGGGATGTCAAGCAGAGAACTGGTGATAAGAGTTCAGAGTTGGCTGGGAGATAGTGGCACAGGCCTTTAATCCCAACACTTGGGAAGCAGAGGCAGGCGGATCTCTATGAATTCAAGGGCAGCCTGGTCTGCAGAGTGAGTTCTCAGAGAGCCAGGCCTACACAGAGAAACCTTGTATCAAAAAAACGAAAACAAAACAGCAACAACAAAATATGGAGTTTGGAGTTCAGGAATCCAAGTGATAGAAAAGCCTCACCCAGTGGTAGAGTCCAAAGACCCAGTTGACACCAGAAGCTTCACTTAGCTCCTCAAGAGCCCTGGGGCATTCATGTTTTGAACTGAGGATCACCTAGACCATAGAACACTGCTATCCTTTCCCCAGATTCAATAAGCAATTCATTCAGCAGCAAACGTTTAAGGCACTGTGTAGGACACTGCCTATATCACGGACAATGACACTGTCCTGTAAACGTTTAGTGTTGTAGGAGATTAAGATGAAAACGTGGAGATTTCAGCACAGTGAGGAGGGAGCAATTCTAAGGATGATCTGAGCACAGGAGAGGCACCTCATCCTGTCTCAGAAGTCAGAGAAAGCTCCTCAGAGAACTTCTCCCCAAGTGCTCCTGCTTAGGGATAAGTAGGGAGAGCCGTGTAGATCAGCGAGTGTCAACAGGGTGTTTCAAGCAGATGATACAGCAGGAAGACAAAGGAAGACAGGCGTTCTGATGAGCAGCTGAGCGTGTCTGGGGTGCAGCGTGAATGGGGTGGATAGAAACAGAGACGGAGGCTGGAGCTTCACTAGGAGGGGTTCTGTGGGTAGCACTGGAACTGCATTTGAAAAGCCTCAGGCAGCCTCTGGGGAGCTTTATGTAGAGGGAAGAGGTTAAGGAAAGGGTAGATTGGAGAAACCAAGCCTGTATGCAGTAGCCTGAAGAGTCTGAGGAGGGTGACTGTCTTAGACTTGGAGTGCTCCAAATATGACCTAGATGTGTGTCTGTACAACATTAGGTAGGGAAGGGGACACGGGTCTGGGTCTGCTTTGCTTAATCTCAGCTGATGGGAGATGTTCTTCAAAGGGTTGGTTACTTTAAGGGAAAGGAGATGCCAGCAAATTCACAGAGAGCCAGGGTGTGGGAGAAAGGAAGACCGGCAGGCCAGAGACAGCCCTCAGGAAGGGCAAGCCCTTTAACATGGGGCAACAGGCAGGAGAACAGGACTGCAAACCCCCAAATGTCAGTCTTTCCAAGCACACTCTGTTTGGCATGCACGTGCATTTTGTGTATCCAGGGCCCGGCCCCAGCTTCTTAGGGACGGTGCTTCATGTTTGGTGTCTCTGTGTTTAGAATCAGGCATTTGTGAGGGGACGTTTTGAGTCGGGGATAAAGTGAAGAACTCTGGAATGTACACTGTACTTCCTGCAATAGAAAGGGATTTGCAGCTAACATATGCTGGGAGAAGACATATGTCCCTGAACAGCCTGTGGTTCCAAGAAGAGATTTCAACCAGAAGAAATGATGGGCCCTGTTCATATTCAGAGTATGGGCTTGCTTTGCTCACAGTGGGAGGTGTGGGGGGGTATATGTTTTGTCAACTGAGTGAGCATTTCAGTTTTATCAAAACTCAGTCATTTTAGGAAGCATATGTTTGGTTAAATATTTATATGAGGTAGTTTAAGAAAAATAAATTCATCTGGGTTGGTGGTGGCATATGCCTTTAATCCCAGCACTTGTGGGGAAGGGGCAGTCTCATATCTGGGTTCTAGGCAAGCCTGGTCTACAGGACAGCCAGGGCTACATGGAGAAACCTTGCCTTGAAAAAAAAAATTAATTAATAAAAAAATAAAGACAAATAAATTCAGGCAGCAGATTTGGGTCAATGGTAGAATGCTTGCCCATTGGGCACAAGGCCCTGGGTTAACTCTCCAGTACTGTAGAAAATAAATTAGTAATAAATACATAGCCAGTAATGGTAGTACATACTTGTAATCCCAGCCCTCATGATGCAGAGGCAGGTAGATTTCTGTGAGTTCAAGGTCAGGGGTGGGACTATACAGAGAGACACTTTCTCTAAAATAAATTAAAAAAAAGCAAAAACAAACAAACAAACAAAAAAACAAAAGGCATGGTGACACACGTCTTTAATCCCAGGATTTGGGAGGTAGAGGCAGGTGGATCTCTTGTGAGTGTGAGGCCAGCCTGGTCTACAGAGCAAGTCCAGGACAGCCAGGGCTCTTACACAAAGAAATCCTGCCTCAAAACAAAACAAAACAAAAAATTAAATTAAAAAGACAAATAGATACATAAAATTATAAAAAAAGAAAAATAGGGAGGAGACACTTGGAAAATATAGATGAGTTGGCAGTGTGTGTGAAGCCCTGGATTTGGTCTTCAATGCAACATAAATGGGTATATCCATGCATACCTGTGACCTCTGCCCTTGGGAAGTAGAAGAACCCTTAGCTATCTAAGGAGTTCAATGTAGTAGGCCTGGGCTAATGACCCTCTCTCAGAAAAACAGAGTAAAGCCAAAGCCAGACACTCTCACCCTTTTATGAAGGCTATAGCAGCCTAAATCTCGTGGTGCTGCTCATATTCCAGCTGGAGACCTACTTTGTATATGAAACTTGCATCTAGCTCAACAAGTATTTCTGGAGCCCTGGTTTTTCCTAGGAAGACTCATCTCCTTTTCCTCTCAGACACCCTCGTCTCTGGGTTGCAGTTAACACGGGCAACTTTAAGTTGATCAAGAAAGACAGGAGAGGGGTGAGTACACAGACATATTTGAGGAAACTGGAAACAAGCACAGAAAACCATGCACGGACTGTAAATGTTGCTTTAATAATAAAATATACCATTCCAATCTACACTTTCATGTTACGGGAAGGCCTTGTGTGTTAGGTGAAGTCATTGTTGAGATTCCCTACGATGATGCTTTGTTCTTAATTCAGAAGAGCACTCTTTCTTGAGGTTGAGAATCAGAAGGGAGACACAGTCTTGGGTGAATTAGACTCCCGGTAGGATTGTCCAAGAGCAGGTACTGCAGGCATTTTAGACTAGTTAATTCATATATATGTGGCCGCCTTGTTCGCAGTGGGATATTGGTGGCATCCTTGACCTTCAGCAGCTTAGATGCCAGTGGGGGAACTCCTCCACAATACCAATAAAAATGTCTCCAGATATTATGTAGTGTTTGTGGGGACAAAAATCACTAATTGTGACTATCTTCTTTAGGAATTTTTATTTCAGTTGGATAACTTTATTTCAACAAATAGTTGGAGGCAGGGGAAAGGGCATACTATTTAAAAAAATATTTATTGTGTATATGCAGGACAGAGGATAACTTATTGGAGTTGCTTCTCTCCTGCCACCTTGTACATGCTGGGGCTCTAACTCAGGACATCAGGTTTGACCACAAGCACTGTTACCCATCTCCATAGTCCCCATGACCTATTATTTCTTATTTGCTGTGAGCTAGTCACTATCTCTAGCTACTCTGTTTTATCTTATATATCAAGAAGCTGATGTTCAGTGTTGAACCCGCTGAAGATGCCAATGCTAGTTCAGGCGCTTAAAACAGGCTCACACGTGACCCCTCCAACTTTACCAACTGACTCCTAGAAACACAGCAAGTCCCAAATTGGAGGTGAACTGCAACTTCAAAATATTTTTATAACTTTCTTTTTTGAGAAAGGAGCCGACTGTCACTCCTTTACCCATTAAATTTGACCGTAAGCACACACTCAGACATTCGCGCACACCCCTCTCCACCGGCCTTGGCCTTATCTAGGAAAAACACAGGACTACACAATGGAACAGCTTCGATTCTCCCTGTTACAAATTATCCAAAAGCCAGAGCCTAACGGTGCCAAAAAGCAACCGGTATTGTTTACACAAGGGCTGAAGGCTAATAGTTAACTTTCTCCCATTTAATTCCAGAAACAGTAAACATCGCCTCGCGTTACAACTACAAGCGAATAAATGTCATAAAACGGGGAAAGAAAACTCCTGGTCCAAAGCAAAATGGAAAGGTTGGGTTTTTCAAGCGCTTCCGCCCTTGCGCGCCGCCCCCGGCTACTCGGCCTCGGGTCCCTGTCGCCCTCGCCAAGCTCCTGTCCCTGGCGCCCAGAGCTTCTGGCTTCCTTTCCCGCCCTGGGGCGCACTGGAAAAACAACAGCCAGAAACTTTGGCTGGGTTTGCAGTTCAGTTGGTGGGGGGTGGGGGGGGAAGCAAAAAAAAAAAAAAAAGGGGTGGGGGGGGGGTGGCGAACCAGATACTCTAGTTCGGTTCCGGACAGAGCTGAAGGCTCCGATTTAGGGGTGGGGTCTGGGGGAGGGGGGGTCACAACTCGGTCAGGTTCAAGTGCGCATGTGTGAGAGGAGTCGCTCCAACACTTATTGAGCGCCCACTGTGTGCAGCCAGCCAGGGTGTGCGGGGCGCGCGCGCGCGGCGGGGGCTGGGTGCGCGCGGGCCGTGCGCGCGCGTGGCCGGGGGTGTGTCTCCGCGTCTGGCTGGCTGGCTGGCTCGCGGGCGGACTGGCTGCGAGCGGCTCGGCGCGCTCCCTTCCCGGGCGGGGGAATCCGGGCCGGGTTGTGGCCGCGGCCGCGTACGTGAGCGCAGTGTCCCGGAGAGGGAGGGCAGGCCGGCCAGGTGGGCGCGAAGGCGGTGGCGGCGGCGGCGGCGGCGGCGGGAGGCGGCGCAGTGCAGGGGCCGCGCCGGTGGCGGGCAGGGCCGCGGCCGCTGCGGGGAGCCGAGCTGACCGGGCCAGTGGCTGGCGGAGGTGAGCTGCGCGCGGGATCTTGCAGCGGCTGCAGCCCGGGATTGGGGCCGGCAGCCGGGGGTCGGTGTGGGGGGGACCCGGGAGGCTCGCGCGGCCCGGGCGGGACTGGTGCTGCGGCGGCGGTGCCGGGGTGGCTGGGTTGGGGGTGGCCGCTCGCCCTCTCACGCGTAGCCTTGTTTATGTCACGGGTCCTACGGCCGGATCTCCCTCCCAACTTTGAGCGGTGGCTGGGAGTGGCCTCGCGGGGCCACACTGACCTGTTAACCTGCCCCCCTTTCCGGCTGGGCCGTCAGCCTTGAGCTCTGCGCGCCCCTGCCCTCTCCAGATCCAAAGAGCGCGGTGCTGCGGGACTGGCCTCGCGACACACCCTCTCTCAACCCCTTTCTTGTGGCCCCCTTCGCTGCGCCCTTGGCCCTCTGCCTGCCGGGCTTACCCCGGGTCCCTCCTTGTCCGTGGCACTGAGGGCCTCTGGAGTGGCCGATGGGGGCCTCGAAAGGGAGTTTGTCATGGGCAAACAATTCTGAGGCAGTGTTTCCTTCTTGCCTGGGAGTTAAGCTCTGCGCCTTCACTTTGGGGCCCACTTGGAGGTCTAAAGAGACCCACCTGCCAGCAATCCTGCGCGAGCCCTGTTTTCCATCCCTCCCTTTCCTGTGGTTCTGGAGGACTTCCACCAGACATGGGTTCCCATGATGCCAGGCAATGGCACAGGGGCTATCTATAGTTCCTTCACTGCTTTCTTTATTCTCCCTTAACAGAAAGGTGTAAAGTGGGGCAGTTTGTTTCAAAGCTAGCGCTCAACAGGTATTGTAGCCTGGGGACATCCTCCTAAGGGGCTGTGTAAACAGAGGTTCTTCTTTGGAAGAAGAAGAACACAAGGAAATTGGTTAACCCACAGGTACCTCCGAGAAGCCACTCAGTTCTCTTCCCACTGCCAAGCTTTCTGGATGATGTTTAACTACACGTAAAATGTCCAAGGTCTCAGAAATCTCTCTACAAGACTGGAAAGAGACGCTCTGAGAGCTCAAGTTTAAATTAACGTGCTATGGCTGCTAAGTTAACCGAATGGTTGGGGCGCAGGCGGCATGGCAGTTAAAGATGGAGAAGGCCACTCAGCACTCATTTTGAAATAATTTCCACCTGTGGACAATTCCCTGGCAAGACTCAAATTCAGAAGGAAGACTTCACAGGTGACATCCTTGCAAACGGAGTCCAGGGGCTTGGTTGTCTCTGAGAGAGAGGCTGCAGAAACATAGATATTTCCCTCCAGGGCTTATAATCTTCTGGAGGACACAGAAATACTTGAGCATGTGAAATAAGACTCCAGATGGGACACAGTTAGTTGTCAAAATGCCAGGTGCAGAAATGGGTGCTGTTGGAGGTCACAGGGAAGGAGCTACAGATTACCAGGCCTGGGTTGTCACATCTTGTCCTTGCAAGATGAGACTCTGAAGATGGGACCCAAAGCGGGAATGAATATGGGTTTCTCTAGAGACCAGGAGATGGCCTTGGCCCTCTTGGAATGTTTCCTGAACAGTAAGAGATAAAGATAGAGAGGAACAGTGACTGAGATTGTGAAAGTCCTAGAAAGTCAGACTGAGGAATCAGACTTTTTATCCCGGGTGTACTAAGGAGACATTAGGCCAGGGAGTGATGTAACAAGGGTATTTGTAAAGGATTTTGAATCTGATGTCAGGAGACAGAGCAGTGAGTAGCCTGTTGCACTTTCAGAGTGCTGTGGGTTTGGACTTGGTTTTATTGGAAGACATTACTGTTGAAATAATCTGTTGACAGGGGCAGGGTGAAGGGAAGATGAAGATAGGGATTCCTGGTGGAAGCTGAACACATACCAGGGTCTCAGAGCTGCTGTAGTTGGTGATCAGAATCAGAAACTTGTGTTCTGTAGAGAAGGTAATTGACACTTGGGCTCTAGAGAAGTCTCTTGTGTTTGCCAGGTTATTCAGGTGGATGTAGGTGCTAGCGAGTGTGGTTCTGATAGGTGGGAACTCTGGAGGGTAGTATAGGTGACTCAGGGAGCATGCTGGGAGTTGTCTTGGTCATAGGGGCAGCAGAGAAGTCACTTGGACCCTGGTCTGAGCCACAGGGCCTCTGCTTTGCTTTCACACACACTGCCTGGGTTTGACGGTGAAGGTGAAGGAGCAGCGCTGGGGAGTGGGCTTTTAGGAAAGTGAGACATTTATTTTAACCATTCGGGTGGGGTTGGAGGTTGGAGAGAAGTGGAGTGGGCTTTGCTAAAGAAGTAAGTTATCAGGCTTTGCTGCATGCTGAACTTTACTCTTTACAGAGATATTAAGTCTCCTGGGCTGTTTGTGCAGTGGGGAGGGACGATCAGCAGCCTAAAGGAAGGTGGAGGAATTTGGGGCCTTTTGTAAGGCCTGGCTTAACCCAGTCCCAACCAGTTACCCCTTCCCAGGATTCTGGTGACAGGAATAAGCAGGAGGGAGCTGACGCTTATTTTTTTCTTTTTCTTTTTTTCCCCTAAGCTCTGAATTCTGCTTGCTTTTTGTAAGAACGACTTAGGGTGATTTGCTGAACAAATTCCCCAAGCCTCAGCTTGCAACATCTGAATTTGAAGGATGATTGCAAAAAGTTGTAGAGTGAGTTGGGGTTGTTATTTCAGTTGCTTATTTCTCTGAGATGCAGAATCAGTGAACTGAGGGAAGGGGGCCTTGAGGGCTAGTGACTGGAGGCCATACGGATCATATTCATTCTTACCTTCTCTTTTCCTTCTGTCCTCTGGTCTCTTTGCTTCTTTTCCTTCCTCTTCTTTCTCCACTCACTTCTTTTTCTCTTCCCTCCCCATTCTTTTCTCTTTCCTCTTTTTTCTTCCCTTCCCTTCCTCCTCTCTCTCTCTCTCTCTCTTCCTGTTCTTTGTTCTTTCCCTCCCTCCATCCTTCTCTCCAGCCCTTTTCACTCTGTGACCCATGGGCCTTGAATTGACAGCAGTCTTCCTGCCTTGGCAGGCCTCTGAACTATTACAGGTTTTTTTTCCCCCTTCAGAGCGACTATCAAAATGATAATCGTGCAGAGCTGACACAGGGTTTGAATGCACTTGTGACCATGACCTACAGTAAGAAAGTTGAGGGCTGACAAGATGGCTCAGTGGGTAAGGTTGCTTGCCGTTGAGCCTATTGGCCTGACTCTGATCCCCCGAATTCACACGGTAGAAGAAGAGAACCAACTCCTGAAAGTGCAGGCAAGCACTCATGTGCGCACTCGCGCGCACACACACACACACCCGTTACACTCACACACTCTCTAAATGTAAAATAATGAAAGGAAATTTATGTCGTGACTTTATGTACCTAATCATGTATGTGAAAATCGGATTTTAGTTTGTGAAGTCCTACCTCTTTTCTTGATGCAACTTTTTTTTTAAATTGTCTCTTCTGTTACATTTCACAAAAAAAAAAAAAAAAAAAAAGCTATTGTTTTTCAACAAGTGGATCCAACCACTCTCTAGTGGATCATAATTTACTCACAGTTTGAAATGCACTGGGAGACTTTTCACATTCCTCAAGTATTTATGAAGTTGTCTGTGTGCAGAGCGGCACCTCCCAAGGCTGGAGGTAGCTGCAAGCCCAACAGAGAGGTGGGTGTTTATGGTCCAGTTAGAGAGATAAGATAGACGTTGGAGATCGGGCAAGGCAGAGTGTTAAATGCCAAGATGAAAAGTCAGTGCTTGAAAGTGCTGGAGAAGGTGTTTGTTTGTTTGTTTGTTTTTGAGACAGATAAACCTCTGGATTTTTGGGGGGGCTTTGAAGAGTCAAATATGGCCGCCTCCTCCAGATGAGGGATGGCTGTCTTATGAGTACAAAATATGATGTAATAGTTCCCAGTTGTCAGACATAGTGTCAGTGTTCCCTGGTGCTTTGAAGCAGTCACTTGAAGCAGTTGTTTGCAGAGTACTGTAGGACATTTGGCTTTGGGACCTCTGGTGTCAAGACTGTGAATGCCAAGGCAGGCAGCCTGGGATCTATGTCATGGGCTCTGACTGGCCATGAGAAGACTGTAAGAACATAACATGGAATCTGGGATATTTGTGTGCAGTGGATTCATGTTATGCAAATCAGAGGCTGATCCTGAGGAAGTTGGAGCCGGGAAGTATTTTTACATGATCAGTATTATTGTGTTTTGCATGCATACATGTGTGTAGTGCTCATGAGAGGGGAAAATGTCAGATCTCCTAGAATGGAGTAGGACTGTGAGTCTCTGTGTGGCTCCTGGGGCTAGAACCTGGGTCCTCTCCAGCCCTAAAATGGTATTCTTTTGCTTTTCTTTCCTTTTCTTTTCTTTTCTTTTTCTTTCTTTCTTTCTTCTTTCTTCTTCTTCTTCTTCTTTTTTTTTTTTTTTTGAGACAGGGTTTTTCAGTATAGTCCTGACTGACCTAAAATTCCCTCTGTAGACCAGATTGGCCTTTAACTCACAGACCTCTGTCTGTCTCTGCCTCCCAAATGCTAGGACTAGGACTAAAGGTGTGTGTTACTGCCACTCGACCAGAACAGTACTCTTTAGAGCAAACTTCCAGTGGATAAATTCTGATGGGACTTGTTTCTAGGGATGCCAGGGTCTCTCCAGCATCTTCACTGTGGGTTTCTGGCTCTCATGCGTAGATGGTGACTTCGGGTACGTCATCCAAGGATGATGATAACTTGGTGAGATATGAATCATGACTGTCAAATGCCACAAGACACTGTCTTCTCAGGACCTGTGTCTCTGTGAGGTAGTACCAGGAGTGAGAAGGGACAAGCCTTCTCTCTCTGGTTTCTTTACCCCCAGGATGGCTCCAGGATGCAGGGAGGCTACAGAACAGCTGCCTCAGGTCTAGGTGGTAAGGGGTAATGGGGATGACTTCAGAAAAACTAGTCTGGTTTGGTGGCCAGCTGAAGTGAATAAATTCAGGTTTGTAGTCTAGAACTTTCTAGTGTATGCTGAAGAAGCCATAGTCACCTGTGACTCAGAGGCATTCCCACATGAGGGGCCGACCAGTGGGCACCCTGTTTTATTTTTGTATAGTTAGGACAAAATTCAAGTATTTTAAAAAAATACTATTTTGATAGCGTATAAACCAAAGACATTGGAAGCTAGATTTGCTGCTTCATACCTGTGATCCTAGCGCTTAGGAGAGGGACGTAGGACTTTAAGTTTGAGGTCTGCCTGAGCTACGTAGACTTTGGGGAAAGGAGTAAAAAAAAATTGAAGTTTAACTATATTCCATTTAAAAAATGTGTCTCTAGGAAGCAGGGTTAGCCAGAAGTCAGCTGAGTTCTATCAAATCAAAGCCATTTTCCTGTTTTATATGATGGCTGAGGGGGTAGCAGCTATTACCTTTTGGCTTTAGTAAACACTTTAAAAACTTTTATTTTTTTAAACCAGCATGTAATGTGTCAGATGCCATTATGCCATTTTTTGAGAAAGTGTGTTTTTGTGGCTCTCCTTCCCCTTATCTCCTCACCCCTGATACAGCCATCCTCCCTCTGTAGCATTCATGTCCCACGTGTCCTCTTCCCTCCCTGTCTCCACTTTTCCTCATAACCCAATGGTACTGTGCCTTTTTTAGATGTTTAGGCTTTTATTGGTAAAGTATTTAACACTTTTTTTTTTTTTTTAAAGACATAGTTGTTCACAGTAAGTCATACATAGGTGGTAAAGAGTGATGGGCTGGGTGGTGTCATTAGTTTAGTTTGACAGTCACATTCAAGAACTTAATTATCAGCATACCACGTCAGCCTCCAGGGAGGTCTGCAAGCCAAAGCTGTGTGAGTCTGCTTTTGATTGGTTTAACTTTTTTTAAAATTTTTTCCGGTGTTGGGGGTGTTTTTCCAGTTTCCGAGTCACAGAAGTGGAAGGGATTGCTTATTTCACTGTGAACCAAGGTTCAGAATCAGCTAGAATGAGGAGCGTGCGTTAGAAAGAAATTCAGGAATGAATGAATGTCAAGAGCGACTTTAAAACGTTTTGAACTGTGGGCTAGCGAGGTGGCTTAGAGGTAAAGACTCTTGCTCTAACATAGCAAGTATGACCCCTGGGCCCACTGGACCCACGTGAAGGCGGACGAACTGACTTCACAAAGTTGTCCCCTGACCTCCATACACATGCACTTTTGGTATAATGCTATTTGGAAAATTAAAACAAAATTGAGCTTTAAAGTCCTGAGATGTTTACATGCTCTGATTGGAAGTTCTTCTTATGAGGCCATGTCCAAAATGTAGACACTGTTTTATGCAGGCATTGCCCAGAGACTGAAGCCTGTATAGTGAAGAATTATCTCATAATGCAGGCCTGGGTGGCCTCATGTTCCTAACAGCCTCCTGTTACAAGCACGGGCAGCCGCAAATGAGTCTTGATGGGTGTCTTTTATGATGATGGAGTACTACGAGGTTAGGAAAAGTAATGTTCAGGAATAGTTTAAAAAACAAAACAAAACTGAGAAGATGAACCGCCCAAAGGCTCATTTATAGGATGAACTCAAATGTTTGATGAGAAGCGGCGGTAGATTGGGAGGGAATGAGGGAGAGGGCTACGGCAGGGATACAAAGTGAATAACCTGTGATTAATATAAAAAAATTATTAAAAATAAAAAAGAAGCGGTGGTAGAGCAAAGATGTGACCTGCACTGTGACACTAATTCAGTACACACTGACTCTGCCTCTAAAGTTGATGGGCTTTGAGTCCCCCCTTACTCCAAAGACTGGGGGAACAGGTTGCAGGTCAGTGTATGGAAGGGTTTTCGGGTTGGCAGGCCATCCAACAGTGGACGTGCCTGCCTGGGTAGTAGTGAGCTTCCCATTGCTGGACGCATTTAAGTTGGATGTAAGTTACAGATCAGGGATGTTTAGAAGAGAAGAAGGAATCAAGCCTATCTCTAGAGCCCGTTGCGATTTTGAGTCGTTGTGTGACTTGTCACGGCTGAAAGACGATGTGGATCAGTATCACAACATACGTTTCAAAGAACGTTTCTTCTCTGTGTGGGGTTTTTTTTTTTTTTTTTTTTTTTCTTTTAAGTACCGGAGATGGAACCCAGACCTCACACAAAGGCTAGCAGCACAGGGTCACTGGGTCACATCCCAGCCTGGTCCTCGCATTTTTGAGATGGGTTAGGAATTGTTTTGTGAGTCTTATCATTGGATTGGGTCCCCAGGAAAAGCAAGGAAGTGGGGGGAGGGATGGTAGATCATCACGAGCACGTCACCCTCTATTCTGTTGGTCTTGTTTGTTTTTGAGTATGTGTGGTGTGCCTGTTTGCCTGTATATGGGCATGTGTGTGTGACAAGTAGGTAGAGGTCAGAGGTGGCCGTCAGGCGCCTTCTCAGCTGTTTTCCACATTAGCTGGTTAGGCAGGGTCTCTCTTACAGGCCTTAGAGCCCACTGACTGGCTGGTCTAGCTAGTGAGTTTGCAGCAGGGATCCCCCTGTCTCTGCCCCCTGTGTCTGTCTTGTGAGTCCTGGGGTTACAGGTGTGACCGACGGCTGAGCCAGGCCATCGCTCACCTGGGTGCGGGGCCAGCTCTTCTCTATTTCCATGTTGCTTGTGCTTTGTACAGTGTCCGTGCTTGTCTAGCAGCTGGGAATGGGTTCTTTGGTCCACATATTGTGGGTATGGAGAAAAGTTAGATGGCATGTAATTTTGTTGTGTGTGATTTCCAGGATGGAACCCAAGGCATTGTATACTTCCCAGGTAAGGGCTGTATCAGTAAGCTCTATGCTGAGTCCTAGTGTGAGTTGGGCCATAGGACATCCTCAGATGTTCTTTAGATATTCTTTTTTTTTTTTTTTTAAACAGGGTCTCACTGGCCTGGAACTAGCCAGAGCTCTGCCTATCTACAGGTGTAGCCTGGCTTGCATTGTTTGTTTGTTTGTTTGTTTAACATGGATCTTGGGGGTCAAACTCAGATCCTGACTTGTCTTCCCAGCCCCCTCAGTTCTTGCCTTTGTTGGAGACAAAGTGTGTATAGCTCAAGTTGGCCTGAGAGATCTTGCTTTGTATCCCAGGCTGGCCTTGAATACCCCATCTTCCTGCTTCAACCTCTCAGGCCCTGGGATTACAAGTTTAGGTTGCCACACCCAGATACTTTTTTTCTTTTTAATTAAAAAAGCAAACTGGTAAGAATCAGCAGTTCTCAGTTTTATTTTGTCCTCCGAGTACTGGGAAGTCATAAAACTCTTGGCTAAAACCAGCCAGTCAGTGGCTAAATGTAGGCAGTAATAAAACTTTTCTCCCCTTTCTCTCTCTCTCTCCCTCTTTTCTCCCCAAGACAGAATTTTTCTGGGTAGCCCTGGCTGTCCTGGAATTTGCTCTGTAGGCCGGGCTGGCCTTGAACTCACAGATCTGCCTGCCTCTGCCTCCTGAGTGCTGGGATTAAAGGCATTTGCCACCACCACTAGGCTTGCTTGTTTTAATTTAATTTTTATTTTTAGATTTATTTATTTTAATATGTATGAGTTTTGCCTGAAGTCTGTGCACCATGTGTGTGCCCGGTGCCTGAGGAGGCCAGAAGAAGATGTCAGACTGCTGGGTACTGGAGTTACAGTTAGAGGATAGTTTTGAGCCACTATGTGGGTGCTGGGAACCAGAGTCCTGCAGGATCAGTAAGTGCTCAGAACCACCGAGCCATCGCTTTAGCCCTTGTAACTGTCACTCTGCTATGCATGCTCCTTACTTACATAGATAGCATAGAGAGGTTTCTAGTGTCCTATTAAACACTTCAGAGTTCCGTGGCTTAGCTGTGTTTGCGATTCTACCTACCTACCTACCTACCTACCTACCTACCTACCTACCTATCTATCTATCTATCTATCTATCTATCTATCTATCTATCTATCTATCT
>NW_026591086.1:3544169-3580869 GCF_907164565.1 Psammomys obesus
TCTATCTATCTATCTATCTATCTATCTATCTATCTATCTATCTATCTCTATCAATAGACTGGGTCTCTCCACATAGCTCTGGCTGTCCTAGAACTCACTATGTAGACCAGGCTAGCCTGGAACTCACAGAAATCCATTTAACCCTTCCTCTGGAGTGGGGTTAAAGGCATGCACCACCACTCCTGGCTGAGGCTGTTCTCACTGGGGTGTGATTTCTTCGCATTCGTAAGGCCCTGGGTTGGCTCCTCTTGGTCAGTAGGCAATCAGGTAATCAATCAGTCAGTTTCCTGTATGGTGAGGTGGCCTCACTAATGCTGTAGTGTTTTTCTTATGGGTTGTGTAAAGTCTTCCTCTTCGTTAGCCCAAGCGATCCAGATTGGTTCACAGCTGGAGGAGTCGGAGGAAGCATGATGGGGCAGGAACTGTCTTACTGCTGTGTGCGTGCGCGCCGTGTGCATGCCTGTGCGCCCAGGGTGTGTTTCAGCTTGTTGATTCGGAGCCCTGCAGTATGGGTTAGAACTGGAATGGCTCCAAGGAGGTCCCTTTGGATTACTAACGTCCCCATGACATACTCCCTCCCACCCTGACTGACATAAAATTTAACCATCTGCAGAGTTTCCGCAGAGTTAACTGAGTTGCGCTTGTGAGGTTGAAATAAGATCTGTCTTGCAAAACGAGCTGCTGGCTTGAAGCACACACAGTCTGTGCACTGCTGAGCTTGCAGCCTTCTGGCAGGCAGGGGCCAGATTCCAGTGGAAATCACTCTTAACTAAACACATTATTAAAATGTATTGAGCAGGGTCTCAAACTCTTCTTTAAAAAAAATTAAATGAGTGAGAGTTTTATTGCATAAATAATAGACAAACATACTCTCTATAGGGAAAGAAAAATACAGACCTCAAACGGGAAGGAAAAAAAAAAGGCTTCCTTGACATTCACTCCTAACCCTAGCTTTCCCCCCAGAGGTTAACCACTGTCCTGGGGTTGTTGATATTCTCCGGATGCTTTGCATACTTACAGCTGTGCCTCTCTGACTTAGGCACTGTACTGCATGTGGGTAAACCTTACCAGGGTCTCTTGTCAGCCTGTGGAAGCTGCCTTGATGGTATTTCCTGCTTAGATTTAGAAGGCGGAACAATTGTTTCATTCTTTCCTTTACTGATGGACACAGGAGTTACTTCTCATCTTTTTCTGTTCCAAACGCCCGTATAGAAAACATTGTTGCAGCCTTTGGATAAGTTCTGGAGTAGGGGAGTTCTTGGGTAGTAGGGTAAGGCGATAGACACCGGATAGGGGGCTCTTCTGAATGTAGACTTACCATAGGCTGAAGGATGGTTGCATTGTGCCTTGAGCAGGATTTAGTGTGTGCTAGGTGTATGTTTTCTGGATCTCACTGGCTATGCAGGCCAACCGATGGTAGGTGAGGAAGGCTGGTTTTAAAAAAAGGCCCCTTTGGGCCCAGTAGTTGATGTCTGGGCCCATGCCCTGAGGACTTTGGTATGTTGGTAGTGCTTGTGTGAAGAAGAGACAGCGTGGGTGAGCAGTACTGTGGATCCAGAATGGGCAATTCTAAGCTCTTCACTCTGTCACTGGAAACCGGATTCATCTCCCCCATGCGCTCTTCAGGATACAACATACGGTTTCAGTGCTCAAGTTGGTGTGTGGGGCACTGGGAGGTGTTTTCTAGTGTTCCCTGAGAGTGTCTAGACCCCTGCCACACAGGTCCTTAGTGGCTTATGTTAGACAGAAGCTGTGTATCTTTTTCCTGTTTGCACTTGCTGCCACGGTTGCCTGCCCTCTGCAGAAGTCCTAGAAGGTACAGACGCTAATTAGGTCCCATTGATGTTGGAGCCAAAGTATTGATGTTCCTGTTCTAAGGCTGCGTGCTCACATGACCAGTCACCCGTACAAAAGGTAGAAACCCGTTTGTGTTCTGCATGTTTCCGTCCTGCCTTCCGACTCTTCCACAGGTGGGGAAGGCAGCATGTAGTCCGACCCCAGGACACCAGTTTTCCATTTTTTCAGACCTAGGGATGCATTCCTGTTCCTGCGTGGGGTCCTCGGGTGGCTTTCCTTCCGCTCTTCTGCAGGTGTCTGCAGAGCCTGTTTTTTTCTGTCCTTTCAGGATTTGGTGTCCAGACTTAACACGCCCTCCCCTTTCCTCCCACTTGGAAGGTTTTTCTAGAGCTCTCAGCTTTGACCTTTCAGCTCACCCTGTCCACCACATAAGCACGGAGCTTTGCAAGTTGTCTCCCTCCCTCCCCCAGGGGAGTGACCATTGTTCCCAGGGTGCATAGTTTTTGTTTTTAATTTTATGGGGGTTGTATCCTTTTTTCCCTTCCTTCCAGTTTTTTTTTTTTTTGTTATTGTTTTTTTTTTTAGTTAATTTTTTTTTTATTTGTAGTGTATTGGGCAGAATGAATGTCTTTATAAAAAAGATCTGTCTGTGTGTATGTGTCTTCCAAGTGTGACCTTGCGCCCACGGAGGCCACAAGGGAGGGATTGTAAACTCTGAGGCTTAAAGCTGGAGTTCCGGGCAGTCATGAGCTGCCCCAAGTGAGTGCTGGGAACCGAACGTAGGTCCCCTGGAAGAGCAGCAAGTGCTCTTACTAGCTGAGCCGTCTTTCCAGCCCCCTGAATGTCTTTTTAACAAGAAGACATTTGTTTTTGTTTTTTGAGTTAAGATCTCTCCTGATCCTTCTGCTCAGACTACCCCATGCCGAGATTATAGGTATGCGCCTGGCATAGAATGCTTTGCTTTTGGCCTTTGTGGCTACGGTAGAATGGCAGTCTGGTCTCAGTCTGGTCTATAAGGATGTACACGTCCTAGTCTGACACTTCCAAGGTTTTGATTTTTTTTTTTTTCAAGATGCCCTCGACCGTTCTTGTCGGTGGCAAGTTCTGTTTTCTTCTTTTAAATTTTAGTGACTCTATATTGTGTGTGTAGGGGGTGTGGGGAGAACACGTGTGTCACGGCACAGTAAGTAGAGGTCAGTGGACAGCCGGAAGGAGTCAGTTCTCTCTGTCTGCCTCGCGAGTCTTTGGCTATCAGACTCAGGCTGTCTGGTTCACTTGATGGCCAGTGCCTTTGCCTGCCGAGCCATCTCGCCAGCCCACCGTTACAATTTACTGTTCCCCACCACAGTGCTACTGCAATCCACCTATAAATTTGACTCCTCACCACTACCTACAGTTGGATGTCTATTATCTGGTCCCTGTACTGGGGACTGCATTTAGGGCTCTGTACATGCCAGTGAAGTCCTGTGTCACAGGCCTGACGCGGCCTTACGCTACCCCATTGCCTTTGTTAGAAGTCTCTTTTCGGGGGAGGGAGCAAGCATGAAGACCCGAGTTTGAGTCTCCAGAACCCACGCACAGCAGGTCCAGTTCGCACCTCTGTGACCCAGTGCTGCTCTGGTGAGCTGGCAGGTGTGACGGGAGAATCTCTCAGGCTTGTGGGCCAGCTAAGCTGGTGTTTGCAGTACACCAGCAGACGACAAGGTGGAAGGCAGGGATGGAGGACGCCCCAGGCTGTCCTCCGGCCTCCACACGCACCTTGTAGCGTATGTGCGCCTACTCAGTAATCCACAGACATCACACCCATGTACCCACACGCTCACACCTTTCTCTTTTTGGACTCTTGTTACCGTCCAACTCATTGCTCCTTACAGTGTATTAGAAAACTTTTTTTTTTCTTTCTGCTACAAAGATTTTTTTTTCTTTATTTTTAATCGACCAACAAAATTGTACCTATTTACAGGTAGTGGCATGTGCTGGTCTAACGTTTACTGCATAGCTTAGCTCTGTTTGACATTCATTTCCTCAGCGTTTTCTCTCTCTCGGACCTGGGTAGTCAAAATAGTTTAGGTGGAAGAAGAGCTTTGAGACTCTCAAAAAACCAAGGCCCCTCCCTGTGTGTGTGTGTGTGTGTGTGTGTGTGTGCGCGCGCGCGCGTGCTTGTGCGACGTGTGTTTGTGTGCATGCGCTTGTGGTGCCTGTCCTTGTGGAGACCACAGGTGGGAGGCTTCCTTGCTTGCTCCCCAGCTTGCTTATCCAGGCTGTCTCACAGCTGAACCTCGGGCTAGCTGGCTGAGAAGTCCAATTAGCCAGTTTGCTCTGTGGGATCCTCTGCCTCCTCTTCCAATCGCTGCATTTACAAGCGGCCTGCCACGTCTGCTTGGCATTTACTCGGGCTTCAGGGATCCAAACTGCGATCCTTAAATTTGCATCATCAGCACTTTATTCATTGAACCGTTCCCCTAGGCTCCCAAAGCGTTTTTGAAAAGCAAACGAATATAGCTGGACGGCAGTGGTGCACATCTTTAGTCCCAGGACTCAGGAGGCAGAGGCAGGAGGCTGTCTGAGTTTGAGGCCAGCCGGATCTACAGAGTGAGTGCCAGGACAGCCAGGGAGATGCAGAGAATCTTTGTCCTGAAAAACCAAAACCAAAACCAAAACCACCACCAAAACCAAACAAAAAAGAAAAGCT
The DNA here is from genome assembly GCF_907164565.1 of Psammomys obesus. Taxonomy (NCBI): domain Eukaryota; kingdom Metazoa; phylum Chordata; class Mammalia; order Rodentia; family Muridae; genus Psammomys; species Psammomys obesus. The sequence goes on from NW_026591086.1 coordinate 3,548,659, forward strand.
TTAAACTGTCCTGTAAGATAGAAACTAGTGTCTGTGTGTGTATGTGTTATCATTTCAAGTCGTAGTAACCAAGGCATAACAAAGAGGCTCTTCCCCACCTCCCCGAAGTTGGGGAGTCGGAGCTCATTTGCTGTGTAGGCTGTTGGATTGTGCCTTTTCGGCGAGTGGCCCTGCTGTTGGGGGGAACCCCATTCCGGATCCCTGGCCCAGGGCCCATTTCTCTTTTCATGCCACGTCAGTGCCACTTTAACTAACCGCACTGTGACTTAAGATCTTTAACAGGGAACCCGAAGGGTCATCCTGCCCAACCAGCCCCACCCCAGCCCTTCACCCGATCGTGACCATCCTGGCTGTGCTGAGAGTGTGGGGCTTTTGGGCTCAGATCATCTGAGCTCCCAGTTGAGATCTGTCATTTTCTGTGTCTGTGGTTCTGGGGAATTGCTCGGCCTCCCCTGGGGATCCAGTTTGCTTATCTGGAAAGTGGGGATGGCCAGGGTGCTTCTCTTGTGAATGCTCTGCGAGGATTAAATCAAGTCCAAGTTAGTGGTGCTTAGGGAGTTGATCAGCACAGCTATCACACTAGTCCTGAACACAGCCTGTGGAAGGCTGTGGGTTTGGGTCAGGTTTCCTGTTCCTTGCTCGTGTGTTTTATGTTGTAACCCACCGTTCTAATGGAAGTGGACGTGAGCAGCTGTGCTCTGGGATCACAGCTGTGTGCCTGTAGTCTGGGCAGGCCACACACTCTTCTCAAGGCAGGGTTGTCGCCTTCACTGTCGTTCCTACCCTTAGCGTTGTCTTCAGGCGCCAGGCCCTGGGGTAGCAGTGCCAGCAGATGGCTAGGGCCTGGGGCTTTGCTCAGTGGCGTCCCTGTCCCCAGGTTTCTGGTGAGTCAGTGCTCAAGCGCGTCTTAGCACCAGTGTGGGCTGATCTGCTTCATGAGGCTGGCCAGGCCACACCCCAGGGAAGTTTGGCAGTCAGCCTTGAACACCCTGGGCAGGGCCCCAAGACAGATGTAGGCACAGGGGAGTGAGCAGGGGAGCAGCCCATGGCTGAAGAGAGGTGACAGGCGTCCAGTCATGTGGGTGACGGGTGGGCCCTCGCTCTGTGCTCCCCAGATGTCTAGGTTGGCCTTGAGCGCGGTCTGGGTACTGAATCCGGGGGGTTGTTGGCCAGGAGACCTCTAACAGCAAGAGGTTGGGTTTCTTTTCTCCCCGTCTTGCTGAAGTCAGCTCTGTTGGGATTTCAGTTAATCAGTGGCTCTCCCATGGTAGGCTTCTGGATTCCCTTGAGAGTGGGTTGTTGTATTTCAGGTTCCGGTACAGTACCCTGGTACGGTGCCAGTTCCTAGATGGCTACTAGGTGGACAGTGGCTGCTCAGAGTCACTTGCCGTGGTATCTAGCATGGGCCTAATGGCAAAGACAGAAACACAGCGGTGTGCAGGCTTGGCTCAGCGAGGCACATGCGTTCTCGCCCTCGCAGGTGAGGTGGGCGGCTGCAGAATTTAAGGTGGCAGCTGCTGGCGGCTGCTGGGGCGGACATGGATTCCTGAGGGGGTACTGATGTGGTGCCTGGATTTCCACCCTCAGTGTTGAGTGTCTTTGCAGGCACAGTGTGTCTGTGCCTGCATTGTTTGTCATCGTTAGCTTTAAATCTCACACTGATGCCTAAATTGGTGGCACATTCGCCCTCGGCGCCTGTAGCACCGTTCTCCACCACAGGAACTCAGGAGGGTTGTCGGATGACCTATGAGTCCAGCCAGGAGCGTCACCAGGTACTTTGGCTTTTCCTCCAAGCCCCACTGCTTGTTTATTTGGCCTTGTCAGGGACCATGGTAATTCACGGGAGCGATGTCTGAACCTCTTCTAATGGCTTCACTGTCAGCAGCCATTCCCGGGGTCTGAGGTTTGCCATCATTCATTTGCCATCACCAGGGTCTGAGGTTAATTCATTTAAACGATGGCCAAGTTCCAAAATGTGTTTGCTTAACCACTTTTCTGAAGAAAGAAAGAAAGAAAGAGAGAGAGAGAAAGAAAGAAAGAAAGAAAGAAAGAAAGAAAGAAAGAAAAAAGAAAGAAAGAATTATATCCTATACACTGCTTCCTTCAGCACCTTGTCTAAACTGAGTGTTGGGAGGGGACCTTGGGTGCTGTTCACACTAGCTTTTCTTCCTAGTGGCCGCCATCTGTCTGCTTGGTAGGTTTTTTAAACTCTCATGTTTCTGCTTTAGGTTTTGGGGTGTTGATCTTGCTAGCCTGGCTTGTCACTCCTGCGGGCACTTCATATAGCCCCTTCTTGGGAAAGTCACTCCTTTCTTCCCAAGCACCCCCCCACCCGCCGCTTCCTATCCTGTGCCACCCTCTGATTCCCTAGTTCCTGGAGAGGGGAGAACCAGGCCCAGGAGGAGGCAGGAATGCTCTAAATGCCCCTCCCCCATTGCTGGTGTGACTTTTTTTTTTGGGGGGGGAGCAAACCAGTGGCTTTCTCAAGGGACCTTGTTTGCTCAGCCATTGTTCCTCCATATTAGAAATCATCTTACATTCACTTGTTGTGTATGCACGTGGAATTTGGTCAGAAGACAGCCCAGCCTGCAAGAGTTCAAGCCTTCTCCCACGTGGGTCCCAGGGATAGAATTCAGGTTGTCAGGCTTGGTGACAGGCACCTTTGCCCTGAGCCATCCTCGATGTTTTATTGAGACACTGGGGTAGGGTAAAGGGTCAGGAAAGTCAGGTAGACCTGAAAATGTCTGTTAAACTGAGAGCAGGCGAGGGGCCACCTGAGAGCCCCTCCTTCCTTCCTTGAGCTCCCGAGACAGGCTCTCGAGCTTCCCTTGAAAGGCCACAGAGCCATCAGCTCTCTGGGGCCTGTTTCCCTGGGGATACTCAGCTCCTGGTTCCCTCCCAGGAGACCAGGCTCTAGGGAGAATGCCAAGTCAGCACACAGAGGTCGGAGTTTTAGCCCCAATTTCAGTGAGGTTTAACCCGCACCCTTCCCTCTCTGGTTTGTATTTATTTCTTAGCTGGTTGAAGCCAGGATGTTACTGTGTGGCCCAGGCTGCTCTCCTAGGCTCTAAAGATCATTTTTTCGGCCTCAGCCTCCTCGGTCCCCAGGACCAGAGGGATTGCAGGAGTGCACTGCCCGGTTCTTTCCTGTGTGTATCTGTGTTTACAGAGCTAGGAACTGAACCCAGAGCCTGGTGCATGTCAGACAAGCGCCCCGCTGCTGGGTATCCCCAGCCTTTTCACCCTTTTAAACACTGTGAAACTGACTCCGCACTAAACCTTGAACTTACTCTGTAGCCTAGCCAGGCCTCAGACCTGTGATTGTCGTGCCTCAACTTCCTAATTAGTTGGGATCACGGCCCCGAACCACGAGGCCTGCCTCGGTTACCTGATTTTGTGAAAGCAGTCTTAGAACTGAGTTTGAGTGCTGTTTAAGACCCTGCCTCAGGCTGGAGAGATGGCTCAGTGGTTAAGAACACCTGTTGTCCTTGCCGAGAACCCGGGCTCAGTTTCAGCAACCACGAGGCGATTCACAAGTATTCGAAACTCCAGTTCTAGGGAATCTGCTGTCTTCTGACCTCTGTGGGAACCAGGCATGTTCATGGTGTGCATATAAAACACTCCCAAACACATAAAATATATCTTTAAAAAGCTTTACTTTTTCTATAATTGTGTGTGAGTGTTTTGCTAGTATGTGTGTACTGTACATGTGTGCAGTACCCACAGAGACCATAAGAAGGCACCAGAACCCTTGGAACTGGGGCTGTGAGCTGCCATGTGGGTGCTAGGAATCGAACCTGGGTCCTCTGCAAGAACAGCAAATGCTCTTAACAACAGGGCCATCTCCCCAGCCCTCTGCCTTGTGTTGATGTCTGCCTGCACATCAGAGGAAGCAGCAGGTCTTTTTTTCAGAACTATTTTTTGTTTCATTTGAAATTTTATTTATTTTATGTGTCTTTTAAGTATTTTTGCCCGTGTGTCTATCACTTGCATGCAATGCCCAAGGAGGCCAGCAGAGGGCATCAAAACACCTACAACTGGAGTTATGGATGGTTGTGCGTTGCCACGTGGGTGCTGGGAGCTTGACCAGGCTCCTCTGCTAGAGCAAGTGCTCTTAACTGCTGAGCCGTCTTTCCAGGCCCCAAACTAACTATTCTTGAATCTGGGACCCTGGGAAGACTTGTTTACAGTAACAAACCTTGATTGACAAGAAAAATCTGGTCTATAAGAGGCTCTGCGGTCCCACTGGCTAAGGTCGGGTATTCCTCAACAAAAGTGCCTGGGAACAGAAGCGAGTCAGATATTGTACCCTGCCCCCGCACTGTATTATCTGCAAATGCATAATAAGATATCCTGGGTAGGGAATCCATGTCCAAGCACAGAAGTCATACCCTGAAAGTAGTTTTACCTATTTCTCTGTGTGTGTGTGTGTGTGTGTGTGTGTGTGTGTGTGTGTGTGGCATGTATATGAATGAATAAATGCTTGCATGTACGTATGCATCGTATACATAACTGGTGCCCTCTGAGGCCAGAAGAAGTTGTTGAATCCCCTGGACCTGGAGTTACTGCTGGTTACGAGCTGCCATGTGGGTGCTGGGAACTGAATGAACCCTGACCCTTTCTAAGAGCAGCGACCGCTCTTAACTGCCAAGTAGTTTCTGAGGCCCCTCGCACACTCTTTCTAATATGCCTGTGTTTTCACACACGAGGCCGAGTATGGAACTTTCAGTGGCGTGGCACTGTGCGAGAACTCATGATGTTCGAGGTTTTCAGATGGGAACCCTCGCTGGACGCCCGGCGCTGTGCTGAGCATTGTCTTGTTGGATAGAGCCGAGCAGGCAGGGTGGTTGGGAACAAAGGGTGCTGTGTCTCTGAAAGAGCTAGGAGGAGGTAGGTGCGAGGGGCGGGGAGTGTCGCCGGGAGAGCTGTGAACTCCTTCCTCTCCTGCTCTAGTGCAAACAGAACCGCCTCTGTCACCCTGTTGAATGCCAGCTGGGCCGTGAGAGCCACAGGCGCATTTGTTGATCAGGTTCATTTATTATTTGCTGGAAACCAGATCCGATGACCTGCTTCCCTGGCCCATCACTGGAATATGAAAATGGCTCTGTTATTTGAGACCATTATTCCTCCCTTCCATTATCCTGTTACATCTATTACTCCCAACATTGAGAGGCTTCGTGCTCCATTACCGGGTGCTGTGGAGAGGATTCCAGCCCTGGTTCTTGGCTGGCTGATCTTATTTAAATTTCACCGGTCATCCAAATTACGGGACCCTGATATAGTGTAACCTGGTTTAAAAAAAAAAAAAAAAAAACTTCAGAAAAAAAAAAAAACAACCCACAATAATTAGAAAACCCCAAGAATCTAAATTTTTACCGTGTGGACAACTGATTTGAAATTTTTTTTAATTACATCTTTTTAAGTGTTGCGTGTGGTTGTGCATGTCACAATACACGAGTCCAGGTCAGAGGACAACTTGGAAGACTTGGATCTCTCTTTCCACCACGTGGGGTCAGGGGATCAGACTGAGGTTGCCAGGCTCAGAGAGAAAAATGCAGGTGCTCGCTCACCAGCCCTCAGCCAGTAGATTTAGAAATGCCACATGCATCGCCGATATGTTCAGAGCCGTCTCTCCCAAGAGTGTAGCATGAAAAATCTTAAACACGTGTGCCCCCACCCTAGAAGCACTACCTACGAGCTGGGGAGATGGCTAGGAAGTGCTCTCTGCACAAGCCTGAAGACCAGTGTCTGAGTCCCTCCAACCAAGGTGGACCTAGGAGTGGTTGCTCGCATCTGTAACCCCAGCATTACAGCGAGATGGGGGGGGGGGGCAGCAGAAGCTCCAGCGCCCCTAGCCTGGTGTACTTGAATGTCTAACATTAGAGGCTTTGGGTTAGGGCCTTGGATGCCCTCGCTGGATATAATCATTTTGTTTTTTAGATTTATTTTTTATTTCTAATTACATGTTTGTGGCTTGGTATATGTATGTGAGTGCAGTTGTCCCAAGAGGCCAGAAAACACTGTCAGGATTTCCTGGAACTAGAGTCACAGGTGGATGGGAACCGACCTTGGGTCTTCTGCAAGAACAGTTCATGATATGAGCTGCTGAACTATCTCTCCGGCCACCTCACTGGGGTCTCTCTCTTTTTTCTTTCTTTCTTTATTTTTTTGAGACAGGGTTTCCCTGTGTAGCCTTGGCTGTCCTGGACTCCCTTTGTAGACCAGGCTGGCCTCAAACTCGCAGAGGTCCGCCTGCCCCTGCCTCCCTGAGTGCTGGGATGAAGGGGTGTGCCACCAGCTCCTGCTCTCCCCAGGGTTTCTAAGTAAGGTTTTTGTTTTGTTTCGTCGTTTGGCTTTTGTTTTCCTGTTTCTGAGAATAAAAAAAAGCCCAGGTGGGGTTAAGCTTTGGGTTGTGTTTTCTTTCTTCCAAAGCCTTGAGAATCGCCAGGGAGGGATAGGTTGGTGGCCTGTGAACCAGCATGATCAGGAATGTAAATACACTTCGCTGCAACACACGGGTGCGCACACACCTGACAGCTGAGATACCGGCCAGTCATTATTGGAAACGGATCTCTGTGGAGATCTGTAGAAAGCAAGAGGCACGGCTTCCTGATAACCTTTTGTCCTCTAGTCGAATTTAGAATATAAGATTGGAAAAAAAAAACAACAAAACAAAACAATTCAAATTAAAGCATTAGTACAGATTTAAAGGGGAAAACCCTGGTAATTCTCTAGTAAAGGACGAGGACCGCACACAGGATATTAAGTACCGAAGCAGGTTCAGAAGTTTCGCGTCTTTACTCTGACTCGACCTCAGCGACGTAGTGGCCGCCAGAGCTTTTGCAGTTAGAGGCCTGGCTCCAAGCTTCGCCCTCCTCGACTCTGAGAAAAACCCCATGTGTTGTGCAATAAATCACTGGCTCTTGACCTGTGTCCTGGAAGTGCTGGTAGCTGATGTCATGGCGTGCCGCAGTGCCCCTGGGTAGCGAGAGGCGCAACCATTGTGTGCAGCTCTGCGCGTCTGCAGATGTGTGCTGGCGTGCCGTCGTCCAGCGGCCATCATGCAGTGAGTGGCAATTTGCGACTCTGAACCACAGAGCTTGTTTTACTGTTCTGTCAGGTCCAGCCATGTAACCGATAGCAGATGTCTGCATTAAAGGCTCTTCGCCCACCAGGATGTATTTGCCGAGCCCGAGTGGGTGCTGACCGTCCCTGGACATTGACTAAAGCACACAAGCTGTCCCTTTCCTATTGGTGACAGCATTTGGGGCTCCAGTTCCCCCTTCCTTATGACATTCTGAGACCACTTTATGAGTTTATGCCCCAGTGAGGAATCCTGTAAGTGGAGAATGTAAAACCAGAAAGGCGGCATTTGGCTGCACGCTGAAGTCCAGTCCTTGTTACCCTACAGCACGAGTTTCTTAATATTTTCTCTGCCGCTACAGAAATCACATGGCAAACTGAAGGCTGGCGGGTCCAGGAACCATTAGTAGCTCTCAAGAAAGCATCCAGGGAGTATGGATAAGAGTCAAAGGTTGGGGAAGAGGGCCCTGAAGGAGGCCTGTGGGAGGGATGCATGCAGGCTAGGAGAAAGGGCGAGATGGTCTGTGCCAAGTGACTAGCTAGTACCACTGGAGTAAGTGCCCTTCTACCCATCTCTCTGGCCAACTTCTGTTGTTAGTGCCTCATTACTTCTGAATCTTGGAAGCATAATGTGTGTTTTTGAGTGGATTTTGGGAGAAGGTCGCCAGCCCGTGGAAGCAGGCCAAAAAGCAGGCATTTTGCCTATTCGTGCAGCTCCCTCTGGTTTCTGGAAGGTACAGGCTTACCCATCAACAGAAGAGCATTCTTTAAAAAGAAGACAGGCTTCCAAAAACATCGTCAGAGTTTGTTGCCCAAACATCTCAGGTTCTTTCTGAAGACCGGGAGCCAGGGAGGTTTGGAAACACCTCTGTCTTCGTTTTCAGTACTAGAAACCCCAAACTTCCGGCTCAAGAAAGTGGGGGGTAGCTCCTGGGAGTTACTTATTTATTTATTTTTGGCCAAGGAAAGGTTTTTTTTCTGTGTTAGAGCTGCCACCTTTTGTCAGTAGGTGGTATTGCACTCCAGCTTCCCTTTGCTCTGTGCTGTGTGGCTGGGATTGAAGGCAGGGCCTCCCCTGCACCAAGCACGCACCCAGCACGGAGCCACACACTCGTCCAGTGGCTTCAGTTTAAAAGCCATTCATCTGGGGCACTTTTTTTTTTTTTTTTAAATTATCACAAAGCTCTATGAGAGTGTGAAGGCACCAACCACCTGACTTGGGGACTCTGCGTGCCACATCTCTGCGTTGTTTCTTGGGGCTCCTGGCCAAGCCACCAGTGTATCAGGTTCCAGCCTTTAAACAATGGCTGCAGGGAACCAGCCATTCCGCTTTGCTCAGTATTTGCCTCTTTCTTCCCCCCCCCCCCCCCCCCCCCCCCCCCCGTATCTCTGTCTCGCTCTTGCTCTCTCTCTCTCTCCCTTTTTGTTTGAGACAAGGTTTCTCTGTGTAGCCCTGGTTGTCCTGGAACTTGCTCTTTAGACCAGGCTGCCTTGAATTCAGAGATCGGAAGTGCTGGGATTAAAGGTATGTGCCACCACCACCTAGCTGCCACTTTTTTTTTTTTTTAAATTATCCTTTTATTGTTACTGTTTTTTTCTTTTTTATCATTTAAAACAATTTAAAATTTTAAGTATGTTTCGATCATATTTTTCTCTCCTCCAAATCCTCCCAGATCTCCTCCCCTTCCCTAGCCACCCAATTTTAAGTTCTTTCTCAAATTGAAATAAAAATTAAAACCCCAATACAACAACAACAAAAAAAATCCCCCCACCAAACCAAGAAAACAAGATAAGGCAACATCCAAACCGAAAACGAAAACACAAAATTGCAGCCAACTAAAAACATACAAAAAACCTTGTGGAGTCCATTATATGTTGGTCAGCTGCCCCTGAACAATGAGGCCTGCCTTGGAATAGTTGATACATCCAGTGTCACTCTACTGGGGAAACGAGATTTACCCCTCCCAGCAGTTATAAATGACAGTTCATTGTTAATCTTTATGCTATATTGGCTAAGTTTTACATTGATTTAATATATATATATATAAAACAAAGCCAGGAATGGTGGTACACACCTTTAATCCCAGCAGTTGTGAGGCAGAGGCAGGCAGATCTCTGAGTTTGAGGCCAGCCTGGTCTACAAAGCAAGTTCTAAGGACAGCCAAGGCTGTTAATATTAGAGAAACCCTGTCTTGAAAAATCAAAAGTAAAATAAAATAGAAGTAAAACTATAAAAACATATAATAAGATAAAACAAAAACTGTCATATTGGAGTTGGACAACAGAAGGAAAAGAGCCCAAGAGAAGGCACAAGAGCCAGAGACTCACTCGTTGGCACACTCGGGAATCCCATAAAAACACTAAGTTGGGAACTGTATCTCTGCTGAGAGCCTGGTGCAAGCCCTGTGTGTGCTGTTTCGAGCTGTGAGCATGTTGATCTAGAGGGTTTTGTTTTCTCAGTGCCCTCCATCCCCTCTGGTGCTTATGCGCTCTCCGCCTCCTCTTTCATAGTTATTTTTTTTTCTCTTGTCTCGGTGAGTTGTTGTAGGCATGGTTGCTAGTAGAACTTGCCTGGCTAGTTGGGAAAAGAAGCGAGGATTGGGGGTGGGGGTGGGTGCCGAGGGACCCAGACAAATCAGCCCCGAGGTCCCCTTAGACCAGGGCAGAAAGTAAAAGCTTATAGGACAGCTCACAGACCTGTGGTACTAAGTGTTTTAAAGGGTACTTAGGGCTAGGAGATGCGGTTTCCTACATTCATTTATTCGTGTATAGAGTTAAGAGGACAGACAAAGTGCAGGAGTCGGTTCTACCATGTGGGCCCAGAGGATCAAACTCAGGTCATCAGGCTTGGTGGAAAGTGACTTTATCTGCTGAGTTATTAGCTCCATGGCCCCGACAGGCTTCTGGTGATGGATTGGGGGAGGACTGGAAAGGGGAGCGAGAGGAGGAGGAATGTGCTGGAATACCCTTTTGAGATATTTAGTGTGTGTGCTATTAACCTAACGGTGTCCTGGGCTGGGGAGGCAGCAATCGAAAGCCCTGGGGTTTGAATACCTCCCGCCCCCCACCTGCCACACCTGGCTTGTGCTTCATGCGTGTCTGTTCTTCAGCTAGATACCAGCAGAAGAGAAAAACAGACCTGGAACAGCAGAGACCACAATGCTCAGAGACCCAGAGGAGTTGAGAGGCACAGGATGGCTGTGGGGAGGAGGGCCATGTGAGCTGGCAGAGGCCGGTTTTTCCTCTTCTGTTTAATGATTTATTATTTTTACTTTATGCATACAAGTGCTGTGCTTGTGTGTATGTCTGTGCACTGTGCGTGTTTGGTGCCATCAGGGGGCAGAAAATAGACCTTTGGATTCCCTTGAACTGTGGTTACAGATGTTTGTGAGCTACGGTGTGGATACTGGAACCAAACGTGGGTCTTCTGAAAGAGCAGCTGGTACTTTTAACTGCCAAGCCACCTTTCCCGTCCTGGTGGCAGTAGTTTCTAGAAGAAAAGCAGCAAGATGTGTTTCCAAGGTTGTCTGCAGCTTTGAAGAAAACCCAGCTTGGGAGTCTATGTGTCTAACAAAAGCCCTCCACACTAATCTGGCAACACCATGTGAAGGACCCTTACTCACTAAGGAAGCGATGGAGGCTGTGTGTTATGCTGAGGCCCAGCCCAGAGGATGTCTGATGCAGGCAGAGTAGCTGAGACAGCAAAACATTGGTTCTGGCCTTCTGGGCAGTTATGGGGGGGTTGTTAAAACAGCAGTATTACACCTGCCTAAGAAAGTACTGGCGGCTGTTTTTATAGAACAATATTTTCTGATGTAGCAAAGATTTAGCTGGTATATTAAGTGAAAACCAGCTTACCAAAAAACGATTTCATTTTTATAGAAATAAAAGTGGCTGAAATGAGTGAAGTGGCTCACACTTGTGATCCTAGCACTTAGGAGGCTTAGGCAGGAGGATTGCCACAAGTAAGGCCAACTTGACCTGCATAGTAAGTTCCAGGCCAGCCATGGCTACGTAACATGACCCTGTGTCAAAAACAGAACAAACAAACAACAAACAACACCACAACGGGTAGTATGTGAGTACAGTTAGCGAAGAGGAATCTGGATGTTTTTAGAAAAAAGAAAAAGGGAGTCAGGCCTGGGGCCCCAGCTCAGTAAAGTGCTCGCCTGTTGTGCATGGAACCCTCGGTTTGGCCTCCAGCACCACTGAGTTACACAAAACAGGAGTCTTCAAAATGTAAAATAAAACAGAAACAAGAAACTGGGAATGGTGAGGAGTGGCTATCTTTGGGAGGCAGGTTCACAAGTGATTTTATTGTCTTTGTGTTTATCAATATTTCCTACATATCCTCCTAGGAATAAGTCGTTTTTTTTTGGTTTTTTTTTGTATGATGCATAAATAGAGTCAGCAGGATGGCTCATCAGGTACAGCAGCTGGCCACCAAGCCTGCTGTCCTGAGTTTGATCCTTGTGACCTACATGGTGAAAGAGAGAACTGACTCCTGAAAGTTATTCTCTGGCGTTGACACATGGGCGGTGGCGCAAATGCACAAAAATGTGTGCGTGTGTCTGAGAGAGAGAGAGAAAGAGACGGAGAATTCACTCAGTTCACTCACTGTTCCTTTTGTCTCTTCAGCAGACAGGAGCAAAGTATCCAGTATGCTGTCCCGACGCCTTGGTAAGCGCTCCCTCTTGGGAGCCCGGGTGTTAGGACCTAGTGTCTCCGAGGTGCCATCAGGGGCCGGCCTCCCCTTGGAGCCACAGATAGAAGTGCCGGAAGGAGCCCTGCCCCAATCCTCACTCACCTCTAAGGACCCCGTGTTCCAGGATCAGCCCAAGGAAGTCATCAGGGCTCTGGGTACCTCAGGCCACCCACAGGTGGTCTTTCAGCCTGGACAGAAGGTAGGTTGATCCCAACACAGACACATAACCTTGAGAATCGAGACTGGCAGACTAGTGGTGCCTGAGTCAGACCAGGGCATCTCCATAATTGTCATGCGGAGGAAAAAGTGGCCAGGCATTCTGGGGGTGCTCAGAACCTCAGATCAAAGCATGGCCTTGACTCGCTGGCTTTCTGTTTGCCTCACTTCACAAATGTAGGTGGCAAGGAGAAGGACTTTAGACTGCAGAAGCCAGAGAAGCAGTTTTCGGAAGCTGCAGGTGCAGGAGTAGTCCAGATCTGAGGAGAATTTTCCTTTCTTGTACCCTTTGCCATGGCTGGGTCCATGGCCACCTAGGCCTGATCTGTCACTAGATCCAGATTAGTGGGGCTTTAGCCTTCTCTGGGGTCCATCCACAGAGACCTGGCCTTTGTCTTCTCTTGAGGCTTGATGTCCCCTAGACCTCTGTCCTCATGAGATAAGATGGCTTTCCTGCTCCCAGGTACCCTGACGGAAGGAACAGTCTGTCTCTTTCCCTGTCCAGTGAATGCTGGGGCTTAGAACTCTCCAGAAGAAAAGCATTGAGTAAGAGGCATATAAGAGTTCAGGGGCAAGGAGGGGGTGGGTGATGGATGAGCATGAATTTGAGATTCAGGGAAACCCCAGTTTCTGGCCTGCTCACTAGCTCCTGGGGTAGAGAGTGTGTAGGGAGCTGAAGGAGAAGATTTGATCCCACATGGCTAACCTGAGCGCTTGGGTAGGCAGCAGGTCCCTGGGAATCCCTGCTTTCTCCTGGCCTGTTTAGGCTGCTGTAGTGGAATACCTAAGGTGGGGTAATGAAAAGACAGTAGCTAATTTGGCTGAACCTGCAGGAAACTGGGAAGTCCAAGAGGAGGATGAGAACAGGAAGTGAGAGGGTCTACATCCACCTGTATCTCCCTGCCTGCTCCACTCCCTGGCTTAACTCTCCTGTTGTGACAGGCCGTTTGAGAGAGCAGCAGTTCTCATGACATACTTGCTCCCACTAGACCCCACGTCCTGACACTGGTCTCGGGCATTAAGTATCTAACATGTGAACACCCCAGTCTTTACACGGGGTGACTGCCAGATCTTAGCGCAAGCTCAGACTTCAGCGGACAGAGCTCGGCACCTATGTCTCGGGGGCTTTGGTGTGGGAACTCCTGAGTGTTGACCACTGGCCATCATTCCCCTGCAGGTCTGTGTGTGGTATGGAGGTCAGGAGTGCAAGGGCCTGGTGGAACAGCACAGCTGGGCCGAGGACAAGGTGACAGTCCGGCTGCTGGACCAGAAGTTACAAATCTGCTGTAAAGTGGAAGAGGTGTGGCTGGCGGAGCTGCAGGCTGCCACACCCCAGCTGCCAGCCTCGGAGCCCAGAGCCCAGGTGCCAGCCTACAGACCTGTGTCTCGGAACATCGATGTTCCAAAGAGGTTTGTACGAGTGGCGAGGGTTATAGATATGGTCTGGGGCGTGGTGTGGGAATGTGGGGTCTTGGGTACTTACTTGCTGGAATAGTGAAGCGAGATAAAGAAGAGGCGTCCTTTTAGGAAGCTGGGGTACCATTCTTTTTTCTCCATCGCTCTCCTGTGCTGACGTGTATTTGGTTTGGTGAAAGTTTAAACTCAGCTCATAATTTTTCAGGAGAAGAGACAGGAGCAGATGGCTTAGATTGGTGCCAGGGCTGGTTCTATGCAGGGTGGAGAAAAAGATTTCAGCCTTGTGGGCCAAGCAGACTCTGTCCTGACCACCTGTTGCAGCAGCCATCGACCTACAGGCACAACTGTGCTTCCTTCAGTGCAGACTAGTCAAGATCCCCAAACGTTACTGCAATTCTGTGTCATCTGTATGTGTCATTTGTCAAGAAGTAAAGGGCTTTTGCTTGTTAAATAGCATTTAAAAATGCCATCCTTTCATAGCTCAGAACCGGACAGGCAGGAAGCCGCTGTCGGGAGCACAGCTGCCATGATTCTTCACACTAAAAACCCCTGGGTGAAGAATGGATTTTCTGCCCTAGAGCTTAATGTTATGATGTCACCAGGGGCTCTGGATGGCAACACACACCCTATGGTATATCTCTGTGGACCTTTTAAGATTTAAAAGGAGAATCTGGGGCTGGGAAATGGCTCAGTGGCTCTAAAGTGCTCGCTGCACAAGCCCAACAGCTGCAGTTCAGTACCTGGAGCCCATGTACAGGTGGAAGGTGGAGGAGTCTACCCTACAGAGCTGATCTCTGACCTCCACATACATGCTATGTCATGAGTGTGCTAGCCCTCACAACATGCGCTAAAATAATAATAATAAAATAAAACAGAGAAACTTTGCCAGCGGAAGGATATGCAGACAGCTAAGCCCATCCCACCCCTGTCTGTGGGTATGGGGAATGTTGGCAAATTAGGAGGCTTAAAAGTGTTTCTTACTGCGTTCATTTATCACGTTTGGGGGGTGTGCAGGCTGTGGTACACACTCGGACACCAGAGGATAACTTTCAGGAGTCAGTTCTCCCACTCTGTGGGTGCTGTGTCCTGAGCTGAGCTAGCCAGGCTTGGCAGCCAGCACTTTTACCCACGGAGTCGTCTCGCTGGCCCAGAGGACCCAGTGTTTTAAGACCAGAGGAGCAGCGTTTCTGGTAGTGTATCCATGGGAAGGCCAGCAGAGAACTTGTTTTTCTCTTGAAAACACAACAGAGATGATGTAGAGTACCATTTACTGTGTTTACTGTGGTCTGTCTGCTTCAAGCCCAGTTGCTGAGTTTAGTAGACCTGGTGTATAAAGAGTGAGTGAACGAGGCAAGCCACTGGCCGTTTATTACATTCCAATTTTCCCCAGATACTCTAGATTTCAGATAGGACTTACTTCACTTCCGAGTTTAGAGGAAAAAGAAAAGCACATGAAAGATTCTAGGCAGCCTGTATAAAGCATGGGGCTTAACACTGGGAGATGGTTTCATCCGGTTATTTATTTTATCCTGGTTTGTTTGCCCGTTGCCTTATGTAATAGGCTCTGTTGACATTCAGAAGCTGACAGAATGCCATGTTTATTTTGGCAGAGGGGGAGAGAGAAATCCATTAGTGTAATTGTTTCCTCTTAAATTTGAATATAAGACAGGGGGAAGGAGGTAATTACAGTGTTTAGATTCCAGTGGGTATCATTTATTCCCATGCTTCACCTTACCCTCTCGACTCTTCTCTCTGCCCTCCCCTCCAAATAAAATGCTCCACTGTAAGTTGCAGGGGTGGAAGGAGAGTTTCAGGAAGGCCTTTACCTTACTGTCGGTTGAGCTTATGCTGGTTGACTGGGTGGGGCTCTGAGGAGACCGCTGTCAGTGTAAGGTGACCCCAGGAAATAAGCAGATGTGGCAGCTTCATCTGTGGGCATTGTGGGACCCGTTGAGCCCAGGAAGTAAGCACTCCCCCCCCCTCATTTGAATGCAGGAAATCAGATGCGGTGGAGATGGATGAGATGATGGCGGCGATGGTGCTGACGTCCCTGTCTTGCAGTCCTGTGGTGCAGAGTCCTCCTGGGGCTGAGCCCATCTTCTCTGGTGAGCGAGTGGGGTTGGGCTTGTGCCTGGCATGGCAGAGGCCCATGGCTCTCTCTTCCCAGCTTCTGATTGCCAGGGTACGCCCGGCAGTAGGGTTCTGGAGGCCCGTAAGACTGTTGGTCTAGAAGTGCACGCACCTGAGCAGAAACCTCTTGGTGCTTTGTGACAGTGCCTGGGCTCAGCACCAAGCCAAGCTGCCCCGCCACTCAAGCATGGGAGCCCGGACAAGGCCTACAGGAACATTTATTTGGTTCACAAAAGCAGAACTCGGCTCAAAGGTCCCCTAGGGGCTTCTGATGATCAGTACTCACTTTTCAGTGCCCGAGTCAGCCTCACCGGTTAGAGCAGGTGCACAGGCCACATACCAGAGCTGAATTCTCGAATTTGATTGCTTTGTACAAACCAATAGTGTGGGCCTGTGAAGTGGCTCTGGGTGAAGGTGCTTGCTGCTAAGCCTCACCACCTGTGTTTGGTTCCCGGGACCCGCAGGGAGGAAGAAAAGAATTGACTCCCCTAAGTTGTCCTCTGACTTCCATTTATGCATGCTCGTTCTCTCTCTCTCTCTCTCTCTCTCTCTCTCACACGCACACGCATTAATAAAAAAGTCCCCAGTAGTATGACTTTTGATTTATGGATATAAATAGAGTTCTCTGGTTATAACCCCTACGTCCTTTAACCAGTCCTTGGGGTGGAGGCAGCCTAGAGAAGGATTGCAGAGTAAGGCTTTTGACCACACTGGTAGGGACTTAAGTTATTTTAATGGAGAATCCTTATCTGCTTGTCAGCGTTTTAGGAGAACATGAAGCTACTTCTAACTCATATTGAGAGGAAAGTGGCCTTTACAAGTGTCCCTTACAAGTAATCTTTGATCGAAAGCAAACTTTACTCCACCCAGAGGCTGTCACTGCACTTGGGGACATCTAGTGGTGAATCCTAGCAGTGCAGCCTACTTTACTGAGCACAAAGAAGACCCCGAGGAGGGATGCCAAATTCTCAGGAAGTTTAAGTCCAAGAAGTTGAGTCAGCTGATTCAGGGAAGTTGCTGAAGGGAGTTCCCTCTTGGATCCTTGTTCATGGGACCATGATCAGTTGTTCCGGACACTTCTTGAGTTCTGCCCTAAACATCTACTGTTTTAAATTGTTTGTGGCTGTGGTAATCTCTCAGTTTCTAGGAAGAAAACTTTAAGACAGGACAGGGGTACCCCGGGGAGGAAGGGGTTCTTTACCCTGAATCCCATTCGGGCAAGTGACTCCTAGAAGTAAAGAGAGCCTCGCCTGGAAATGTGGGGCCTCAAGGTTGGCCCAGCCTTCAGATCTGCCCTGATCACTTCGGGTGACAGTGTCTCTTTAAGGCCAGGGTCAGGGGACTCTATACCATCCGGATATGAGCTGGGACTGCTGGGCGATAAGGTTTTCACTTTTTTTTCTTGCTATTCCTCTGTATTAGACTTTCAGATTACCTTGTGCCATCAACTGGCTTGGCGCGAGATTGGAAGACAGAGTCCGAGAGTGTCTAACTTGAGCCTAAAGCAGCCCACAGACCCCATCAGTTGAAAAAATACAAATCTAGGCATGGGGTTTTGCTCAGTGCTATAGTGCGTGCCGAGAATGAACAAGGCCCCAGGTTTTATCCTTGGCACTACAGAAGACAAAGAGCAAAGTAAAACAGTAAACAACAACAACAAAAAAAACCCTCCACACACAATCAAGAAAAACTAAACAGGAGACTCCTACTTGTAATGTGTGTTTTTCCTTAGGGGCAGGTGGCCACTGCAGTGACAGGTAACACAGGGCTTCCTGTCACCGAGAGGTCACCTGGCTGTATTCTCTGAAGAGTCCTGGGAGGTTTCTTTTCATACCCTTGTCCAAGTTGACATGATTGGAAGGGATTTTTCAGGAACAAAGGTATCCCACTTGCTTTCACCTTGTGAATATTCCCCGCCAGGCTGGGCCCAGGGCAAGTTCCTCCTTTTAGCATGGACAGCATGAACTAGGTTTTACTCTCGTTCTTTTTATTAATCCTCAAAGAACTGAGGTTGCAGTATGCATGTGGTAGTCAGTGATCACCCATGTGGCCATGGCAGAAAATACCCAGCGGGCAGAGCGGCTGTAGCACCGAAAATCACCGTAGTATTTGCACCTGTCCTGATCTTATAGCTCAGGAAGAAGTTTCTTTAATGATTAAAATTGTTTAGTAATACTTTAGTTTTTACCGTTTTATTTTGCTTTGATCCCGGGGATAAGCCTGACTGTTCTTCCCTTCCTCCACCTCCCTGCCTGACCAGTTTCCCGTGCAGCCTGTGGCGACCCATGGAAGGAGAGCGGTGATGTGTCTGATAGTGGCAGCAGCACCACGAGCGGGCACTGGAGCGGGAGCAGCGGCGTCTCCACCCCCTCGCCCCCCCACCCTCAGGCCAGCCCCAAGTACCTGGGAGATGCCTTTGGGTCTCCCCAAACTGATCATGGCTTCGAGACCGACCCTGACCCCTTCCTGCTGGATGAACCAGCCCCGAGAAAGAGGAAGGTAGGTGTCTGGTGAGCATGTGGCGTGCGTGGGGACAGCAGGGACACCGTAGGTTCCAGGTATTTCTAGTCTTCCTCTGCTTCACTTGTCAAATTCCCAGGCTGAGGTGGCTGGTTCCTCTTCTTTTTCGTTTTTTGGGGTATGTGTTTGTGGGTGTGCACGCACATGAGGCCAAGGGTCAACCTCAGGTATTGTCTTGAGGTGCTGTTAATCTCTCCCTCCTCACCCCATCTTAGTTGTTGGGTTGTCGAGACAGGCTCTCTCACTGGCCTGAAGCTCCCCAAATAGGGTAGGTTGGGTGACCAGTGAGCCCGGGGAATCTTAGGTCTGCCTCCCCTCTTGTTATTGCACTCGAGTGCCCCTCTCCCCCTTTTTCCTTTACTGTGACCAGTGAGGCACTTCTCAAGTGCTCTTGTGCATGTTCCTACATTCTCCGGGAGTCCCTTCCCTGGAGTTTTCTCTTTTGGGTCCAGCTGATGGTGGCAGCCAGCTGAAGTCCTCATCAGGCAGTGAGAGAGGCCGGGGAGAGGGAGGCGCAGACACCAGCTACTAAGACTTCTCTCCCCCCCAGAACTCCGTGAAGGTGATGTACAAGTGCCTATGGCCCAGCTGTGGCAAAGTTCTGCGTTCGATTGTGGGCATCAAACGACACGTCAAAGCCCTCCACCTGGGGTAGGTGCCAAGTTCGGTGCCTCTTCTCCGAGGCGCCGTTTAGGTGTGTCTCTACCCTGCTAACTCTGCACGACCCGCAGCCTACCTTCTGGTGAAATGGCTTGCCTCGGGCGCCTCCCAGCGCCTCTCCCTGACCGCCGTTAGTTAGAAGGATGCCTTCCCTGGGCAGGGGGATTGTATCACGGTCACTGTTGATGCTCTTGCCCCAGAGCATGAGCTCTGTGTGTCTCGTAGTTGTTCCTTCCTACCTGGTGCAGGAAGCAAGAGGTTTCAGTTCTGGGTAGAAGTGGAACAGTTTGGCTCAGTCGCTGGTGAGCTTGTGTGGCGTGGACACGGCAGCCACGTTTCACTTCTGCTGCATGTGGGAGTTAAGTGTACCAGCTGTCGCACTAATGTGAGGGTCTCATCTCTGAAAAGTAGGCATGAACTGCCTCACAGGCCTGGAGAGCGTGCTGGAGATGGGGCCTCAAGAGGGCTGGGTCTGTGTCACACACGTTTGCTGTTGTGTGAGCTCTCGTGCCAGGAAGAACGTCTCCCGTGGATGGGCATGTTCTAATCCCTTATGATGTCCTCTGGGAGCAGGGCTCCTGGGTGCTCTCTTGGGCATGCCCCCCAACTTCCTAGGTGGGCACAAGCAGTCAGTTCCTCCCTGTAACTTTCTTTCCACTGGATTCGAACCAAGGCAGCATGTCCGTAACGGTGGCTGAATGTGTGTTCCACACAGGGACACCGTGGACTCTGATCAGTTCAAGCGGGAGGAAGACTTCTACTACACAGAGATGCAGATGAAGGAGGAATCTGCTGTGGCTGTGGCTGCTCCCCCTGCCCCGGGGACGCCCACCGGAGAGCCAGGGCCCGCCTCCCGTGTGACCAGCCCGTCCCTTGCTGCTCTTTCATTGCCTCCACCCAAAGTCCAGTCCTCCGGCCCAGAACACCCTGGCCTGGAGGCTTCCCTGCCCTCAGTTGAGCTCAGCAAGTCAGCTCCTGGCTCCTTCTGGCACATTCAGGCTGACCACGCCTACCAGGTACGGAGCAGCCATATGTGGGGGGCCCAGCCTGGGAGCTCAGTGGTCACTGGCCGTCAGGGCACAGGCCTCTGGTCACCTTGACTCAAGACTGAGCCTTCTGGCCAAGTTGCTGATCTCACTTCCACAGAGAGGGAAAAGGAAAGGCTGGGGATGTAGACCAGTCAGTAGGGTGCTTGCTTCACACACACACACAGGGCCCTGGGTTGTTCCTCAGCACAGCAGAAACCCCGTGTGTGCTAAGTCCCAGCACTTAGGGGCGGAGGCAGGACGAGCAGAAGTTCAGGGTCACCCTCGCCTACAGAGGGAGCGGAGAGCCAGCTTGGGCTTCTTGAAAACCCCGTCTTGACAATGATGGCAGACAAAACAAGAAGGAAGAGACAGGACTCCCCCGTGACGCTGGCAGAGGGGAGAAGTCCAGCCACGGGTCGGTATGGGATGGGAACTGAGAGCCGGCACTGTGCAGACTGGTTAGAAGAGCTGCTGGGAGTGTACAGGGCTTCCCAGGCAGCCCCTCAGCTCCGAGGGTTACATTGAACGGTCCTGCTTTGAGTACCTGCTAGGTGTCAGCATTGGCTTAGGTAAGCCTTCCAGTTAGAGTAGGACATGGCCCCTGCTTTCATGAAGTGTGTGCTGGAGCTAGTGTTAGCCATGAGGATTTGGCCGGGACTAATCGTAAGCTGTCAAAGTGCCGTTTCCTCGGGACACGAGAAGACTCGACATAAGGCCCAAGGAACACCACTCCGTCAGGCTTATGGGCCTGGGGAGTTGTCCTGGTGAGGGGGCAATGTCATTTAGAATGAGCTTCACCCTTTATGCTAAGTTCACACGCCCGTATGCCGCTCTGAAGCCCTTTTTTGTGTTTATAGTTTGACTTTGGCAGACTTGACCAGTTTGCAAGTTAGTAAATGAAAAGCAGTGCTTTCAGCCAGCTGTGCCAGTGCGTGCTTGTAATTCCGGTGGTACCCCGGAGGTCAAGGTCAATGTGGGCTATGTAGTAAGGCCAGCTGCCACCCTAAAACCGGTGGTGCTTTCAATGAAGGGGGAAAAACACCTTGCAAAATAAGTGGGCTCTCCTCGTTAGAATTAGTGGCCACTTAGTCTGTATCTGACCAGGGCTCAGCCTTCGCTGACCGTGGCATCTGGATAGTGTGGCTGGTATTGTTATGGATACATCTAAGCCAGACTTCCCTGCTCGTATCCCCACTCCAGAGCAGTTGTCTGGCAGTTCTCTGTCCTGTTCCAGAAGTACCACGCAGACTCAGGAGGCTTTGAACTTTTTGCCTGAAGCATGTTCTCAGTAGGCGTTCCAGCCACAGAATAACCCTGTAAGGAATAAGTCACGAGGCTAATGTGCAAGCAGTCCCAAGGGCAGGGTCACGAAGTCAGACTGGAGCCTCTCTGGAAGGAGGCGGTGGGTGTGTTGAAGGGTTAGAGGCTTTGAGGCAGATCACAGGAAAACCTAACCTAGCTGTCTTGGTGTTTCCCAGTAGGCAGAGGTGAGACACTGGTGTTGCCAGCGGGAAGTTACCTGGACCTGAGGCAGATAGGCATTTCTCAGTTAGAGCCCAGACTGATGCACTCTTGTCTTCGCAGGCTCTGCCGTCCTTCCAGATCCCCGTCTCCCCCCACATCTACACCAGCATCAGCTGGGCCGCTGCCCCTACCACCACCTCCCCCCTCTCTCCGGTGAGTGTGTACCCCAACACCCCAAAGCTCTTACCTGCATCCCCAGGGCCGGGGGCCTGTGCATCCTCGGTCGGGCTATACTTCCCCTCAGCAGCTATAAGGACACTTCCAGGGGAGTCAGGTGGAGCAGTTTCTTGCTTAGAAATATGCTGGGCAAGGCTAGACTCAGTCCCTTGTTCTGTGAGCGTCTGTGAGTGCTTGTTAAGAGTTCCAATGCCTGGATGAAAAGGAAGGGAGAGAATGTGGGCCTGTAAGAAGGGAGAACAACGAGGAAGATCCTATGTGCACTCGGAGGCCGCGTGGCCTGGACCAGAAGTCAGGCCACCATGGACGTGGACCCTTGACTCTGAACTGAAGGAAACTGGAAGTCATTAGAACCATGCATGGGTGGCTCTAGTCTCAAGTCTCTGCCACAGAGA
Organism: Psammomys obesus; assembly: GCF_907164565.1. Classification (NCBI taxonomy): domain Eukaryota; kingdom Metazoa; phylum Chordata; class Mammalia; order Rodentia; family Muridae; genus Psammomys; species Psammomys obesus. Next base: position 3,570,513 of record NW_026591086.1, read on the forward strand.
AGCCTCCGCCACTGCAGAACCTAGTTACAGAAGGTGTCACTAAGGCATTACAATGCCTCCATTTGTCCCTCCATCTAAGTCCCCTAAAGCCTTATGGGTAGCTCCCGCTTCTGCCCCTGACCCGACCCTATCTGCTGAGAATGTCCTCCTAGAGGAGGTTGCACGGTCCCCTGCACCAGCACCTGCTCTGGGGCTCAGGGAGTCGTCTCTCTGTCCTGAGGGGGGGCGGGCGTCATGCTCACAGCTCATGCTTGTATTCGTCACCCCCAGGTCCGGAGCCGCTCACTCAGCTTCAGCGAGCCCCAGCAGCCGCCACCCACCGTGAAGCCTCACATGATCGTCACCTCCCCGCCCCGGGCTCAGAGCAGCAGCAGGTGAGCCGCCCCACCCCCAGCCTTCTGCTTTCCGCCCGCCCTCAGCACTGGCGGGGTAGACTGTGAGTCTACCCGGCTGGAGTCCCCAGGGTTAGGTCCCCCGAGGCCGCGCTGGCCGAGCTGGCCTCTCCTCCCTGCATCTCTGGCTGCAGGTGCCGCTGACAGGCCCTTCCAGCTCCTCCGCGTTTGCCTGCTCAGGCCCGGCCGGCCGTTGTCTGGGTCTCACCGCCATTGAATGACACCACCCTCATCTCATTTCCTGCCAGGAAAGCCCGTGGAGAGGCCAAGAAGTGCCGGAAGGTGTACGGCATCGAGCACCGGGACCAGTGGTGCACGGCCTGCCGGTGGAAGAAGGCCTGCCAGCGCTTCCTGGACTGAGCCCGCCCGCCCGCATCAGCCCTGCCGCTCCCCACCCTGCGCAGTAGCCGGGAGGTCCCCAGGCCTGCAACCATCAGCAGAATACAGATGTGGAGTGGATGTGGGCAGCGGGGCCCCCACTGGCTAAGATATAACACTTAAAAACACTTTCTCCCCACCTTGTTGGGGCTGTTTTATTTTTCAAGAAAATGAAATGAAACTATTTTTTCCCCCTAAAAATAGGAGAGAGCCAGAATTGACCAAGGGTATTCTGCAGCGAACCAGAGACCAAAGAATCACCCCCCCAACCCTCACCCCCACCCCATCCTGCCCTCCCTGGGACTAGTTTGTACGCATCAAAAGTAGGACAGGAAGTCTTGCCTGCTTGTGTGCTGAGCTAGGAAGTCCTTTGCTCTCTCAGTTATTCCAGAATGGACTGGGAGCAAAATGAATTTACTTTTTTTTTTTTTTTTTTTAGGAAAAGAAAAAAAAAAAAAGAACATTGTGGCAGGTGGATGGCCCACAGGGCAGTACCAGGGCCCTGGGAAGAGCAGGCAGTGCTTTGGTTTCACTTCTGTTGGGGCAGCTTCTGGAGATGGAAGAGGGACATCCTTTTATGATGGCAACTTTTGGATCTGGGTCCCCTCAGTAGACTTTGGCTTCTTCTCAAAGCCTGTCCCAGAAAAGCCGAGCCAGGATGAATTCAGCTTGAGAGTGTGGCCTTGAAACACTACCCTGAGCACCCTTCCAGCTCTGAGAGGAAGCGTGGGGGGAGGGGGGTCTCCACAGAAACTAGGCTCCTGCCGAGTAGAGTCCTTCCCGAGTCCGCCTTCCCTCCAGAGTGTCACAGGGGCACTAAAACGTTGGGTCTTCTTGTTGGGTGTGGAAGTCTGACGGCAAGGCCTCCTTTTCCTGGGGGTTCTCTGGGAGATCCTTGCAGACTCTGCCTCTGGGCTGTCTACTGACATCCCAGGTGTCACAGGCTCAGGGAGTGCCACCAGGCGACCACTCCAGGGACTGAGCCGCATTGACTCATTAATTGTCACGGAGACAGTCCTCCTGACCACTGCGGCTCCACCGGTGCCATCACACGGGAAACACACAGATACTTTTCAGTCTGAGACACACTAGGGACTGTTAGAAAACCCGTGAACCTGAGAGATTGCGTGTGAGAGGCAAAAAGTGTAGCGGTAGCCTGGGCTGCTGGCAGAGGGGGTCCCCAGTGTCTGGGGTGTCTTTGGTAGAGATGTATTTTTATAAGGAGCCAGGGCAGCCAGAGGGGGCTCTGGGCTCTTCTGCACCTTCACCTTCATGGCTAATTAAGAGCTGGTGACCGAAGTTCCTTCTCTCTCCCTGCTTCCCACGAAGCTCAGCTTCCAGTCTTATGGAGTGGGTAGGGAATGTAGAGAGAAAGCGTCTGAACATGTGGGGACCCCACCCAGAGGCTCTCCTCTCCCGTTCTTAATCCCAGCGTGGACTGAGCATCCACTTCGGCAGAGGGGTTTTAACCCAAGCCTTGGTTTGGAGTTTGCAGATGTGTCTGACTGTAATGGTTTTCTCCATTGGAAGTAGGCTCCCTATGCCATTGGCATGCCAGGCAGAAAAGGAAGGGAGGGGAAATAAAAATTGATGGGACGGATGGCTTAAAAAGTGAGGGAGTTCTGATTTTGTTCGGTTCCTTTTTTCCATTTCCGTGCAGCCATCCACCTCTGTGTTGGTTCCCTCTCTTTTCTGGTGGTGTTGGCCTCTCCTACCCACTGTCCCCATACACCCACCTACCCACCCCCGCCCCCTCGTCTTGATGCTTTCGAGTTGGTTCCTGACACATGGTCTGGCTTTTAGTTTGAAGGGCAAGGGTGGCTTGTGAACATACCCAGCCGCCAGGCCCGCTTTCTTCATGTCTGTATCTCCCTGCTTCCTAGCCCCATGGGTTTGGAATCTTGACTGGGTGAAGGTACCACAGGCGCGTGCTTTTGAAACCACCAGGGCATAGCTTGCGAACCGTTACCTTGGGAAACCATCCAGCCACGTTTCCATTATTCGGAGCTCTCAATGTTACCTTCAGACTTGGCGCCATTTTGGGAGCAGCCTCAGTGAGTCTGAGGCACCCTACTCACTCCATGCTTCGAGTCCAGGGATACTGTCTTGTGGCCAGCGGAAGTCTCAGGTACAAAGCCGAAGGGCTCTCTGGTAACATAGGCTTGGATCAATGACGAGGCCTTTAGCCTGCCCCTGAAAGCAGTACTGTCGCTTCAGACAGTTCTGTGAGCAGCGGCTGCCTTGTCAGAGGAAGTGTACAGCTGGATGCCTTAGAGGACCCTGTGAAATTGGATGTGAAAACTGATTTGGTGGGGATAAAAAACAAAACAAAACAAAAACCTGTTCTGTTACTTTCTGGTCACCCCAGGTTTTGACTTTGCCAGTGGCAAAAAAATAAATAAAAATTAAAAAAAAAGATTAAAACAAAATAAAAAGGGAGAAAAATCCCATCTGTGAATTTGTTGTATTGGCGCTTCTCCCCTTCTGCCACACCCTCCCCGCTGTCTTCCAAGTATTATTTTTACTGTTAAGATTTTTTTTAAATGTGAAATGAAATGTAATGTTTTTACAGCAATGACATGAAATATATTTTATAAGGAATAAAATGGTACATTGTCTGACTCAGTGTGTGCCTGTACTGATTGCTCTCCTGTCCCTACAGTAGGTGGTAGGTGATAGCCATGTGACAGTTTATAATGTCGGTAAGTTGGGTGGGGATGTAGCTGGGTGGAGGAGAAGGTGTCTGGCTCTAGGTTCGGTGTCCTAAAGCAAATTCAGGTAGGTCATATTTACCAGGGAGCAGGCTGGGTGCTTTTAGGGTCTGTTGTTGAAAATAAAATGGTGTTGGGCTAAATATTATTAGCCCTAATTATTACTATGGTGTTATTATCTTACCTGCTATAACAATAAGACACAGTCATCTGTTAGATTTTTATAATTAGCTTACAACACCTTGGGCTGGGCAGATATTTTCACCTACAATCTCAGCAACCTCCCCATTCACCTCCCAGCTCCGTCCTATGCCATCCACCTTAGCCATTCTTATCTGGGCTACCTTTCATCCATAATCTTAAAAATACATGCATATATATATATATATATAAAATCATACATACAATGTTGGCATTTTCTCCATCCACACCATCCTCGGAGTCCTTCCTCCCAGATAACCCATCGTGGTGCATGATGTACTCCTTCCTCCTGTCTTCCTGTCTGTCCTCTGCTTTCCAAGATTGTCCTGTTTCCAAAGCCTGGGAACCTTAGCCATGCCTGCCTCCTTCTGCCCTTCCCAGGTACAGGCCTTTATTAACCAACCAGGAATAATGTCTTAGGCAGGTTTTACACAAAAAAGATAGGGCAGTATTCAGATCCTGACGGCCATTAATTAGCATCATCGCAAAAGCATCAGACCAACCCCCAACAAGGGCCCTTATGGAGTACTCACTCTTTTTTTTTTTTTTTTTTTTCTTTCCAAACCAAGAGTTTCTTTGTGTAGACCAGGCTATCCTTGAACTCAGAGATCCACCTGCCTCTGCCTCCCGAGTGCTGGGATTACAGGCCTGGGCCACCACCTGGGCCTGGCTAGAGAACTTACTTTATCAGATGAGGATAGTGAATCACAGAGGTTTAATAGCTTGCTGAGGGTATGTTACTAGTGTGGGAGTGGGGTGAAGGCATTGGTATTGTAATCTGGGAAGTAACTATTTTCTGTGTCTTCTCATTCATTTTCAAATGAAGGCATGTTTTGGGCACATTTCTGTGCCTGATGGGGAATGGGCTGGGAAGTACATTCTATATACTCAACAGCTTTTCATAAAATAATCGAAGCAGGCTAACTTTAAAAGAAACAGGTTTATGAGCTGCAGATCAGCCACATCTCAGATCCTTTAGCTTTGCTGCTCTCCTTGTGGGGCTCCTGTCCCCTCCATGTCCCTCTATCCCCACACCCTTCTTCCATAAGACTCTCTGTGCTCTGCCCAACGTTTGGCCATGAGTCTCAGCATCTGCGTCTATCCCCTGTTGGGTGGAGCCTTTCAGAGGACCCTCTATAGTAGGCTCCTATCCTGTTTCCTCTCTTCCACTGCTTCTGATATCTATCCTGTTTGCCATTCTGAATGAGATTTAAGCATCCCCCCTAGGGTTCTCCTTAGTGTTTAGCTTCTTTAGGTCTGTAGATGGCTATCCTGTATTATACGGCTAATATCCGCTTATAAGTGAGTGTATATCATGCCTGTCTTTCTGTTTCTGGGTTACTCAGTCTCCATGTGGATCTCTGAGTGAGGGGAGCAGGGGTTGCCTCTACCATGAACTTGGTTGCCAGCCCTTTGATCACTTGCCCCTGGTGATGCAGCCTTGCCAGGCCACGGAGGAAGAGGATCCAGGCAGTCCTGATGAGAGTTAACAAGATATGGACATATGGCAATAGTGGAGAATTCCCCCTTTCAGTGGACGAGGAGAAGGGGCTAGTGGGAAAGAGGGAGAGAGGATAGGACTGGGAAAGTTGAGGGAGGGGGCTTCAATCAGGATACATAATGAAAAATTTGTGAAAAAATATGCTATGTATGAAAAGAAAGAGAAAGGAAGAAAGAGAAAAAAAGAAAAAGAAAAAAACAGGTTTAGAGGTCTAATGCAGGCTCTTGTAAGGACTTCCTTAACATGTCACCTCCCAGCAGGTGGCAGTGTTGGGAAAAAATGCCAAGAGAGGGATCACAGTGTGAAAATAGGAAGCCAGAGAGGCTAGGGTCCCTATGTCCCTTTCTCAGGTACCAACCCCCTCCACCTGAGCATCATGCTTCCCACACATGAAGGTTGGGGACCTCCCCAGACATCTCCAAACCATAGCATGGTGTCTACAGGATATATACAGTCTGCCCCTGAGGGCATTGATGTTACAGGTTTGACGTCACAGCTGAAGCTGTCCTCTGTGGGCAGGGTCCTCAGAGCAGAAAGCATCCCCCCTCCACTGGCTCATGCAACTTTATTCCAAGAAGAGCCTGTCAAATCAGGTTGAGGGAAGTTGTGGGGAGATGTGTTTAAATGTTCAAAGTCTTCACTAGAAGGGGTGTGTCGCTCTTGGAAGAACTACTGCACCCCTCCCATCCAGCTTCTCTCTACACAGTCTGGGCTGGCCTCCTCCTGCCTCCCAAGTGCTGAGATTACAGGTGTGCATCACCCCGATGGCCCTGGGAAGACCTTCAAAGGGTGGATGGGGTGCAGGATGGAGACCTGGAGATCTCCATCTCCTGGAGATGGAGATCCTTTTTGTATTACCCTGGTATTCTGTGCAGGAAAGGCAGGGACTGGAGTGAGTGGCTGCTGAAAGGGAAGGAACCAGAGGAGTGGCAAGCTGCTGCTGGGGCTAGAGGCCATCTCTGGGGCTGGGCTCTAAGGCTCCCCAACATCGCTGGATGGTGAAGGCCCCTTGATCTTGGACTTTTTAACCTTGGGACATGTAAGCAGGATACATTAACCGTTGTTCATAGTTTACCTGTTCTGTGGTACGATTTTTCCACATCAGCAGATTCAACAAACTGCAGACTGAGACTCTTAAAAAACAAATTGCACCTGTCCCATCCAAATACAGACCTTTCTTGTTATTTCCTAAGCGGCACAATAAAACAACTGTGTACATGGTATTAATATTGTATTAGGTTGTAGAGATAGAAATAATTTCAATACACAGAAGCATGTATGTAGGTTATGTACAATAAAAGTTCTTTTTTGTGCAGTGAATGATTTTGCTACCCACAGGGGGTTCTGGAACTATTTCCTCTAGGATATAGAAAAACAGTTGTATTCTGCTATTTCAGCAGCAGCAAATGGACTGTGACAGACATCTACTGTGTAGACATTGAACTGGTCAGTTACTCCAATTGGGGTTTTCTTTTTTTTTTTTTTTGGGGGGGGTTCTTGGCTGGACTTTTGACAGTCACACACCCTACCACGTCTAATGTTCCGTGGAGAAAAAAGTAGGTAGGCATGTTTGCCACTCCTTTTCTCCGTCACAACGCACCAGGCCCAAGCCAACAGACCCTTGCCTCATGGAAGCTGTTAAAAAAATGTTTCTTCTGGGTCTAAAGCATTGCGTGGGATCTAGCAGCAGCTGGATATTCTCAGAGGTTAACCACTGTCTCCCCTTCAACCCCTGCTCACACATTGACGCGGCCATTTGCATGTGGCTCCACAATGCCTGCTGCCCTCCGTGTGTTCGTGTCCCAGCATCTCCTCGTGTCAACTTGATGGTGTATGCATCGCTGCCTATGAGTTTCCAGCCATTGCCTCCGGGAGAGGCGGCTCTCACAGTGCGCATTCGCCGAGTCCATGCTTCTTCATCACATCACTTAAAAGACAGCCAACACGTTTATCAACCATTTGCTCAGTAGAAGTTTAATGGAGAAAGTTGTCTCAAACAATCGGTCAAAAAGAACAGCTCTTTTACAAACAAGTTATGGCAGTGACGAGGCAAAACCCCAGGTCTGATTTCACATTCCTCTCACCTGGCCCTGGAATTGGGCAGAAGGTGAGTGAGGAGATGGGGCCATTAAAATGTTAGCTGGAGGAATTACAAAAATACACTCTGATGTAGCAACAGGGTGGTGGTGAAACATGCCATGGGGAAGGGCAACAACTGGGCAGGGAGGTGCTGTGGGTGCTCAGTGCCTCGGGAAAGAAGGACTCCTGGCTCCCGGCCGGCAGGTCTGGGTGTGGACACATGCTGTTCTGGGGATCACCCGGATGCCTGCGGAGACAGGAAGGGTTGAAACGTCAAACCCGGTAGGTCTTCTGAGCTGTCCATCCAGTTAGCCCACGTGACTAAAGCAACCCAAAGGAGGCCATGGTGGCATGTGGTTTCCAAGTGACCACAAGGGGTCGTTAATTGATGCCCTCCACTTACCTGCCTCTTTTGGGTACTACTGGCAGGAGTGACGCTTTGGTTTGTTTGTTTGTTTGTTTGTTTGTTTGTTTTTTGAGACAGGGTTTCTCTGTGTAGCCTTCCTTGGCTGTGAGTTCTGGACTCACTTTGTAGACCAGGATGGCTTCAAATTCACAGAGATCCACCTGCCTCTGCCTCCTAAAGTGCTGGGATTACAGGCGTGTGCCACCATGCCCACTTTTTATGTTTATTTTATCTATCTATTTATCTATCTATCTATCTATCTATCTATCTATCTATCTATCTATCTATTTATTTATTTTTGTGGAGTGATGCATTGGATAAAAGAGAGGGTGATGGGCTGTGACTTAAAAGGCACAGTGACAAGCTCTTCCCAGTAACACTCATCGCTGCTACCTGGGCTCTCAGCTTCACTGTCCTTAAAGCTCTGTCATGTGACCCAGGCTCTCTAAGCTAGGTGTTGAGAATATGGGGTCATGAGTGCCCTGCTGGTGTCTAGCAGGTCAAGGCCAGGTTCGGCAGAGGGTACTAGAGGTATAGGTCAGGGGAGAGGCTGTCCCCAACACCTGCTGTGCCCTTCTCAAAGTCTGTCTAGATTCTTCATTCCACTTCAGTGTTGGGTGCCCCCTTCCCGGATTCCAATCTTGTGAATACAGGTTTGGCATCGGCACCATAGGCTCCAAGAACAACTTTGGCAGTGGGAGCAGGCCAGAGTAGAAGGATTTCTATCATGCACAAAGCTGGTTGGGCTGTGTGTACGCAGATGAGCACAACCTCTCCTCTGGCTGGTGACAGGCTCGTGAACACACATCCACTCTGGAACTCAGCACCGAGAGTGTGAAGAAGAGAGAGAGAACGAACTGCTTACATGGCAACAGGACAGCCATTAATAATACCCAAATGAGCTCGCTAATGTACCCATCAGGAACTTTGCATGTTGAGCAAAGCAGCAGACAAAAGCCACTTATTAGCCCGGTTACAGCGCTTCTCAGCTGGAAGTATAATAGAAAAATAAGAAAAACCAATTGTCTGGCTCAAATAGTTTTTTTTTTCCTTTTTTTCAAATAAATTGATTCTTGCTAATGGGCTTAGTCTTAAACTGTCTTTAGATAAAGAATATTGTTGTGGTTTAGAATTAGATATGGGCTTTGCTGTCCCTTAAGAGCCCCTTTAAAAAATGCCATTAAGATTTCGAAGAATTCATGCTTATGTCTGGAAGATTCACTGCTAGATTCCAGACAGGTCAAGCTTTGAAAGAAGCAGAACGCTTGTCAAGAACTGAAGTTGTGACTTTAGAGTGTACCAGCTCACTCGGGTACTTTGGAGATGGATCATTCTGTTAAGAGAGATACGGAGGCCTTCTCCCCACAACCTAATAAATATGTCCATCTTTGGGGATAAGCTTGCTTCAAACAAGTGGCCTACCAACTTGGGCCATGTGGGCTGGCCCTGTGCCAGAGTGTGAGCACCAGAGATTAGCATATGGATGGACCTACCTCGAAAGAGGACTAGGAGGGACATGGCTACCTTGGACACATGGGAAGCAAAAAGAGACCATGTGTACTTCTCTGCTCTGCCTCAGAGATGGGCTGCGTCATATTGTCTCTGTTGGGATGCTATATTGTCAAACTAACGCTGCTTTTTGTATGAGAGGCTGTGTTTCCAACCTGTCTCGGGAGATGTGTGGGAGCCTGCTCCGGTTCACGTTAGCATATGTGAATGAAGGGACATGGACTTTCAGTTGGACTTTTCCTTAAATCCACTGTGCTAACTCCTAATGCCTTCCATAGTTATTCACTGCTGAGAACTGGGCTTGGAATCAGCCGGCAATAACTGGGCCTCTGCTGTGTGTTTTCTGATAGGGTTTATATGGCTGTGTAAGTGTGTACCCAAGGGTAGGAACGAAGCAAAAGAGAACACAAATGGCATCCTGGGAAGAAGCAAAAACTACAGGAAAAAAAAAGACTCATTCTTCCTTAGAATATTTAAAAACCCACTAGATCCATTGGGCCAAATTCTGGAATCCTGGTTCAGCATAGGTGTCGTTAACGATAAAGAGCTGGTCTTGCCTTGGCAAAGGGCCAGGATGACCAAGTTGTTAGTGGAAGAAATAAGAGCAAAAAGCACAACTCTGGGTCTCAGCAAAAAAGTCTTTGGCAAGGGGAAATGGGAAATATTAATGGTTTCCATGGAGTTCAGCCCAGCCAGCCTGTGCTATAGGGTGAGGTGGAAAAGCTGACTTTGAAGTAGAGCAGTAATCGGCCTTTTTGCAAATGGCTAAGAGGAGAACTGGCTATTGGTTTTTTTTTTTTTTTTTTTTTTTTTTCAGATAAAGTCTCTGAGGAAAGGTGAGCTGAATGGTTGCTATGGTAACTTGCTGTTAGAATTGGTCCACTTAACTGTCCCCATAGTAACTAAGCTCCTGGAGAGCTATAGAGGAATTAGTTATCTTAACATACTACTATTATCCCCATGGTAACCAGTCCCCGAGTGGGAGTGGTCAGCCTAAAGGAGAATGGTGGGAAAAACTTCGCTCTCTGGAGAAATGGGTAGGAGGCAGCTATGTGAATTTCTTCACCAACCAAACCTCTCAAGAGCTGGAGTCCTTGAGATGTGTGTGGGGAGAGGGAAGATGGAGTGTGAGCGTGTGTGTGTGTGTGTGTGTGTGTGTGTGTGTGTGTGTGTGTGTGTG
>NW_026591086.1:3580879-3581712 GCF_907164565.1 Psammomys obesus
TGTGTGTGTGTGTGTGTGTGTGTGTGTGTGTGTGTGTGTGTGTGTGTATTTGGGGCTGGCTAATGTGTTTCTAGGCCTGGAAGAGGCAGTTGGGTATATGAGGTCACTTCCTGCCCCCTGCTAGTTGGTGCCCAACTCACTCATGGGTTGCAGTGGCCGGTGCAGCTGGGAGGGGCTCCTTCTGGCTACACATTACCATTCTGGTGCAGAGTGCGCCGGCGCTGGCTTGACTGCATGCTCAGGACCAGGTACTGCCTCATAAACTCACTGAACCGCTTCTGGTTGGCCAACTTCCGGGCCGACTTCCGGGCCCCAGTGAAGCCCCCAAACCTCTTCTGCAGCTGCTTCTGCTCCACCTCCTCAACGTCCTCTGCGCCTGGCTCTGTCTCTCGCGCTTGCACCAAGCTCCTGACGCGGGGCATTCGCTTCAGGTGCTGCATCTCCGAGGCTTTTGGCTGGTAAAGAGCAGCTGACACGAGGTCTGGGTCAGCGGGGTCGAGCTGCCCGGGGCCACTGGCCATGGCTTTGGTGCATGCAGTCCAGAGAAGGCGGGGGAACACCTTCTCTTCACACTGGAGGATGCACACCTACCAAGACACAGGCAGGAGGAAGAGAAAAGGGTCAAAGCCAGGGACGAGCTAAGTCACAGAATCATCTGCCTCTGTTCCAGGTCGCGTGCTTTTCAAGTGCCATTTCTCAAGCAGTGTGCAACAGTGTGTGTGTACACGTGTATGTATGTAGATGTGTAGGCCAGAGGTCCACACTAGTTATCTTCCTCTATCACTAATTATTATTATTATTATTATTATTATTATTATTATTATTATTATTAT
>NW_026591086.1:3581722-3618227 GCF_907164565.1 Psammomys obesus
ATTATTATTATTATTATTATTATTATTATTATTATTATTATTATTATTATTATTATGTGTGAGTATGGAGATCATACTCACATGTGGAGTCTCTTTCTACCTTTATGTGGCTCCCAGGAACCAAACTCAGGTCCCTGACTCCAGTAGAAGCATCTTTACCCGCTGAGCTGTCTCACTAGTCCTTCTTTCTTTATTTTTTGAGACAGGGTCTCTTCTTGTCTTGGAATGACCTGGTCCACTTGGGCTATACTGGCAAGCCCCAGGGATCTGCCTGTCTCTGCTTCCCTAGTGCTGGGATCACAGGTGTGTGCTTCCATGCCTGGCTTTCATGTGGGTGCTGGGAACTGAACCCAGATCCTCATGTCTGTGGAGCAAGCACTTTACTGATGTCTGAGTTAGGGTTACAATTGCTGTGATGAGACACCATCACCAAACTTGGAGAGGAAAGGGTTTACTGGGCTCGCCCTTCCACATCATAGTCCATCACTGAAGGAAGTCAGGACAGGAACTTGGAACCATGTAAAAGGAACTTTTCTTCTACTGGTTTAGGTGTTGTCTGGGAGGCTTATTGTCTCCGTCTGCTAACCTAGGCCTAGTCCTGGAAGCTTCTAGCCTCCCTACAATCTAACCTAGGCCTAGAATGTTTTCAGCCTCTGAGATTTACTGCTTAATAAGCTTACCCTTTCTTGTTCTTACTGAGCTCTGGGCTGGCTGATTTAACTCAGCAGTTCTGGCCCAAACTCCCCTCCCAAATAACTTATCCAATCTGGCTTTTCTCTTGGCCTCTGAATTACTGTGCTTGGCCTCAAATTAGCTCCAGCAATCTGCTTTAATCTCTTGGCTCCATTTCAATCTCTGGCTCATTCTATTCCCTCAAGTCTTTCTCTGATTTGTCACTGTTTCTGCCACTCAATAGAATCACTTTCAAACATGGGTGCTTCCTTCTACAAACTAACGTTACCTTCATTGTTTGGGACCATGCCTGGACCTAAACTTTACCTGAAATTTGCTCTATCCCAAGCTGGCCTTGGACTCAGATCTACTTGCCTCTGTCTCCTGGATTAAAGGCCTATTTGTATTTCAGCTAGATTACACAGACATAGAAGATCTTTGTATGTGATCTCCTGCCAGAACAGCCATGTTCTAAATGAAAATTCTTCTACAGAGGCAGGAGCTGATGCAGAAACCATGGAAGAGTGCTGCTTACTGGCTTGCTCATCATAGCTTGCTCAGCCTGTTTTCTTACAGAACCCAGGACAAGCAGCCCAAGGGCTGGCACCACCCACAATGGGGTGGGGGTGGGGGTGAGGTGGGGATGGGGGTGGGCCCTTTCCTCCCCATCAATCGCTGATTGAGAAAATACCTTACAGATGCAGCTCATGGAAGCATTTCCTCAGTTGAGGCTCTTTCCTCTCAGATGACTCTAGCTTTTGTCAAGTTGACACAAAACCATCCAGCATAACTGATGAGCCACCTCCCCAACCTGTGTGCAGCAGATTTGCATATATCCCCCACCCCCCAATTTGTAGAGTTTCAGAGTTGGAAACAGAAAAACCCTCTGACTCTGCTCCGTCATTTTATTAACAAAGAAACTAGGGTTCAGAGCTGTGGCTGGTTTATGTCCAGGTGATCCAGCCAGTTAACAGAGAATGAAGGCATTCCAAATTAGACCCTGCTATTTCCTTAGGCTTTTGGAGTCTAGCGTAGCTCATGGGTGTTACTCAGGTAGAAGAACTCTATTTCTTTCTGCCATTGAGCCAGGGAAGGGCAGACTGGTTACAGAAACAGGGGCGCATGGGGTTAGGTCTGCATGTGTGTTTTAAGGTTGTCCTTTGGCTGGGGAGATGGCGTGGTTGGTAAAGTGGCTGCTGGGCAAGGCATGAGGATCAGAGTTTAGACCCCCAGCACTCATGTAAAAGCCGGGCGTGGTGGTGTGACTTGTCTGTCACCCTCGTGGACGGGTGTGAAAGGATGGAGAGAGGAAGCTCCCTGGAGCTCTGTAGACAGCCATCCTAACCAACTGATGAGCTCTGCATGCACCGGGAGAGACTCTCAGAAAACAAGGTGGAGAATGATAGAGGAGGACACACATGCACACAGGTACACACTCACATGTACTACACGTATGTACACACAAACAAGCGGGAAGTAAACTAAAGCCACTATATAAAGACAGTCCTAGTGTCACTAATTTTCATTCTACGCATACTAGCCACATTTATACATCATTTATAGCAAGTGATATCCAAACAACTCTGGATGCAGGCAGGTTGGGCATATGGCATGAAACCTATAACCTCCTGGACTTGTATCTGCTTAGATACCAACCAGGCAGTGCCCCAGGAACTCTCTGCTGCTAGCCTGCCCCTCCCCCCAACCCCCAAATCCTCTAGTGGAGAGCAGCAGCTGGACCGTGCCATCTTACCATCACCCTCTGGCTGATCCTGACCTTGGCTTCACCCTCCTGCTCTCCTATCTCCATTTGGGTTTCCTGGGAGTCTCACTACCAACTCTTCTTACTATGAGCATTTGACTTCAACCCTGACTCTCATTCTCATGTTCCTGGCCTTACCCAGATGAAAGCCTTCCTTCTCCTTGACCTTGCCATTGTGATGAAGGGTGTTTCAAGAGACCTTCATCAAACTGGAGCTCTTGTCTAGCTCCCTGAGCTGGTTGTGATGGAGAGGCTGTCCACTGTCCACCCAGAGCCATCTCTCTTCTTCTCTAGTACAAAACACTGACTCCTCAAGGCTTTCCCATCACTCTGTAGTCAGAGGTGGCAGGCAACAAGAATACAAATGACCAGTTGGGGCCTACCATGAACTTGGGGCTGGGTTGGAGGGAAAGAATACCCTTTTCCCTCCTTTCTTGCTTTCCTTTAGCATCCAGCTTTGAATGTGGGCATTTTGGGCCATCCTTTTGTTGCTAACTGGAAACCACGAGGTAACTTAGAGGGTGGCCTCCTGTACCAGAAGTCAAATGAGCATGGGAACAGGACTCTGGCAGAATAAAAATACAGGAGACCATAGGGCTATGACACCAGCCCTGAACTCACTTCGTGGATTGTCAAATCTGTCTCCTTGTGTCCCTGTTATATTGGTCTTTGATGCCAGCAGGTAAATTCAATTTTCATGTGATATGCTCTCCCCACCTACTGTACCTTTATTTCTATTGCTGTGATAAAATATCCTGACAAAAACCAACTTAGGGGGAGAAGGACTCATCATGTATTACTCCGGGTTATGGCCCATTGTTGCAGGGATGCCACAGCATCAGGAGCTTGAGACCGCTGGTCACATCACATCCACAGTAAAAACAAAAACAAAAACAAAAACAAAAACAACAACTCATGCATCTCCCTACTTTTTGTCACTCTGCCCTCTGATGGAAAGATCCTTTCGCTCCTATCCTTGTGGATCTGGCCATATTCTAAGTTTGCCTCTTTACCTTTATATTATCTTTTTTTTTTGGTTCCTTGCCAAGAACTGCTCTGTCCTGCCTGTGTGTTCCCACCCAATTTTGCATTCCTCCTGTGGGGATTTTAACGACATGATTTTAAGACATGATATTTGCACTAGTTAATCTAAAAAGGTGAGCATGTCTTACTCATATTTAAGTCCTGGGTAAGTATCTTCTTTTTATAGTAATTAGTAGACAGTCAATTAAATTCCCTTAAGTTCTGGATCTACTAGTGCGTAGACACCTTTGGGTGTCATGTGTCTTTTTAGAAAACGTGTGTGTGTGTGTGTGTGTGTGTGTGTGTGTGTGTGTGTGTGTGTGAAAAGTCCAGAGGACAACCTCGGGTTTCATCCTCAGGAATGTTGCTCATTTCCTTTTAGGCAGGGTCTCTCATTGGCTTGGAGCTAATCGATTAGGCTAGAGTGGCTGGTCCTTGACTTCCAGGGACCCTCCTGACTCCACTTTCCCGCTGCTGGGAACACAAGCACATGCCACCATGCCCTGCTTTTTTTTTTTTTTTTTTTTCTATTCCAGAGTAAGTTTAATTACAAAAAATGTATTGCAATTGTTATATCAAAAGCTTATTTATTTATTTATTTATTTATTTATTTATTTATTTATTTATTGACAGGGTGTCACTATGTACCCTTGGCTGTCCTGGACTTACTTTATAGACCAGGCTGGCCTTGAACTCACAGAGATCCACCTGTCTCTGCCTCCCTGAGGGCTGGGATTACAGGCGTCAGTCTCAAAAGTACTTATTGATGAATGTTAAACAAAACACTATAACTTTCCTTTCTCATAAATAATTTTGTATGGAAATAAATTTCCGTAAAATGTGCATTGATTGGTTCCAACCCCAATTCTGGAGAGTGAACTGGGGCCCTCATCCTGGCAAGGTGATCCCCTAACCAACTGAGTGCTTATGTGGAGGCTGAAGATGTCGGGGCTATGGATGCTAGCAGCAAATAGTTGTCCAGCTCCTTGTGTCTGTGGTGGCAGGTTTGCTGAGGCAGTGTTCTCCAGAGTCAGCAGGAGCACAGGGAGATTTGGGCAGCACTGATAAGGTGGGCAGAGAGTTGGGGTTGGGAGTGGCTCAGTCGGTTCAACTTCACAAAGAAGGAACCCTGGATGCTTGCTGAATTTTCCGAGCACGGAGTACTCCCAGGTTCCTTATTCCAGATGGTAATTAGATTTTGGGTCAATGAGAGGAAATGAAATTTTGTGATCAAACCAGATGCCGAGGTCTTTACTGAGATTCAATACAACTGCCAGATAAATCAGATACTGACCAAATCATCACAGCCGTTGGTTTAGGAGAAGTTTTGAGGCAATTCTGGGCTATCTAAATGCACAACTGCATTTTGAGTGCCAGATGGGCATCTGAGCCTAATGCTTAACCCTCTGGTCTGGGGTCCTCATCAGCCTCTTGCTTCACAGGGCTGGGCTAGCGGCTTATTAAGTGAGCTGGACACGCTTTCTCGGCCATGATGATGACACTGCTATATTAAGCCTGAGTTTACATGAGCATCTGGAGTCCTAGACTGGTGCCAAATTGATTTGTAAAGCTGGGCTTTTGAAGAGACTGAGCAAAGGGCCATTAGGATGTCTGGATCAGAGAGTAGGGTCCAGGCTGGGGGTGTACAGAGGGTAGGCCTGGGTTCCAGCCTTGCACCACATTTTAGACGCAGGAGTCCTCTGAGGGGAATGAAGGCAGCAGTGGCCGCCTTCATTGTTTTGGTTCCTGTGTCTGGCCGAGTGATGCTTAGGAGCTATCTGTTCTAGGAGGTCTTGCCAAAATATTCAAAGGCATGGCCAGGGGTGTAACTCAGCCATAGCTCACCTGCCTGGTTATTCACAGAGCCCTTGGTCCAATCCTAACAACTGCAAGATTTATAAAAATAAATTTAGAGGCTGAAGAGATGGTTCAGCGGTTAAGAGCACTTATAAGTACTTACAAGCACTTATGAGTGGTGAAGAGTTCTTATAGAGGCCCCAACTTCAGTTCCTGGCACTCATGGGTGGCTCACAACCACCTGTAACTCTAGCTCCAGGGGATCTGACACCCTCTGTTGGCCTCCATGGACAACTGGACTCGTGCACTTACCACCTCCCATGTACAATATACCTGCATACATACATACATGTATATAGAATGTGTGTCTGTGTGTTTGTATTCAAAGTCAGACACTAACCAGGGCAGCAGAAGAATAGCATGGAGAAAAAAAAAAATCCACCAGAAGGGTTTCTGCAGCCAGGTGTGGTGGCGCACACCTATAATCCTAACACTCAGGGAGGCAGAAGCAGGCAGATCTCTGTGAGTTCGAGGCCAGTCTTGTCTACAAAGCAAGTCCAGGACAGCCAAGGCTGTCTCAAGAAACAAGAAACCCTGTCTCAAGAAAAACAAAACAACAAAAAACACAAAACAGAATTGCTTCTGCAGCAAACCATCTTAGAACTGTCACTAACTGCAGGCAGAGATGCCAGGAGGCAGCTTCTGGGACAGTAGTTTTAGGACTTTTCAATGCATCTCCCTACACTGTTTTCTGAGAGTATATTCTCTTTGCCCCAGACTCTAAAATAACTCTGTGAAATGAGCCTCTTCCACTTGAATGGATGGACTAAGAGCCACTGACAATTGGGTGAGAAACCAGAGGGCACTGAAATGGGCTTGGATGTGAGTCATGAGCTGACCAAAATTATAGCCTAACAAAAAGCCAACCATGCATGGGCCACCTACCAGGAGTAGAAATAGAAAAATTTCTGATGGAGCCAAGTGTCCTGAGGATCCAGGGAACAAGTCAGGATTACATAACCTGGTAGAGAGACTGGGGGGGGGGTGATGACTCTACCTGAAATGAGAGTCCCTCATCATTCCCCCTCATCAGAGCAGACATAGGCAAGATTTGCAGACTCAGAAAACAAGTCATAATTGCCTATGTTCTTGGTATTTCGTTCAACTTTAAAATGGGTTAAAAAGGAGTATGAACTAGAAACAAAAAGCAGGTAACAGAGTCTGCAGGGGCCAGCAGGCACTGAGAAGCATTTATCTCCAACTGTGAGGCTTTTACCAATCCATTTTACCAATCCATTCTGACTTGTTTCTAGGAAGTAAAGTGAGTGCTGTCTGGACCCAAAGACTTGAGACGCTAATGGAGAAATAGAAGCATGCTTCCAGTTCTTCACCACCCAGGAAGGACCCAAATTCAGGACTTTACAGCGGCTGCCCAGGACGTGCCCAGCAAGGAGCCTAATGTTCTGAAGAATCATACAATTTCTACAAGACAGGCTGCCTTAGCCCTGTTATGGGCCACACGCTGGGCCCCATGCTGGGAGACCTAGATAGGTAAACAAAGGAATCTGTTCACACCTTAGCCAGAGATGGGGGTGGTGGTGGAGGGGAATGACACGAATGAGCTAGCCAGCTAGCCATTAGCACCAACAGCCAGAAAAAATACAGCTCATGAACATCACCCAGGAGGGATCCTTTTTTTTTTTTCATTTTCTTATCAAGTTCATGGTCAGATCGGTTAAAGAAACTGAGAGCGTGAGAGTAGGGGGTGAAGCCGGCATGTATATTGAAAATAAAGGTCACTGTGGAGAGAAGAACCCTGGTGGGCTTCATTTTCATCCTACATGCACTGGCCATTCCTGTCTGTGCACGCTCTACAGCAGTGGCCCGGGACAGAGGCAGGTTGGGCACGTGGAGGTACACACACAGTCTATTCCATCTGGGCTCATTCTTATATCCAAGCCAGGCCCCTGAGCCCCAGGCCCTCTGTGCTGCTGTTCCATTTCCCCAGGTACCTACTACAGTGTCTACTGACCATCAACCTGACCATGCCATCTCTCCAGCTCTTTCTGGCTGGTCCTGGCCTTGGCCTCGCCCTCCTGAACTGTCTTGGTTTGGGTCACCTAGAAGCCTCTCTTTTCTTATTCCTATGTGCTGTTTTAGCTCTGCCTCTGCTTCTCCTTTGTGTTTTCAGATCCAAATTCCTTACCTTTGCCTTTGTGAGTGAACAAAGTATTACGAGGTAAGTGTAAGTGGGGTGTAGTGGATGGGGTAAGGGAGAAGCAGGTGCAAGGTAGCAAGAGAGCAAAGGAAGTCAGGGTTCCCTGGGATCTATCGAGAGTGGCCGGACCTGGTTTTGAGCCCAAGAGAGAGGGGGTCAGGGGCATAGCTTTGACAGTTACCTGCAGCCTGGGTGAGAAAAGCCAGGGTGCATAGTGGCAACTCAGAAGGAGAGGGACAGAGAGGCAAGAAGAAGGCATTTGCCATCCCTATGTTCAGGGACTGGGCAGAGGAATAGAGGCCAATATAGAAGGTGGGAAAGAGTAGACAGAGAGGGAAGAGACCCATAAGCCAGGCAAGAGAAGCAAGAGATGTTTACGGAAAGATGAGATATCAGACAAATAGATGCTTACAGGAAAACACAATGGATGAGCATCAGAAACACATGCATTTGAGGGGTCACTGGGCTGCCCTTCCTGATTGCATGACTTCCTGTCCAGAAGACAGGTATGCCTGGGGCTGGAAGAGTGTAGTGTTGGTCTGTTGGGGCAGAGGCCATATTTCTACCTGGAGCCGAGAGACAGCCAGGTGTATTGGGCACGAGCTACACTGGATTTCGTGCCTGCACATTTGCCTTAAGGGACAGCAATGACTTGCTTAGTTTGAAAGGCTGGGGGGATTTGAAACACAGCGCCTTGAAAGCAGCTTTATTGACTTCAAAGGGGAAAAAATAATTGAATTATCCTGGATTTCATAGGTGAGAATAGCTATCTAGACTGAAATTAAAGGAGTAAGAAAGCAGTTCGTTTAATGAATAATAATTTAATGTTTGGTACTTCAAGTTGGGAATTTAAAACACAAAAGAGCATTTTGGGTGTTCATTGTAGAATCTGCAACATAGAAAAAAAATAGATGACAATATGCTTGCTCAACAGA
Source organism: Psammomys obesus (assembly GCF_907164565.1). Taxonomy (NCBI): domain Eukaryota; kingdom Metazoa; phylum Chordata; class Mammalia; order Rodentia; family Muridae; genus Psammomys; species Psammomys obesus. The sequence continues at coordinate 3,590,130 of NW_026591086.1, forward strand.
TGGAGAATGGAGAAAAAGTTACATATTCATAGAAATAAATCACTTGAAATAATGTGTAATAACATGAGAATTTTAACCCTGAGATACTACATAAAGTAAGAAAAAATAAGCCTCTCTTGGATTGATGCAGTACAATAGTTGATCTTTGTTGTCAACCTGAGGGCTTTAGAATCATGTGGGAGACACAGTCGATAAGAGTATTTAAAGAGAGGTTTTACTGAGGATAAAAACCCCGCCCTGAGTGTGGATAGAACCATCCCAAGAGGGGGACTCCAAGACTGAATGAAGACGTGAGGACTGAATGAAGACATGAGATGAGTATGACTATTCATCTCTCTCTGCTTCCTGACCGTGAATCCGATGTGACTGCTGCCTCAAGTTCTTGCCTCCGTAATGTCTCCTTCGTGATAGACTGCGCTCTCAAATCCTTTCTTAGATTTCAAGGATTTTTGTCACAGCAAGAGAAAAGTAACTAATATGTGGGGTTGAAGAAGATTTGAATTTTCTTTATATGTAATAGACGTATTATACATTAACACTGGGACAAGGGCATCCTGAGAAGATACTGGAAGATAAAGACGGAGGACCACAGGGGTCTGGTGGTAGAAAGGGAGGACCACAGCAGCTATAGTAGGAAGATGCAACTCAGCTCCACCCATTTCCTCTTGGTCACATGACACTGCTCAAGTCCTAAGCCCTCTGGGAGAGACCTGAGTGTCTCACTTAGGGTTTGCTTTGGAGTCAGAGGGAGGGGATGGCCCCTCAAGCTTCTGGACCTACCTTCAAGTTGAAGCTTTCTGGACCTGGGTGGAGCTTCTCCTGGCAGGTCAGACAGTCCCTGGGACAGCTGCTGAACACGCTGGAGAGCAGGCTGAGCAGCAGAATGTCGCAGAACAGGATTTTCATGGTGTAGCAGCAGGGGGCAAGAGGCTGAAACACACAGAGGACACCTGTCAGTTAGTAGTCTGGGGAGAGGGCTGGTCAGCTGTGGGGGCCATGACCCAGGGAGGCAAGCATCATTCCTCAGTGAGGGGATTCCTCAGGTGTGCGGTTCACCTGGGCAGACAGGATTATCCAGAGCGCCGGTGGCCCTGTTCCTGCCGTCCTGGACTGCTTTCAGTCATAGGCTGTGTGAACTCTGGATCCTGGGAGAGCACTTGTGATCCCTGCCACTTGGCCGGCCTCTGCCGATCCAGGAACAGCTGTGGGGTGGGGAACAGCTTTCCTGGAGGCCAGAGGCATCGCATCCCAGCTGACCAATGCGTGCCTTTAGGTCAGCCTCTTCTAATCTCAGTTTCTGTAGCCATAAAAGGGAAAGCGTGGCTCGTGCCTGTTTGGAAGATAAGATGTGACCTGTGAGGGCTGGGGTGTGCAAAGTGCAGGCGAGTAGCTGAGCGTGGTGGTGTAAGTCTCGAATCCCATTCCTCGGGAGGCAGAGGCAGGTGACTGAAGGACTAAAATTCTCCCTCTCTTCCTCTCAAGCTTCTCTGGGCTGGCCGGGAATGCTTGTCCTCCCTCAGTTCTTCCAGGAAGCTCCCCTGCGTTTCCCGTCTGTCACCCACGTAGGAACTGAGCTACTGCAAAGGTCTGAGTGTTTTCGTCTCTCCGGGATACGTATGTTGAAACCTGTGATCTCAGAAGGCAGCTCGAACAGATGAAAAGCCAGGAGGAGGAGGTGGGGGAAATAGTACCATGGGTGAAGTGTTTGCTGGGCCAGTTCAGATCCCTGGCACTCAGCAAAGGCTGAGTGGGCACGGTGGGCTACCTGTCATTCCAGGGCAGCGGGAGGTGGAGACAGGGACTCACCTGAGCAAAGTGGACAAATAATTGCTTGAATCAGTGAATTCCAGGTCTAAGTGGGGGAACCTGCTTCTCTCTAAATCGTCTCCTTAAGGATTGAGGAATATTATCTGAAGTCAATCGTGGGCCTCCATACACACAGTCAGCACCCCCCATATACTATGTACACATACAATGCACATACACCCCTATACTATGTAACCCCCCCCACACACACCAGAAAGAATGTTAGCAAATTATTCCTCTGGTTTATCTGTAATGACGTCTCTAGAAACAACGAGATCCTGGGGGTGCTGACATAATGGAAAGGTTAATACCTTGCTAAATGCGTAAGATGATACTTTGTTGGGAGGCTGTGAAGGGCGGAAGGTGGTGTCTGCTTGGAAGAAGTTTCTCACCTGACCCCTGTGCCTTACCCTGCATGCCTTCTCTTTTTGCTTTCTGCCAGGGAGAAACTCCTCTGCCTTGAGGGTCTCCTCAGAACTGAAACTCTCTGAAGCCATGAACAGAATAAACAATTCCAGCGATGAGGAAAGAAAGAAACCTAAAGCCCTAACCCCTGGGATGATTGACAGGAGAAGGTGAGATTTTGGGAGGGATAGTTAGCTCTTGAGGTATTGTCTGTGGATTAGGGACCAAGCCTCACTTAGCAATAAAGATGTTTGTATCTTGGCATTAGATTTCCTGGCTTCTAGAACCATGAGGAATGAATTGCTGTTATTTATAAACTATCCAGTCTAGGGTATTTTTTTTTCCAGAGCAGCCAACAATTAAGATGAAAGCCCAGGGGGGCTGGAGAGATGGCTCAGACGTTAAGAGCACTGTCTGCTCTTCCAGAGGTCCTGAGTTCAATTCCCAGCAACCACATGGTGGCTCGAAACCATCTATAATGAGATCTGGTGCCCTTCATACATGTATGAAGGCATACATGTAGATATTGTATACATAATAAATAAATAAAATTTTTAAAAAAGATGAAAGCTGGATTCCTGAATGCAGGGTTGTGGTGCTCACCTTGACATTCCATGCATGAAAACATTTCTAGAAAAACAGGTGAGGAAACCATTCTCAGACAGCAGAGTCAATGGTTAGTTAGTTGGGTTGGTAGTTTGTGATGTTTATGCAGAATTGCATGAAAAAAATCGTGATTTTTCTAACTCTTCTGCATCTGTGATGGCTATTCTTACTGTGGTGTCAACTTGACTACATCAGGGATTGACTAAACCCAAGCAGCTGGGTGTAACTGTGGGGGAGCTTTCTTATTACATCATTTAAAGTGTGAAGAACCACCTTTATTCTGGATCTTTTGTTTGTTTTTGAGACAGGGTTTCTCTGTGTTCCTTAGCAGTCCTGGAGCTCACTCTGGAAACCAAGCTGGCCTCATACTCACAGACATGCTCCTGCCTCCGCCTCTCTAGTGCTGGGATTAAAGGCGAAGGTCACTACCACCAGGCGAATCTGGATCTTTTGAGGTGTGAAGATCCACTTTTAATCCGGACCACATCTTCTGGTGACAGCCATTACGACACAAAAGATGGAAGCTTGTTTTTTATTCGCTTTCCCTCACTCTTGCTGGAAAGTTCATTCTCTCATTGACATTAGAGCCTACTTCTTTGGGATTCCGCTGTGAACACCAGCTGAGACATCCAGCATCATGGACAGAACAACTACTGGATTCTTAAACTATCCACCGGCAGACAGCCACTGTTGGACCAGCTGAACCACAGCCTGAAAGCCACTTTAATAAATCCTACATATATATGTATTTATGTATGAATATAGATCATATATGAATATACACACATATATTTATTCTATCAGTTTTGTTCCTCTAGAGAACCCTAACTAAAGTCTTAGATCAAACCTCTTGAATCAGAAAACTACTTCCTTGGATTATGGCATTTTGGGTTGAATCATCTTTACCTGGAGGATTGAATGGAAAGAGGAATAGGAAGCTAGTTTTGACTGTTAGCTTCACACCAAAAGTCCCTTAGGAAGAGAGTCTTAATGAGAGATTGTCCAGATCAGGTTTGTCTAGGGGCATGTATGTAGGATTGCCTTGATTATTAATTGATGTAGGAAGAGGCAGCCCACTACGGGCGGTACCTTTGCCTAGGCAAGAGGTCTTGAATAGTATATGAGAGATAAATCCAACCGAGAACAAGCAAGTAAGCAAGATTGCCTTTGTCTGTCTCTGCTCTAAATGTGAATGTGGTGTAAGTCCTTGTCACTGTGGCTTCTCTGCTTTGATAGACTCTAACCTTTAATTGTAAGCTTAAAGAAGTTGCTTTTACAATAAAATCGATTCTTATTTATGTGTATGTGTCTCTCTGTGTGTGCCACGTGTATATGATGGTGGCTTCAGAGGCCAGAAGAGGGCAATGGATCTCCTGGAGCTAGAATTCCAAGCAACTGTGAGCTCTCTGACATGAGTAATGAGAATCAAAGAGAAGAAAGTGACCTTAACCACTGAGCTAACTCTTCAGCCCTCTAATTGTGTAATTGTGTGTGTGTGTCAGGGTGTTTTTCTCATAGCAACGGAAATGAAGGTTGAACAGAAACTTCCTAGAAATAGTGACATTCTTTATTTGGGCCATAGGTGTGTATATAGTTTCCCAAACCCATTAAATTATAGATTTAGATCTGAATTTTACTGTATATAACTTTCCTGCATAGAGAATAAAAAATTACTGTTTTCATTGTTTCAATAGAAATGAAGGTTGAATGGAAATTTTATAAAGATATTGACATTCTTTATTGGGGCTATTAGGATGTATATATTTTCTAATATATTGAATTATAGATTTAGAATCTGTGCATTTTCCTGTATGTAACTCTTCAGCACAGAGAACAACAACAACAACAAAAAAAGAACAACAACTGTTTTCATCAGATGATTCTAGGAAATCAGTGAGATTTGCCTTTTAAATGCTGCCTGCTGGGTCTTCTAAGAAGCATGTAGTCTTGGGCTCTACCCACAACCATCGAATCAGGATCTGTGTTGTTAGCAACATTCCTAGGTGGCTTATCTGTATGACAAAGTTAGAGAGGTGAATGGGGACAGTCAACGGGAGTAAGGAAGGGGTGTGCAACAGGGAGCTGCCACGGAGCCATATTGGAAGACCACTGGGCTCTTGTGTACCAAGAAGTGTTTCCCATCTAGGGGATGATCGTTAGAAAGGTGTTCAGTAGATTTTTGTTTGTTTGTTTCAAATAGAGTCTCATGTAGTACAGGCTGTCCTTAGACTCTCTATGTTATTGAAAACCTTGAACTTCTGACCCTTCTATTTCTACCTCCCAAGTTCTGGGGTTACAGTGTGTACCGCTAAGCCCCATGTATAGTGTTGGGTATTAAACCCAGGACTTCACTCATACTAGGCAAACATTCACTGAGTTATACCCCAGCCCTTGGTAGACATTTAGGTCAGTGAGTTACCATTTGAAGTGGGCATCAAAAATGAGAGTTTGGTAACACAGAACCGGGGAGACCTGGGATCATAGCCTGAGAGTAGAGAGCAGATCAGTAGCCTGCCCATACCCTTTGAGGCCAGGGCTGGTCCAGATGGAGCAGGTCTCCTCTGTTCTCCTGGGAGACTTGTGCTTTATTTGTCCTTCAGATGCCAGCATGTCTTGAGCTAATAAATAAAGCACTCAGACATCTGTATCCATGAGTGTCTCTCCTATGCATTTTTCTCTTTCTCTAACCCAACAGCCAGTGTCTAGTTGAGATTTATTGCTTTATTATTGTAATAGTCTCCTAATTAGTCCAGCTAATGGTCTGGCCTCCCTCCAAGCCATTGGATGATACCATTTCATTCTTAAAATAATTCTATAATACCCATGGCTGTCAGATGTTCCAGGGACTTGGCTGGCCACTGGCTGCCACCTCATCCCTTGTCATCCCGGCATCGCTTCCAGACCCAGAGAGCCCAGCTCTCACCTCTATCAGGTTCCTAATGTATTCATTCCTTGTCACTAACTATTTCCTCTGTCAGAATGCCCTGTCAGCAACGTCCCCCTTCCAGAAAGCCATCACCAGACTGGCTTGAGCTAGACCAGTCTTTGTTACAGCTGTGGCCTCCCAAGGCAACATATTGCTTTAGGAAACAAGTGGGGCTCAGGGAGCCCATCTGTCACATGGGCTAACTGCAGAGTTGTGTTATGTGCGTTTTCCGACCTGATCATCTTGGGAGAGGAGTCCTGGGTTCAGATCATTGATTCTGTAATTCACCAGCTGTACTCAGTCTCTGAGTTCCTCACTGTAAAAATGGGGACCATCTTAGCAACTATATCATACCGGCATTGGTGGGTTTGTGTTTGTAAGCAGTTAAAACGGCACCCAACATGTAACAAACACTTTATAAAAGAGAGCTAAAGCGTAGCACTCACGCTATATTCTCGTCTGTGCACTTAGCAATCAATCAACGGTCACCTTGTACTTCTGTGGCTGCTTCTCCCACTGGCCTATGACTTCCTGGAGGAGCGAGATCCTGTTCTGTCATTCTCCTTGTCTGCCAGGTGCCCAGGCTGGGACACAAACTTTAGGATCTGCTCAATGAAAGACTGACAGTGGGCGATCTCAGGAGCACCCCTCCTCCTTTTTCTCTGCAAATGCAGGGCTGAAGAACGTTCTGGAGCCTCACTGGGGGTCCAGTGAGCTCCTGGCACAAGAGCTGCCTCAGCACCTGCACCGCCCACAAAGGCTCCATTAACAAATCATCCTGTCATCCCAGGAAGATAAGATGCCATTGTAAGTAGACACTGGTGCATGTGTGCCAGAGAACTGTTCACCAAGGGTCATGGCTGGGGTTGTGTCCCAGGCTAGGTCTCTGAGGGTTAAGGACTTATCAGACCAGCAATGGGGATGCTTCTTTGAGGTGAAAAAAAAAAAGTAGCACAAAAGGCTATTATACAAAATAAATGTTCTAGAACGCAAGGCACTCTCAAACAGGCCTTTCTGACTCTCTTGTTATCTGATGATTGCTTCTGTGTTTCATCCGCAGCTCCTTGTACTCCCAGTTAGGAAACATTTTCATAGGATCTATTCAGAACAGCATGGCTGTTTCCTTTATCGCCACACGATGGCAGTGGCCATATGTCACAGAAGAAAGGGTATGGACCATTTCCTTTAGCTCCTGCCTAGAATGTTGACTGCAGGCCTGCGCCCGGTTGATAAACTGTGAGAGATGTTAATGAGAAGCCCCTGCTGAGGATACTGAAGGAAGTCGTGAGCAGCTTGATGTGCAGGGAAGTGTTGGCGGTTTTTGACTGATAGTTGTCATTTACAATTTGGAGTAAATGGAATTTAGGGGGGGCGGGGTCCTGGAACAATTAGCCAAAACACAAGCCCCGTGGAGATGGCTTTTGGTGAGAACTTACCAGGTCTACCTGGCTTTAGTCAGGCTCTCCTCCTATCTGTACTTAATGGCCTTGCTTCTACCCTGTTTCCTCCTCCTCTCCTTCTTCTGTCCTTCTTCCTCTCCATTCTTCTTTTCCTTTGCCTCCTTCCTCTTCCTTCACTTTTTTTTTTTTTTTTTTTTTTTTAAAGACAGGGTCAACTATGTAGCTTTGGCTGGCCTGGAGCTCACTTTGTAAACCAAGCTGGCCTCAAATTCACAGAGATCCTCCTGCCTCTACCTCCTGAGTGTGGGCATTAGAGTCACGTGCCACCTCCTTTTTGAGATATTCCTACTTGTTTCCTGCTCACATTCTCCCTGCCTCAGTGCCATCCATCTGGGATGAAAGATGGGTGCCGCCTCACCCCTGCACCCTTCCTTTTAACAAGCAGCTCCAGCTACTAAGTGAAACACTTCCGTACTGGGAGGCATTCATTCCCCCTGCAGGTCTGAGAAGCAGCAAGACAGGAGTGACAATGGGACCCCCATCTCGCAGGTGGTCTGCCATTTTAAGTCTGGTCAGCTATAAACACGTGTGCAGTAACCTGCAGAAATACATCATGGCATAGACATATTGTTCTTTGGTAGTCCTTGTGGTATTCGGGCCAGTTGTGTGCTGTGTAAGATGACATTAAATAAAGAAAGCCTAATAGAAGTTTTAGATCAGGCTGGCCTCAAACTCAGAGAGCCACCTGCCTCTATCTCCCGAGTGCTGGGATTAAAGGTGTTCACCTCCACTGCTCATTGTGAAGTTAAAGTAAAGATTTATTTTGTTTCTGAGACAGTGTGTCATATATAGCTTCAGTTGACCTTGAACTCACAGTGAAGATGATTTTGAACTTTTGATCCTCCTACTCCCACCTCCCCAGTGCTGCCACTGCAGGCATGCACCACCACACCCAGTTTATAGGGTGCCGGGAATTGAACACAGGGCTTTGTGCATGCTAGGCAAGCATCCCACCAACTGAGCTGCAGACCCGACTCCAAAAGCTTTTTAACATTTAAGAAGTCTGAACAACATGGTGGTATACACCTGTAATCCTAGCACTTGGGAGGCTTAAAGCAAGACAGGCGCTGCCAGTCTGAGGCACGCACACGCACACTCACTCACACACACACACACGTCACCTCACACCACATCACATCACACCACATCACACACACACACACACACACACACACACACACACACACACGTCACCTCACACCACATCACACACACACACACACACACACACACACACACACACACACACACACTCACACACCAGCAAACAAATAAGAGAAGTCTGAACTCCATCTGTGTGCTGGTTTGGAGCTTTGCATATACCCTGAGGTCCGGGAGAAGGGCCCGGAGTAGTTAAATGATTCTGGAGTCATTTGTGCTCAAACCGTACACTTTGTAACTGTCTGAACCTCAGTCTTGTCACCTGCAAGGTGAAGATGATGAGCCCCCCCCCCCCCACATTTGAAGATGATTCGTCTCCCTCCACTTGTTTATCAGCCAGCAACAGTGGCTGGCCATCAGTAAGTAAGACAGTCTGGCTGGCCGTCAGTAAGCACAATGTACCTGAGGGTGTTTAAGTTCTTAACGGCTTCCATTTCATAAAGGAGCCCAGAGCAATTAGCCATTCACTGTGGCAGTCCTATAATCAGGCCATTTTGTATTGAATAAAGAAAGGTTTAATTACCTTTTATTTAGGTAATGGCACCTTATAAATTTGATTGTATCTTGCTGTTTATAAAGATAAGATGCCACCGTGATTTAGTCTTAATCTACTTGCATTTACTCTTGCCTCCAAGGGCAACACAATTAGCTGCTTTTCTGCTGGATGAAGACATGTGCAGTAAGAACTGAGTGGAGACGAGGAGGTTCATTTCCTGACCTAGGAGGAAGCCTGCGCCGTGGGTGCTTTTGATGAAGAAGGGGAGAGGGCTCACTCTCCATCAGTGACACATACAAAATACTGTTATTTACTTAATAACAATAAAATAATGCGATTTGTTTTCATCTACAACCTTACCACTTGGTGGGGGGGGGGTAACTTTACCCTCCTTTCTGGGATAAACATCAATTCACAGAGGTTAAGCCCTTGGCCTAAGACGATCCAGATGATAAACAGCAGAGTTAAAGTATTTCAACCTGTGTTCTGACTTCCCATAAAACTTGCACAAGGTTTTACCCTTTGGAAAGGGTAGTAAACTGTGCTGCTTTGTTGGGAAGGACTCCCCGTGACTGAAAGCTTTTGAGAGCCAATGGCTTTATAAGATTCCATCCTACGGGCTAAGTGCTGCCAGCTCCACTCTACGGTTGAGAAGACAGAGGGTGGGAGAAACACACTCTGAAGTGACAGAGCTGGGATGGGAGCCCCGCTTTTATGTTTTGAGGGTACCTCCGATGATCTGTCTTCATGTGAATTCATCTGGGGGACTGGCTTAGTCCTTCTCCCCGACTCACCGAGAGACCTCACCGTCTACCAGCTATGCATCAGGAAGATACAGGGTCTTTGTCATGGCCTGGTCCTGGATCACAGCAGGATTCTGCTATTTATTAATTGAGCAAGCTGATTAGCTCCTGTGAGCTTGTATTTATCCCACAAAGGTAGATAAAATTGCCTCCAGACTGCAGGGTTGTAGATGAACACAGAGGTCATCTATAACCTGCAAAGAACAGTATCTATACAGCTCATTGATGGAAAGGAAGTAGCCACAGATGCTTCTAGGAGGAAGGAGCTCCACGCTCATTCTCTAAGAGAAGTGCCAAAGCATCACAGGTTTTCTCGTAGCCCAGGGAACAAAACTCTTGGGCAGCAGCAGCTAAAATGTCCACATAGAGTATGGCTTGCTCCTACCTTGGCAGACTGCTGTCTTTCTTTCCTTTGATGGATACAATTGCTCTCTCTCTCTCTCTCTCTCTCTTTTCCTCTGTTTATCTCTGGCTGTCCTGGAATTCACTTTGTAGACCAGGCTGCCCTCAAATTCAGAGATCCACCTGCCTCTGCATCCAGAGTGCTGGGATTAAAGGTGTGTACCACCACTGCCCAGCTGACACATTTACTCTTAGTAGTTTTCTCTCTTGCTCTCAATTTTCTACCCAGAGAGAAGGGAAAGGGCTTGGGGGTTGAGGGCATAAAGTACCTGTCTACCCTATGTGGACCAAGGGTGTCCAGGTAGAGCTGTGCATGAGAAATAGCCCTGTGCAAGGTCCTGGGTTCCAGAGCTGGTACTGTTGTTACTTGTGGGATCTTAGGAATGGCACTTTCATTTTCTGGGCCTGGATTTCTCTTCCTATAAAAACAGACAGTTGCATGAGATGGTTAATATCCTTTGATTTTATGAATGGCCAGTAAGAGAAGCAAGAAAGAAGGAGGAGATGAGCCAACAGAGTAGTGGCTTCAGACAGCCCCAGATGAAGGTCATGAAGATGCACTGGGCTTCACAGAGGGCCAGGAGGGAACACACACATGTCCTTTTAGCTGTCACACGTAGGAAGGGAATGCTCTTAATGTTCACCTCCCTGATTCTGGTAAATGCTGCCACATACGTCAAGCTAGTTTAAATGGACTTTTAAAAGCTTTTATTTACATTCATGAAACCACTCTATGTTCTTTTCAAAATGATCATAAAACCCACAAAGGAAGAGAATGACGAATCTAGATTCATATAACCTTCCAACGTCTTTAATTTTGTATCTCTAGCAACCAGTTTTAAAGAATGTTTTAATTGATAGGATTATACATATTTTTGGAGATATAATGCATTATTTCCACACGTGTGCAATGTGTGGAAGATTGAGGTGGTTGGCACATCATTGCCTTGGAAATTTATCATTCTCTTGTGGAGTGAATGTACTAGGTCCTGTACACTAGCTATTTTGAAATAAAGAATTAGTTGTCATTAACCACAGTTACTCTAGCAATTAGTTTTGAATATACGTTCCCAACCTCTTTATTCATGTGACATATGTTATAAAATCCACTAATGTATAAATTGAAAAAGACTTAATTCAGGTGATGGGGAGATGGCTCAGTATGTAAAATGCTTGTTGCACAACTTGAAGACCTGAGCTTGGCTCCCAAGAATGCACATAAAGAGCCAGGAGTGGTATTGTGTGCCTGTAAGCCCAGTGCTCAGGCTGGTGCGCGCGCGCGCACACACACACACACACTCTAAAATAAAAGAAATAATTTAACATCTCAATTTCTAATAACCTAGTAGGGATCTGGGTAGGTAAGCCCCTTTGGAGACCACTGGTTGGGACTCATTCACATTTTGTGACTTTGATGGTGAGCTGGGAAAAAGTTGATGGCTGACGGCTCTGCACTACCAGCACATACGTTATTCGGCTCCTATCAGGAACACAACGCACGTACTCAGTTGGCTGAATGAAAGGATGAATGGGGTGACAGGATGGGGGAAGATCACGGGGCCAGCGTGAGGAGGAGGAAGGCTGGCTGTGTCACTGCAGGCTGCAGAGTTTTGTCTGGTTGGCCGGGAGGCCAGCCCAGCCCAAGCCTTTCCCACCTGGCTAGTCTATGCTGCTGTAATGCCCAAGCAGCTGCCAGGATTTTGCCAGACCCAGGACCATGGGAAGTGGAGGGTTAAAGTGCTTGTAACCTATTGAGGGTTAGAATGCTCGGAAAACCAACCTGTGTTCCCTTCCCCCTTCAAACTGGTGTGCTCCAAATCCCACAGCCAGAGTTTGTGGTTGGAATGCAAGGAGCAGCTGTCGGCTTTGAAACGAAGTGTTTCCAAGATCCCATTCGTCTAATAAATAAGTTCCCAGGAACCCAAGCCCCTAAAAGCCAATGTTAAGTTGACTCTCATTTTCTGAGATGTGTTCGTTCTTTCCTAAAATATCTGATGATCCAGAGCAGAGGAAACTTAACAGTTTCCTTACAGTCTGTGTGAGTGGAGGAGTTGGGAAGAGGAAGGGTCTTTGAACCATATCATTGTAAGTGTGCAGTGCGGGACCGAACCTCTCGTTATCACCGTGTGTGTGTGTGTGTGTGTTTATGAAAGAACTATATAGCCAAATTTAGCCTACTGCCTGCCATTCATGGTTTCAAGAAATACTAAATTCCTTTGCCTTTCTTTTGTGCTTTTGTTCTGGCTGCCTTCAGACCCCGGATGCATGAGAATCCTGCCCCTCTCCCCACTGGCCTCAGTCCCTGGAGGAAGCGCCCTTCCCCAAATTCCTCCAGCATTGACTCTCTGGACCACAAGTGTAGGGCAGATCACACCCAGTCCCACATTATCCCATTATCTCGAGTTGCTTCCTGTCTGTCTGTGCTGTGTGCCCGCTACTAGTTCGCAAGCACCGCAGACCTTAAGGGAAGCGAGCACCCGCCCTGGGACGGCTGCCCTGGGTCCTGTTCCTGCAACTCTGAGATAACGATTTTTTTTGCCTTCTAGCGTTGTTGCTGGAGATAATGGGCGGAAAGTGTGTAAGTCACTGCACACACAAAGTGCTCTTAGCGCCTCCGCTGAATCTATAGAGCCCCGTGCTGCCTCCCTTGCCTGGTGGGGTGTAGCTGATAAATACCTGATTGATTGAAGATGGAATTGCTTGGTGACGGCTCCGGTCTCGGGCTCCACTAACGTCTAATCCTGCAATTACTCCCTTCACCGGCAATGTAAAACCTGCTGAGTTCTCTGCAGCCCTAAGTGCCCTCGGACTTCGGCTGATAAGGCAGCAGCTGCTGCACATGAAGAAAACCATCAGCCGCACCGGAGCACCTTCCACAGACAGACAGCACGGGGGAGGGGGGGGGCTACCTGGAAAAGTGCGGCTGTTCCTTTTCCTCAGGTGATGTCTGGGGCAGCTGCCTCCCCACCCCCCCACCCCATGCAGGAGACTCAGCAAACCCAGGGGACAGGAATCCTCTCTGTTAAGGTGTCATGGCCCTGATGGAAGCGTGTAGAATATCTTTCTGCCAGGCTTCCTAGATGAGAGGAAGGAGGGTGTGTAGGACCCACAGGCACCGGGAGATCACAGCATTCTCTTTGGGAGGTTTTGATACGAAAGCCGAAAGCCGGGCAGTTACTTTTCTCCCTCTCTGATGAAAACTCTCGTTTGGGCTTGCTGGCAAATGCCGTGTGGAGCTCAGCTTTTGTCAGTCTGCTGAACAATGTTATTGGTTATAATTGGGGCAATTATGAGCTGCTGGAGGAAGCTAAACACAGATGTTTAAGCCCAGGCTTGGGGTATTCAAGTCCAGTGCAGCATGCTTTAAATAGCCCCCCTCTCCGAATCATCCTGCCTTACATGAAATTCCCCCACCCCCAACTTGCCCGTGTTCAAAGGGAGATGGGGGAGAGGAGAGGATGGGTAGAGAGAGGAGGGGGGAAGAGACGCACAAAGAGAGGAGGAGGAGAAAGAGAAGGCTGAGATAGGGCAGGGAACGTTCAGATGCTCTGACGTGTGAGAGAGTTCCATGAGACCTGGGCAGAGATCTTTTGAGGTGGGACAGGTGGGAAATGGGGAGAGAGATGTCGAGAAAGAAAGGATACCTCGGAGCAGCCCAGGATCTGGAGGACCAAGGTCATGGCTTCAGAAACGCCCATGAGATTCACTCGGCCAGCGAGTGGCTTCGTTCGGCCATGCACACAGGTGAAGCTCAGTCCTCGGGTCTGCCTCTCCCCCACATTATTAACAGTTTCCATTAAGGTGTAAGAGAACTCAAACCAGAGTGACATCAGAGCCAGTGGCAGCAGAAAGCAGCTCGCACAAAGGGCAGGGAGCCACAGAATGAAAACCCTCCACGAGGTGTGCCAGGGGCTTCCCAGGGCTACTCTGAATGGCCAGCCCCTTCCCTGGGTCTGTCCCCTCTCCTTCAGCCACCTCTTCCCTGCTTATCCACCATCTAGCCAGGGCCACAACTGGGAAAGCAAAACTTTTCCTCATTTCCAAGTTCGGCTTTCGTTCGCATTAGCTAGCCCTCAGCCCTCCCCCTTCTCTACCCTCGGAACACTGAGAATAAGATGAATGGAGCCATAATCTCACAAGAGGCCAGCCAGCAGCCACAGTGGACAAAAGACAGAGGTGGAGGAGCCGGTCAGGCTGTCCTGCTCTCCCGAGAGGGCTCCGGGCAGATAGTGCCAGCCGCCCGGTGCTGGGGTCCCATGCATTGCCTACCTGGCGCTGTCCGTCACCGGGTTCTCTCAGCTGTGAGGCTTGTTCCTCTGTGTCAGCCACGCCAGCATATATATCCTCCCCCTCCACGCACAGCCCTCCCCTTCCCAGCCTACCTCGACGATGACACATGCCTACGCTGACCCCCTTCATCAGCCAAACAGCCCAACTACAATCCTGCCTGCCTGGCCCCCTCCCCTGCTCTGCGTTCAGACTTGTGACATGCCAACCTCCCCATCATCGCAGCCTCTAGCCTGCTTCACCTGGACTCTGGATCAGCCAGGATCCCTCAGCTGCCTCTCCCCGGTTGTTTTCAGAGCCACTGTGAGGATGACCAGCCAGGGGGAGAGCTGGCAAGTCACTCAGAAAGACAGGCTCCTGGTGACAAGGGATAAGGCAGACCCCAAAACCTGGAGTCTTCTTCAGTAACCTCTCTGCCTGAGGAGTGAGGATCAGGCAGCATGCAGGAGGGAGGGGGAGCTCATGCCCAGCTCCCACTGGCTCAGCCGAGCCCCCTCCTGATGTCCTGGCCTCACTGGGGTAGCAGGCCACACCAGGATGGTTCTGGAGGCATTCTCCACAGGTGCCCACAAGCTCAGCACAGCACACATCACAGAGCATAAAGCCCAGCAGGGACTCTGAGATCTCAGCTTTCTCCCTTGGAGCAGGTGCATTTCCTGTGGGCCTTAGGTTCTCTTCTGTAGAATGGGTGCAGCAGCTCCCAAAGATGGGAGTGGAGTGGTGAGGTTCTGTGTGTATCTGGGACATGGGGGCCTTTATTAAACACTAGAACACTGTGTTCTCTCCCATGTCACTGTCCCTTCGCTCTCGGTGGTGCTACCTGAAGTCTCCCAAATGCATCCAGGCAGTTTCCAAGCTGCTACTGCACCTTAGGGCATTGCAGGCTGCAGAAGACACCCTAGGCCTTGTTGCAGAACCCAAATTTTCTTCTTAGCTCAGGCAGGGAGTGGCCTGCAGAGAGGTGGCTCACAGGCATCAGGGGTGGGGGTGGAGCTCCAGGGTCTACCACATCCTTGTGGATCTCTTTTCTTACCCCAGGACCCTGTTCTTCTTCCTAAGACCTCAAACATTTCAGAATGCAAGGCTTTTCTCATCCAAGTACCCGTTCAGGTGGCAAGTCTAGCTCTTGGTGCCCTGGGGACTGGGCAGAGAAGGGCTGATGGAAGTACCTGCCCTGACCACTGATGGACACTGAGTTTCTTTTAAGTGTGACAGAAGAGTGCTTTAGAAGGGCGAGTTTTGTCCTGTAGGAATCATAAGCTCAACAAAAAGCAAACAGCAAGGCCTGAGAATAAAGTTCCCTCTCACGCATGTTCCTAGTGAAAAGGCCCAGGGAACCAGCACGACCAGCTGTCATTAAGATCTCTGAGGTTCTCTTGGTCACTACAGGTCAAAGCAGCCAGTAGGAACTCTTTGGGTTCTCTGTGTGACGTGGGGTATGGGGAGACAGTTTTGCATCCTGCTGTCCTCGGGGTTCTGGGTATAGAGCCTCATCTTATACAGGCTGTGGTAGATATTGCTGGCTGCCTGCCCGATATCTTTTTATCTCCTTATTGAACAGTGACTTTGATTTACTTAAAGTGACAGCATGCTCAGCGAAAACTCTGCATTTCCCTGGCCTTTGGTGTGGCTGAGGCAGCCAGTGAAAGTCAAGCCACTGGTTTTGTTTGTTTATTTGAGACAAGGTTTCTCTGTGTAACAGAGCCCTGCTTTTTGGATTCACTCTGTAGACCAGGCTGGCCTCAAACTCAACAGAGATCTGCCTACCTCTGCCTCCCAGGTGCTGGAATTAAAGGCGTGTGCCACCACACCTAGCTTCAAGCCACCGGTTTTTCGGTGAGATTTTAAAGTCTTTTTAAGGTGTCAACTGAGCCAGCAGAGGCTCTCCCTCTCCCATGCTTCGTCTTTCCTAGAACACAAATATGTTAGCTGCAGTTCTAACCACGTTCTTGGATCTTGTTTGCCCCAACGCCCCCAGACAGGCTTTCTCTGTGTATCGTTGGCTGTCCTGAAACTCCTTCCGTAAACCAGGCTGTGGTCTGGAGCTCACAGAGATCCCCCTCCCTCTGCCTCCCTGAGTGCTGGGATTAAAGGCATGCACCACCATTCCCAGCTACTATCTTGGATCTTGAGGCAGCTTTGAGGTTGAAAGCTGTATAATGGCTACTTTTCTTGTTGCTGGGAAACAAGGGAGGAAGGGTGCATTTTGACTCACAGTTTGAGGGTGCAAGTCTTTCAAGGTGAGTTGTAATAGGGTAGAGTTTGATGCAGCTGGTCATACTGTAGCCACAGTCAGGAAACAGAGAGCAATGTATGCCGGTACTCAACTCAATTTCTCTCTTTTGTTCAGCCTGGGATCCCAGCCAAAGGGATGTTGTTACCCACACTTAAGATGGGTCTTTCTGCCTCAGTCGACCTAGTTGAGAAACTTCCTCATCCCCCCCCACCCCAGAGGTTTGTTTCCATAGTGATTCTAAATACCATGGAATTGACAATATTACCCCAACAGGCTAAAGGAGATTCAAAATAAATACAGAAGGTTCTGGGCTCCCTATGGCTGAGAACCCGCCATATTGATTCTAAGCTTCCAACAATCACTATTTTTTGAAGGGGGGGAAACACCCCACCCTCAAACCTTTCTTTCCACTGTCATTAAGGGGTTCGATTATAAGTTGCTGTGTTACATTTAATGCCAACGGCAGAGGTTTAACACAACAGAGGCCTTGCTTCTCTCATGATTCTTCAGACTGAGGATTCAGGCTGGGCTCAGCAGGCTCAGTGTGGATTTCTTACTGACCTGCAGCCAGCTCTGGGTCAGCTTTCAGAGGCTGGCTCAGTTCTCCCAAATTCTTTCTTTACTGTACCCTCCATAGGCCCCAGCACACACACACACACACACACACACACACACACACGGAGGCTGAAATACAAGTGTAAAAAAAACTGACCAGCTAAGGGTAAGGCATAATACGTGGGGCCTCTTGAGGCCTCAGCTTTGAGCTGGCATTCCACGGATTTGCTGTGTGTCTTGGCAGGCCGGGGCCAGGTAGGCTAGACACTATAGCTGAAAGACAAAGAGAGGACAGCCGTATAGAGCTGGCTGTATAGAGCACTTTGGTTCTAAGCCATTTATTTGGATTTTCTGTTAGTATACGGGGGAAATCTTCTTGAATAACACACCCATTGTTCATTCTTAGAATGTTCAGGAAAAGAAAAAGGAAGAGCGAAGAGTTCCTGACTCTGAAATGTGCCCCTGAGGCTGTTTTGACTATTAAGCCTCATGGCTGTGAAGCTGTTGGGAAAGGGGGCTGGTTATCGGCCATTGTGGGAGGTCGCTCACCATGTGCTGCTGCCATGAATTCCACCCTGATGGATTAACACCCTCTGAGCAGCCAACTCTTCCTCCCTTGAGGTGGTTCTGCCAGCTTTTTGTGGCAGTGATGAGAAAGGTAACTGATGGGCTTGGTGAGGGAGGTCCCCTCACCCCATTTCTAGGAGTAGACTCAAGCCAAGGGCTATAGGAGGTGGAAACTAGATTCCAGCCATTCTCACGGGTGGATCTTGAGGCAAACTCTCCCATCAGGCGCCCAATCCTCCCCAGAGAGGAGCTGCCAGGGAAGAAAGTGCTCAGAACCTCGATGACTCCTCTGGACTCTACTAACCTCCACCCACCCAGCTATTTTCCTCCCTCAGGGGGCCAAGCGCACCTTCCTTGCAGGTATGTGGCCGCCTGCCTGGGATTTACTGATGGATTAAGGCACCTACGGCCAACTGGTCGCCTTAGTAACCACAGCAGCAGGGTCCTGAGGCTGGAGGCTGCTACTGTTTTTCCAAAGAGGGCACCTGGCTTCACATTTTAAGACTCTTTCAAGTTGCAACATAAGAGGACATTAAAAATAGACACATTTCTCCACAACTTTGTGTCAAAATGAGGATGGTCTTTTGAAGTATTGAGAGCAAGGTGAATGCCAGGGAGGTCTAAGAAATAGGTTTCCCACCACTGGAGTCATTTGTTCGTTTGTTTATTGACGCAGTGCTACGAATGGAACCCAGGGCCTTGCACAAGCAAGGAAAGTGCTGTACTAACGAACCACATCTCTAGCCACAAATGTTTGTTTTTTTTTTTTTTTAATTGATGCATAAGAATTGTCCATATTTAAGGTTTTTGAGTGATGGAGATTTATGTCTACCATGTGAAATAACCAAATCAAGGTGTTTAGCAGCTGATGGCTATATGTCTGGTAATGGATAGCTGAATCATATGTTTATAATACTTTTTTTTTTTTTTTTTGAGAAACTCCATATTTTCTGTAAGGACTTTACTAATTTGCATCCCCACCAATAGTGTCAGGTGAGCACTCCCTTGTCTGCACCTCCTCACCTTTAGTGACGTTTTAATAGCAGTGAGAGGACATAAACGCTGGATTTTAAGTGAGTAGAAGTTTCACGTAAAGAGGGAGTGATTGCCTTTGAAGGCCAGGAACTGACCATGAGGAGTGGGTGCTCAGTGCTGTGAGAAAAGAGGGACGGAGCAGCTCACCTGGGCCGCAAGAATTATGCTAATGAGTGCTGATCAACCACAGCGGGTGCCATGGTGGCTCAGGCGATTAGAGAGTTAGGAGACCCACAATAGGCGCTGATTGTAGTTCAGGACCGGAGTGAAACAGGTTCCAGCGAGGAGAGAAGTGACATGATGTTTATCATCTCTGAACAAAATGTTAAGATACTGAAGACAAATCACAGGTTCTAAGTGGGCCGAGAAGTGTCAGCCCGCCTTCAACAGAGCCAAGGCTGAGGATCAGGGGGTGGAGGAGTTTGTTTGGGCTGCTGCAGCAGAGTTCTGCGGACGGAGTGGCTCCAACCATAGGCATTTATTACCCTACTGTTCTAGAAGCCAGGGTGGTTTGCATTACAGGCTCTTGAGTTGATTGGCCACCTTCTCCTCCCTGCATCTTTACGTGCTTGGCCTTTTTCATCTCTCTCATAATTTCTTCCCAAGGACACCAGATATGCTGGGCTAAGGTCCATTTAAAAGATTACATTTGCTCTTGATTACATTGTCAAAGTTTCCAACTTCAAAGACATTCTGAGTACTGGGGTTAGATCTTCAAATAGGAATTTGGGGGGCAGGGTATATAATTCAGCCTGTAAGGGGGAAAATGGAACCGCACCCACCAGAGAGTGGGGATACAATCACTGAGAGGGAATGGAAGTTCACTGTGGGACAAGGGTGAATAATGGGTGACTTCCCAGAGTTGGGGGCTGTTGGCTCTAGGATGACAATGGTCCTCCGGTTGGCCATGTCAGAGCGTCGCTGGAGCTCGTCACACAGCTCTTGTGGCTCTATATTAGTGGTCTTGTCTAATACAAAACCTGTACCCTGAACTTTGAAAACTCTGTCTCCAGCCACACTCCTATATTGTACCCAGATCCTTGAATGCTAAGACCATAAAAGCATTAGGAAAAAAAAATGCATTAGGTGATGTTTAAAATAAGACAGCATCTGGTCATGCCAGAACCTGACCCTGGAAAACTCTGTAAAATGTAGTTGGTAGGGATGCAGAGAGGTGGTTCTGCTATTTTTGTGTTTTACATATCTTCAGAAATACACACATGTTCCCTTTTGTTCACACGAGCCCTATATCTTCCTGGTCCCTTGTTAAAGTAGAAAGTTTTATGCAGTAGCTCACTTTTGCATGCTCATGGTGTCCTAAGTGTTTTCTTTCTTCACAAATCTCCCAGTGCATTCAGGATGCTCCCATTCAATGTTGATGCATACGATGATATCATACCCCTGTGAGCTCCTGTCCATATTTTATGTGCCATAAATCACATTGTCACAGCCTAAGTTTATAGTACTTCTAAAAAATATTTGCTTTTAAAATTATGTGTGGGAATATTTTGCCTCAGTATGTGGATAAATACTACGTGCGAGTCTTAAGCTTGAAGCCAGAAGAGGGTATCAGATCCCCTAGAACTGGAGTTACGGACAATTGTGGACTGCCATATGGTTGCTGGGCATTTAATCTGGGTCCTTTTAAGAGCAGTCGATGCTCTTAACCACTGAGCCATCTCTCCAGCCCCGTATAACTCACCTTCCTTCTGATTCCTTCCTTCATCCTTGTTTCCAGATATTATCTAATGCAAATGACTCATCTTTATTATCATTTGTCAGAGATTCTGATGTTCCTTTCTCTCCTGTGATGTAATGAAGGATGGTCTTGATCTTCCCACCTTCCAGTGAGTGCCAGGATTGTGAGCCTGCATCACGGTACCTGGTTGCTGTGGTGTTGGGGATTCTGAATATGGCTTCACAAATGCTAGGCAGGTGCTCTCCCAGCCGGGTTTCACCCTCGGCCTCACCAAACTGCTCGATACACAAAAGGTCGATGGGTGGGCAACTCGGTGGAATGTGGTGCAGAGCTCATGGTCTGGCTTGGGAGATGGGTTAGAAGTAACAGAAGAATGGGAGGCGGGTAGAGCGTCTGCAGAGAGGGATGGGCCCTGAAAAGACATGGCTCCCCTCTTGTGGAGGTCATGGAAAGGATCAGTGGATGGGAAGGGAGCAAGTAGGATCTTAAAGAGGGAGTGAGATCTGGGCAGGCAGAAAGAGTGAAGAGAGGAGGCGGGGCACTCAGGTCCGTCAGACAGTGAGTGTTGAACGAGGCAGCAGAAGCCTGGAGGGGTGGCCTCAGGATCTCAGGCTTCTCCCGGCCATGGGAAAAACAGGGCTAGTATTTGCTCAATATTTTAGAACATTCAGCTAGGCACACAGTGCTTATTGGCTGGATGGAGGAGTTCCTGTGTTCGTGGCTGACCCCGAGGGACTGTCTGCAGCCCTAGAGTTTCACCAGAATAAACAAACAGTTAAACAACGGCGTGGAACGCTTCCTTATGCCCCTGAAGACAGCGCTATGTGAAAAAACAAAAACAAAAAAAACCCCAAAACCTTCATTTTGAATTTCTAGATTAGGAAATCTCTGTTCTCCAATCTCCCCTTAACCCCCATCAGAGGTGTGACTGGCTACAGCGCCCACCCGGGCTTCCGTGGGGGCAGTGCCCTCGCCCTCCCTTTTCCTGCCTCTCACCAGACAAGTTGGCTTAGAGTTGGGATAGTGCCATTTCACAAAATTGTGTTCCTCATGCGAGATGACTATCTTCCCCAAGCTATTTCCTGGTTCTGAAGAGGAAAATACAAAATACAGCTTGGCGGGGGATGGGAGGCAGGACAAAGTAGTTTCAGTCCTTTGTAATATAAAATAACATGTTTCAAAGTCCATTTTTATCTGTATCCATGAAAAGTCAATGATTTAAGCATTTTCTTGCAACTTTTTGGTCCTCCATGGTCTCTTCCCATTGTGGGCTACTGCAGGCTTTAGGTAGGTTTGCGCACATGGGCACATGGCCTTATCATTCTAGGGCACTTACCACTCACCCACAAAAGCTGACATCCTTGGAATTCACTTGTGGAAACGCATAAGCACAGCACTTAAGATCCACACAGAGACAAATGGTTTGTTAAGATGGTGTGGTTGTTTCTCAAAGGGAAGGAAGGTGATTAATCTCCTGTGTTGAATGTCATACAGCCTAGCACCTGCTCCAAGGACAAAAACTTTCCTGGAGCCCCTTGGCTCCATATCCTCATATCTATTGCCAGCGAAAGAGGTCAGAGTTCCCAGGACCTAGCTCTGAGAGGCCAAACTCATAGAGGACTGACTGAGAACAGGCTCCCCACCGAGGAAACACATCTGTATTCCAGGCTGTCACGAGGCCTCCACGGGGCTACATCTGGGACCTGAATGTTTTATGGAACCATTAATAGTGAATTTTCTGCTTGACTTCCCTGCTGCCTGGAGACAAAAGGCACTAGAGGGCTCTGTGTGGGGCTCAGGGGTGGGATGGGAACATTCTGATTTGTATTCCATAGCTTCTTGCATGTGTACATTTTCAACACGACACAAGCAAGGCTCCCTTGGCAGCAGAATTCTGTGTATTCTTATTTGTTCATCGACACATAAGCAACAAAGCTTCCTGGCGCCAGGCACGAGCCATTCAATGACACCCTGGACCCCTCTGAGCTTGTCAAACGCAGTTTGTAGGAACATAAAACAGGAAATATCCCAACATGAGCAGTACCCAGATGGTTTTAAATTAATGAAGCATAGACTCAGAGGTGGCCCGGAGAAGGACTTACAGACGTGGACTGAAGGGGGAAGAGCATGCCAGCCTGTGAGTAGACGTCTTTCTTTGCAAAATTTTGTTTCACGTGATGAGAGTAACACTTACACAGTGGAACTGGAACATGCTCAGGGGAAGTGAGGACTTTAAAAATATATATATAGCCAGTCTTTGCCAGCTGAAGTGTTGGTGCTGAGTGAATAAGCATTCTACCACAGAACTGCCCCCAGGGGCATTCTCAGCTGGGACTATCACTCCCAGAACAGGAAATGGCATTTTCTTCCCAAATGAGAATCCCACCCCCCCATCCCTAACTACACAACCAATACATACTTATTGTGAGAAAGACTTCAAAGAATACACACATTATAAAATGAAAATTAAAAAAAATAATCTGAACTTCCTCAGAAGCCATTGATATTACTGTTTGGTGGTGTCAGCTTTTAAGCTTTAAAAAAAATGCATATATCTTGAAAGCTCATGGTCACAGAAAAATTATTATTATTAATATTTAAAAAGTATTCTTTGACAGTTCATACACCTATACAATATAACTTGATGAGAGCTGCTCCCAGCCTCCCCTTCCTTTCTACTCTTGGTGGAACCATCTGAAAGCTGAATTACATATTATCACACTTCTTGTAGGCTTTTCCTTATTGGGTACCAACTAAAATCAAAGCACTCTCTTTCCCATCCCCATCCCCTCACCCTCATCAATCCCAATTCAACATCCTTTAAGATCCAATATATCGTCAAAGCTTCCAGAGAGTCCCAATATTTGTTTTATGAGTAAGAAAAATACAGGATCCAATTGTTATATATTGTATCAAAATCTACAACAGTCCTCATGTCTTACTTTGTGTCTGACAGAGTCCTTTTGATGTTTTTTTTTTTTTTTTTTGGCTCAGTTGTCTTATTGAACGCTCATTACTATGGATTTTACTTCATTTCAATTTGATTCATATGAAACTGGTTTTTTTGGAAAACTATTATGCCGCTATGAATTTCTTGCATCAGCATACAGTAAGGAACTGCTGTTAGGATCCCTTAGTAGCGGGAGCAGCGGGTAGATGAGCGTGATGGAAATTGGTGTCATTGTAATCATCTAGAGAGCCATGAGGTGATAACTCGGAGAGTGTGTGCAGCTTTTGTTTCTGCATAGCTTATAAAGGGCTCCTTTTCCAGAAGAGGGATTCAGGTATGTTGGAGCTGGAGTTACAGGCAGTTGTGAGCCACCTGAAATGGGTGCTGGGAACAGAACATACCCTTTCCAAGAGTACTGTGTGGTCTTAGTTGCAGAGCCATCTCTCATTATGTAACATTTTATTCAGCATTAAATTAAAAAAAAAGGATCTTTGCCTTAATCAGAGGTTTTATTTTTTCAATTTTTATTTTATTTTTATTAATTACAGTTTATTCACTTTGTATCCCAGCTGTAGCCCCTCTCCCATCCCCTCCCAATCCCTCCCTCCCTTTTCTTCTCCTATGCCCCTCCCCCAGTCTAATGATAGGGGAGGTCCTCCTCCCCTTCCATCTGACCCTGGTCTATCAGGTCTCATCAGGACTGGCTTTTTTTTTTGTCTTCCTCTGTGGACTGGTAAGGCTGTTCCCCCCTCAGGTGGAGGTGATCAAAGAGCCAGCCCACGAGTTCATGTCTGAGATGATCCCCCTTCCTATTATTGGGAAACCCTCTTGGACACTGAGCTGCCATCGGCTACTTCTGTGCAGGGGTTCTAAATTACCTCCATGCATGGTCCTTGTTTCGAGTAATAGTCTCAGAAAAGACCCCTGGGCCCAGATATTTTTGATTCTGTTGTTCTCCTTGAAGAGCTCCTATTCCCTCCAGGTCTTTCTATCTCCCCCTTCTTTCATAAGATTCCCTGCACTCTGCTCAAAGTTTGGCTATGAGTCTCAGCATCTGCTTTGATATACTGCTGGGTAGAGTCCTTCAGAGGCCCTCTGTGGTAGGCTCCTGTCCTGTTCCCTGTTTTCTCCCTCTTCCGATGTCTGTTTCGTTTGCCTTTCTGAATGAAGTTTGAGCATCTTACCCAGAGTTGCAAAGCGATTTTTTTGATCTCTTCTTTGCTTCTTAATGGTTTCTCCTTTGTTCATTCACTTCTTTCTTTGTAAATACATTCATTTGTTTGTTTATTTAAATTTGAGACAACGCTCTGGAGCTAGCTCAACACTATGTACATGATAGGCAAGCTATGATCTCCAGAGCTTTATGGGTACTGTAGATGTACAGATCTTACAACAATGATCTAAGAATGTAGTTCCATGGAAGAGTGCATGAGGCCCTCCCTGGGCTTGATTTCTAGCGACGAACCCCACCCTGGGTGCTCAATGGATCATACACTCTAAGGGTAATATTATTTTTTGATGTTCAAATTGCCCCAAATTTGACAGGCCCTCCTGTATCTCAGACTGACCCTGTTAGTTTTAGATGGAGTGTGGTGTTTTCTGGCACAAGAAATCCCAGAATTCCCATGGCCTTTAGTGCTGCAGATCAGAGAACAACCACAAGAGAGAACCCGGATGGTTCAACATGAATCTATTCTTCCCTCACTTCCGTTATTCCAGTGGGTACAGTGATTGATGGGTCAGGAAAATAGCCTCACAGAACAAATGTTCCTGCCCATGTGTGTTTATGGATGTGTGTGCTCCGTAATAAATGTTCCTGCCCATGTGTGTTTATGGATGTGTGTGCTCCGTGAACAATAAAAACATCTAGAGGGTTGGTTTAGAACCAAGACAGGAACCAAGTATCTAGCCCAACCCTCTCTCAAATTACTCCTTTAGGACACCTCATCTTTCCATTTCAAATTTGCATCTGCTGTCCATTTTAGTCCAGCTGAAACACAGCACAACGTTACTTGTTTGGCTCTCACCTCTCGAGTGATGAATATTTGGATAAACCCTATACATTTGTCTGAAAATGATCTCCTACTCCATGACAGAATAGCGGATTCCACAGTTGGAGGTTTCAAAACAACTGTGCTAAAAAGGTGCTATTATTTTACTGCAAGGATGGAGAAAGGGGTTTCAGACGGTAACCTGCTCACAGCCACAGGCAGGTAAATAGCAGAGTTCTCACTTGGATCCAACTTGCCAGACCCCAGTTCTGGCAATTTCTCTCCTATTCTTTGTAAGCCTGAGTGTGAAAATTTGTTTTCCTGATAGAGTCGATCACTTAGCACGCCTAAGTACCTACTATGTGTTCACCACTATGTGAGGCATTCAAGGATACCGTGGCCAAGCACCGACTGTGTGCCAGTAATGAGAGATTTGCTGATCGAGCCGGTGACTGAAAGACAAGCTTCCCATTGTGTCAAAGCTTTATGAGCTCATTCGTGAGTGAGGGGAGAGAGGAAGAGACTCAAGTGGAGAAATGACTGCGGTTAGCTGGGAGGAGGTTTCACACGCGCGGCGATTCGTTCAGTGGAATGTTAGGGCCATTGCAAGGTGAAGTAAGCTTGATTCAATAAAGTGTGTGAAAATACTGGTTTCTTTGGACTTTCTCCCACAATACCAGTCCTTGTGAAGAGTTAGAATTCAAAGCAAGAGACACACCGGGGGGCTTGCTAGGGCGAGTGGACAGATGAGCACACACTGTGGCGGGCAGGGCTGGCGAATGTGCGCAGCGTGGCCTGCTCGGATGGAAGCCAGCAGGTGACTGAGAGTCCTAGAGCTGTTCTTTCCATTTGTTCATTTTGCAAAAGGGATGTTGACTGGGACATCAACACCTGCCTGGGACACCTATGCTCTAATCTTTGCAGTGGTCTTCTCTGCACTGAATTTCGCCCTCTTCCCACTCCGTGGCAGTTCACACATGCTGAAGTCTTAGCGGCTGGTATGGCTATAAGCAAAGACAGTCTATTCTGAGAGGCGATTAAAGCTAAAAGAGGTCATGTAGGTGTGCCCTAGTGCATGCAATACAACTGGTGTGTTTATACAAAGGTCAAGGGGCACATACCGAGGAACAGCCATGAAGACACGCCAAGAAGGTTCCCAAGGGTCCAAGAGCCTGGAAGATGGATGCCGAGCTCTGCTGACATCTTGGTCTTAGATGTTCAGATCCTGAAACTGTGAGAACAAAGGACTGTCATTTCGCCCCCCTCCCTGAGTGTGTAGTGTTTGGCCATGGTGGACCTTGCAAGCTAGTACACATCCTTCAAGCAGGATCTCCGCTGCTCAGAGACGGGAACACAGCTCAGAGAACTGAAGTAGATTTCCCGAGAGATCTTGCAGACAGGAAGTGGGAATGTCAGAGTGCAGAAATAAGGCTGTCACCCTGAAGAGCTGGTGTGTGTGTGTGTGTGTGAAAGAGCTTCAAGGGTGGAGATGATATTTAATGTTCCAACCATTGTGTCTCCATGGATGGTCACGGTTCTAGGCACAGTACTTAAACGTTTGTTGCATAAACATCTTTGCCCAAGAGAGCCTTATGATTTGGCTTAGATAAGAAACCAAGATGATACGCTATGGGGTGATGGCTCAGTGGTAAGAACACTCACCGTACAAGCATGAGAACTCGAGTTCCAGTCTTCAGAGCCCATGGCGCCACTGGGGCCTTTGACCATGGGGTCAAAGAGTGGGATAGAGACGACCCAAGAGCTGCCAGCCCCTGTCTCAAGGGAACATGGTAGAGAATAACAGAAAAGGAAACCCAATATCCTCCTGTAGTCTCTGCCTCTGCATGTGCAACACACACACACATACACACACACACACACACACACACACACACACACACACACACACACGCAAAGCAAGGGAGAGGGAAAGAGACAGATATAGTCACATGGACTTTTAGCAAGATGAGATGCTCCAGCTTCTTGCACCAAATGACAGCATGATGAAGTCCTTCCTGTTGTCTAGCAGGGTAAAATATCTTATAGCCACTCTTTCTCCACAGATATGCATTATTCATGCACTAATTCTTTTGTTTGAGAAAATTCACTCAGGGTAGAGCCACCTGAGGACTCATAGTCTGAGATTTCACTTATAAAGTACATTTTACCCCCATTATTAGGATTATGAGTGCTGTTCCTCTTATCTTCTGGTTCATCTAATAATTTGAAAAGGCTTTCTCGGCCCATTTTCTTTTCTTTGCCTCTAAAGGTAGAAAATGAAAATTTCTGAATTGTTAATTTTGTTCCATGAAGGCTAAAAGTAGACCACAAAGATAGTATCTCCTGCTTTCTTTCACAGCTTCGTGAAAGATGATGTCATTCTTTTAGTAATATGAAAGCAGGAGGGCCAGCTAGGGGGACAGCTCGGTTGCTGAAGTTTTTACAAGGCAAACATGAGGACCTGAATTTGATTCCAGCACCGGAGAGGTAGAGATCTGAAAGATGATTGGTGGCCACTAGTCAGTGTATTTAGACTATTTAGTGAATTCCAGGCCAGTGAGACTCTGTCTCAAAAGAAAATAAGATAGTTAGCCCCTGAGGAAAGACGCATGGCCTTCACACATGCACACACGTACCTGGGCATACATGAACACGAATGCATGAAAACACACACACACACACACACACACACACACACACACACACACACACA
>NW_026591086.1:3618237-3643325 GCF_907164565.1 Psammomys obesus
ACACACACACACACACACACACACACACACACACACACACACACACAAATGCCAGGTGTATTCACCCTCTCTGTGCCATCATCTTTTCAGGTGACGCTGTCATTCTCCCATGAAAAACTAACTTTTGCCACATTTGGCACAGCTGTAACAGTGAAAGATGATAATCTCTGGGATAACAAAGCGGTGAGATGTTGTGAGACGTAGAAGAGGAGGAATTGTCCGGATTCCTGTCATTTCTTAGATACAGTGTCCTTGGGTGAAATGGGTTTCAATGGCAAGATGGAGTAAGTTTGGTTTAAGAAAGCGTGTGCAAATACTGGTTCTTTGGACTTTCTCCCACAAACAGTCGTAAATACCAGGCCTTGTGAAGAGTTAGAATTGAAAGCAAGAGACACATCGGGGGACTTACTAGGGAGAGTGGACAGATGAGCACACACTGTGGCGGGCAGGGCTGGCGAATGTGAGCAGCAGGGAGATGCACCGTGGCCTGCTGGGATGGAAGTCAGCAGGCGACTGAGAGAGTCCTTGGAGTCCTCGTACCTGATGCTTTACAGGGAGGTGGGGACACCAGGTCGGGGGTCTGATTAAGGTCAGGCCTCAATCCACCTACCATGAACTCTACTCTGCAGGCAGGCATCCTACAGTATCCCCCCCCCCCCCGGGCCTCTAGAATTCTAAGCGGAAGTGGCATAGTACATTGATGCATGCAACCATTTTCTCGCATCCTTCTACTACGATTGTGACATTTATTCCCACGAGTGAAGAGTTAACTTAGCATGTGTAACAGAAATCAGAAATCGGGGGGGGGTGAGGGTTAATAAGCACTTCAGTGGGTCCCCCAGTCAGTAACACAGATTAAAACCCACGCTCTGCCTTCAACGCTGATTAAAACCTGCCCCATGCGCACGCATACGAGACTTGGTTAAACTATGTCATTGGCCATTAGCAGTGACTGAGCAGGGCTTGATGGTTTAGGGGGCCATGCTGGTTTGCTGTTAGGGGCAAAGAACACAGAAGTGATGGTAGTGTCTGAACTGGGACGTGCAGGGGATCAAGAGGACACACATTTGTTTTTCAAATTCTGGAAGGACTTTCGTAGGATGAAAGCTTATAGAAGCATTATCTCAAGAGGTGACCAAGCCTGCAAAATGAATCTCACAGGTTGAGAGGAAGGTGGAGAAGACAGCTATAATTGGCAAGGAAAAGAAAGCTCGTGCTGTGGGCAGCCTGCCTGCAGGGCTGTGGGCAGGGCCATTCATTCCCAAGTGCCTGGGCGTGGAGGCTTACCTTCCTACTCTCTCTTGTGGAAGCCTGCTCCCAGAGGAGTCAATGAATGTTTCCCGTTACTTCAGCTGGTATTCTCAACAACTACACATGAAGGGCTGGGTATGTTCTATCACTTGTGTCTTTCAGGGGAAGCAATAAGAGGCTAAAGAACTTCATCCACAGGCCCCAAGTTGATGGGTGGTCAAACTCCAGGCTGGTGGGTGATGGTGCATCTTCCACTCACCACCAAGAGCTACCATCTCACTCTTAATGAATGTAAGATGGAGGACTATAGGCAGACAGAGAGCCGTGGCAAAAGGCAACCCTGCTACTCTTGACCTGGGGGTAACAGAAAACAATCAAGACCATTCTGGTCATTCTCCACCTGTGGTCATTCTCCCCACATATAGCCAGACTTGTCTCGAACCCAAATATTTTGTATCTTTCCAGGATACCAGCTTCTTAATTTTTAAGCTTGTTTATCCTCTCTCCAGTTTGGATGTGTGCATGTGTACGTTTTGTTGGGATGGGGATAAAATAGGTGCTCTGTCTGAGGTACATCATACAGCCACTTCCTATCTCTCTAATGAAATGCGGTAAGTGTTCGCAGTACTGCAGGGTCGGAGCTGACCATTGCTTCCCAGTGTTCTCATAGGCAATTGCTTAGTGACCCCTGGAATTCAGCTTGTTGTCTGGGAACTGTGTGCAGCTGTGGGGTAAATGAGTAGAAGACTTATGAGAAGATGTCCTGTGGTCCCAGGCATCCCATCCTTCCATGATGGGCTGCATCATGGATCAAAGAGACAGGAAGCCACTCCCTAAAAATAGGGCAGAGAGAGGGCTGTAGCTCTTGGTGGGAAGAAATGGATTCACCTTGTACTCGTGCTTCACCGCCCTTGGCTGTGGAGTATGAGGGAAAGGTGCGGCCTTAATGGCAGAGACTTCTCTTGTTCAGACAGAGCACAAAGCAGCTGAGACGTGGCAGCCAACGCCAGCCATGCTGCCCACAGATGACTGTAAACCCCTTCCTCAATAGAGGTGTTGAGGAAGCCATGTCTTCTGTCCACTCAGGCTATTCTAGAAGCCCGTGGAAAGCAGGTAGAGGATATCAATTACATTTGGTGTGGTCTGAGATCTAAGGGACCCAGACTGGCATGGGTTCTACTGTTAGTGAATGGGTGTGAGAGCCTGGGCCTTGGGGCTCTCTGTACTTGTCTCAAAGTGTGAGGGGGCTGAGTTAGAGCTGAATCAGGCCTGGCTCCCCACCCCACCCGACCCCACCATTGTCTATCGATTTCCTCAGGCTGGACAGATTCTTCTGTCTGCCTTTTCAGCTCTTGGCTGGGAGTATTTGTTAAAGCATACTCAAAGTAAACTAGAATACCCCCCAGGGGATAATGTTTTAAATGGAACTGCAGAAAAATTTATTGTGACTGTTAAGTGGCTAAAGAACAGAGACTGTCTAGGGAGTGATGGGATGGGAGTTGAGCCTTACCACTAATGGGAGCAAGTATGTACAGAATTGGAGCTAATAACTGCCTTGGGCCAGCCTCAGCATTTGCCAAGAGTCTATTGTGTCTTTCCCATTGTTTAAATTTTACTTTCTTCCTGAAAACCCTTTGCTGGCTTGGTGTGTGTCTTACAAGCTTGGAGTGGCTGATTTGATGGAAAAAATCTTTTAAAAAATAATTAGACTAAGGGGTTATCTGGAGCTTGGATTCCTCTTATCTCCTGTTCTCAAGGTCATTAACATGGCTGTCATTGAGAAGTTTCAAGGCTTCACTTATCAGCAGGATTTATCTTGCTCTGCATTGCTGGTGAAATTACGGCTTTCACCGTTTCTGTCAGTCTGTAGATATAAAGGATCGAGGGTTACTCTGAGACCCCTGGGCAGTCAGGCTATCTTCTCAGATCATTCTCCTAGCTCGTTGGTAGATGGATAGAAAGATGGAGCCAGGGAACTTGGGGAGGTGAAAACCTCTGAGGTAGGCAGAGTTCTGCCTTCCACCATCTGCAGGGGGACTGATTTATAGAGCCATGATCACCCCAGCTGGAAGAGAGCCTCTTGGGAAGTAGGGGCAACTTTAGGGTTATCAGCTTTCAGCAGTGAGAAGGGGACTAGGGAGTCCAAACTTACATCCAAGTCATGCATGCTTTCTGTGTGCTAGAGTTCCCACAGAAACTCTAGAGTTCCCCTACAAGCTGTTCCCACAGGAATTTCAGCATGGGTCTATCAGCGACTTTTGTGTTACTGTGATAAAATACCAGGCAGAGCTAACAAACGAAGGAAAGGCTTGTTTTGGCCCATGTTTTCAGGGAATTGTAGTTCATCGCAGCAAGGACAGAGCACTGAAGTGGCTTAGGAAATGGTAGATGAAACTGTTAACCACGTGGTAGACCAGAAGGCAGTCTACAACCTTTAAGATTCATTTTTATTCACAGTTATGTGTAGGTGTGTGTGTAGTTGTGTGGGGACATGTGTACGTTAGTGTAGGTGCCCACAGAGGCCAATGGCGTCAGAGCCCCTGGAACTGGCATGATAGCCAGATGAGAGCCACCTGACGTGGGTGCTGGGCACTGAAGTGAACCTGGGTCTTCTACAGCGGCTGAACAAGGTCTTAACTACCAAGCCCCAGTCCATAACTTTTAGAAGCCAGCCTTTAGGAACATACTTCTGCCTGATAGGCTCCACTTTAAGGTCCCGTGGCCTCCTGAAAGAGTGCTACTAGGCAGAACAAAAGTTAAACATGAGTCTACTTTCACATCATAATGGAGCATAATGAACTCGAGGGCGCTGAAAGGCTGCAGAGGAACAGGGCAGGTAAGAAAAGGAAGCCCCGGGGCCCGCATTGAGCCAGGGCTCATCTGTGCTGGAGACCAGAACGTGTCTGGCAAGGCAGCCCATATGGAAAGGGGGTTGATGGAAAGGGATGATGGACCCTCTCCTCCCTTGTCTGCCTGGAACCTGATGAACTGGCCTAGGGACCACAGGACATTCTTGAGCCTGGAAAGAAAGGGAGTCTGGGTGGCAGTGACACTCCAGGGACACGGTTGTAGCCCAGGTGTGAAGGGATGAGAGAAAATGGCATGGCTCTCGATAGTGCTGTGCCACTGTGCCCATTCTTTTATTTTTTCCCAACATAATATTTTTATTGATTATTTGGGAATTTTTTACATAGTGTATCCCGATCACACCAGTCTACCTAGGTCTGTCCCTCCAACCCTTGAGAGCCCCCTAAAGGAAAACACACACACACACACACACACACACACACACACACACACACACGTCCAATTGTGTTGCTAATACACTCAGTTGGAGCATGGTCACTCTCCCAGTAGCCAGCCCCTTGAAGGAAACTGAGTCCTTTCCCACCTGTACACACACCAGAAGCCATCAGTTGTGGAGAGCTACACACTGGCCTCCTTGTTGCAAGTTTTAAGAGTTTTCTTCGATTGCTTCCTGTCTAGGCAGTTATTTTTTGGAGGGCGGTGGGGAGAGGGTGGAGATAGGGGTTATCATAGGAGCCCTCTATGACCCTCTTTCTCAACTGTGAGTCTACAGTCATCAATACCACTGCAAAAATAGTGTCCTTGCCCTTTGCAGTCAGCAGGAGCACAGATCGTGGACTTCCACATGGTTTTTGGCAAAAACATGGACCATGAATGTCCACATGGCCTCCGGATCTCAGTGTGGTCTCCAGTGGCAGAACAGGCCACGGACTCAACTCTGCCCTCTTCTGCAGCAGGGACCATGGGCGCCATCATGGCCCTCAGGAGCAGCACAGCTAGTAGGTTCATTCTTTTTTTTTTTTTTTAAATTTTTATTTTTTTTATATATTTTTATATTTTTTATATTAGTTACAGTTTATTAACTTTGTATCCCAGCTGTATCCCACTCCCTCATTCCCTTCCATTCCCACCCTCCCTCCCTTATCTTCTCCCTAACCCTTTCCAAGTCCACTGATAGGGGAGGTCCTCCTCCCCTTTCATCTGACCCTAGCTTATCAGGTATCTTCAGGACTGGCTGCAAAGTCCTCCTCTGTGGCTTAGCAGAGCTGCTCTTCCCTTGGGTGGAGGGGGTATAAAAGAGCCAGCCATTGAGTTCATGTCAGAAATAGTCCCTGTTCTCCTTACTAGGGTACCCATTTGGATACTGAGATATCATGGGCTACATCCGAGCAAGGGTTCTAGGTTATATCCATACATGGTCCTTGGTTGGAGATACAGTCTCATATAAGACCCCAGTGCCCAGATATATTTGGTCCTTGTGGAGCTCCTGTCCTCTCCAGGTCATACTAATTCTCCCTTCTTTCATATGATTCCCTGCACTCTGCTGAAGGTTCATTCTTAACATCACCATCGTACTTTCAAGAAGCCTGGACCTTAGACCCTGGTAATGTCTTGACAGCTCCACAGTGGGCCATTTCTAATTTCCCTGCCCCATGCTCATTGAACCCCTAACACTGTGAACTTGAACAGTTGTAGAGAGCTTCCTTTCTATGCCTCTAGTACTTACAGCCTCCTCAGTGGTCCCGGAGCCTTCTGCTCAGGATGAAGGACCACCTCCCACCCCTCTGTGCCTCCAAGCAAGGCAGAAATCCATTATCAAGCATTCAGCCCTCCTTTTCATTACAATCTCTTGCATCTGATCTTACAAAAAGTCAGTTTTAATTTTGCTTCTTCTGTGTCTTTATTTATAACTCACCATTCTGATTCAGACCTCCTCCCTTTCCCTTCCTTCTCCTGTGGCCTCATTGATAAAACACTTGCTGTCTTGAAGGTCTACTTTAATAAACTTACCCACGCTTCTATGAACAGAATGCATTTCTTTGTAATGCTATTACTGCATGTAATCCTGCGGCTTCATTTATTGCTTTGCCTTGTTTTCTCCAGCAACAGCTTGTACATGGTACAGAGCATTCTGGAACAAACTGTCAAATCTCTTATCACTCACTTGGCTAAAACGTGCACATCAGCTACTTTTCCCTCCCGTGTGTTCCTCTTGGTGAGACTGACATCCCTTCCTCTTGTGATTGTTCATAGGACCATTGCCTCTCATCCTCCACCTGTTCAAGCAGTCAATGCCACCAGTCCCTTTTCTGCTGCAGAAGCCGTGGTCACACCGACTCTTTCCTCTCCGTTGAAGCTGAGCACGGCAACCCACCAGCATCCCAAGAATAGATCATTGGGTGAATTGCACAGAGCCATTTTGCCAATGTTAAAAATGGGAATCAAGAATTTCTTCTCGGGGGATATCAAAGATAAGAAGAAAACCTCTAGTGACAAAAGACTTCATAAAGGAGAACTCCATGATACAATATCCATTTAGCAAAATCACGGTAGTGGGTTCACCCTTAAGGCCTATGAGCTTCCCCATTCATGACTTCTTGGCCAAATTTACGGTGCCAGGAATGGGTTTCCTCCTGTGGAGTGAGACTGAAGTCTAATCAGAAACTATTTGGTTAACCCCTTAACATTCATGCCACTATTGCATACATTGGCATATCTTCCCAAGGCAGTAGATAAAGGGTTTATAGCTGGATAAGACTATTGATGACTTCTCTCCCCCCAGTAGTCTGTATAGTGTCTTCTGGTACCACGAAGGCTAGCCAGCGGGGAGGAAGCTTTCAGGTCAGTAGTAGCTTGATTTCTGTAAGTTTGGTAATCAGAGTATGCAGTTCTTTAGCGGTAGGGTCTTACCATCAGCTTCTAGCAGAACACCAAGAGCAAAGGCAATAACCTGCATTGTTTTGTGATCTCTCAGACTTCTTATATCTGTCACGAGGGCACTGGGCTTTATATTTGGCACCGATGGCTTCCGGGAGGAGCATTATTTCTGATGTAGGGTAACTCACGTAGCTTCACACATACACACACACACACACTTCAGAAAGTTTATACTTTCTAATAGTAGGTTCTCCTACAGCCTTTTCAAACATTCTTAGTGGTAGGCATCTCTCTCTCTCTCTCTTTTAATCTTCACATGCCCCTCCCCACTTAAACCTCATGCCTCCATGATTTACTTTCCCCATTCAGAAGCATTTAGATGATTCTCGGCTCATTGTTGAGTTTAGGATGTATTTTTTAGAACATGGCTTTCACTTTATTTATAACAGACAGCATTAACTATGAGTCCTCAGAAGTACCAGTGAATCTCCCTGGATAACATAAGGTACAGACAAACGGATTGCTCAAAGGTCAAGTCACGGAACTAGCGGGAACCATGCTGTGGCCCTGGCATAAGGCACAGCACGAACCTAAACCTGGAACAGAGGGAGTTCTTGAAGCTATGATACCCAGGCAAGGTTATTTCCTTCTGCCAAACACATTTAAGTGACTTACAAGGGCTGTGGCTGTTGACTAAATGGGTCACCTGGCTCAGTCACTCTCTGAATCCACATCAGCGAGTGCTCCGGGCTCTCCCTCTGGGATGTCAAGCTGCAACCAGCTGACAAGCCTCTGCTGTAGACAGGGGCAGTGGGAAGGCCTAGAAACTTTCCTGTGGGATCAACTGGAGAAGTTGTTAGAGGATTAAGGAGGTCACAGCTACAAAGGGCACCCGGA
This sequence comes from Psammomys obesus, assembly GCF_907164565.1. NCBI lineage: Eukaryota > Metazoa > Chordata > Mammalia > Rodentia > Muridae > Psammomys > Psammomys obesus. The sequence goes on from NW_026591086.1 coordinate 3,626,071, forward strand.
GAAGAGAAAGCACTGCAGTTAATGGCCATGGCTCAGGATATCAGATGAACTAGCTTGACCGACTCAGAATTTGCAGCTCGAAAGGGCCAGAAATCTTATATATTAAGCCCTTCAAGGAGGGCTTCCTGTTGTACGTACGGTCTGGCTTTTGACTGACAGTGACTGCGCTCTGTGCACACCTGAGACCCCACTCATGTGACCCCCTCGGGCATCTTCAGGAGTTCCAGGGCTTGCATGGCTCTGCCTTTCTCTAGATGAGGTCTTTTGTCCCTTGCTACACACCCAGACTTGGGTTTTGGCGTCTTAGTGCAGGATGGAGCAAGCTGATCCAGCTTGCTCAAGGGCAGCGTTCAACCTTCTGAAGATAACTATCGTTTCTCCCCTGAGTCATCTCTCTGCCTACCTCCAGCCGCACATCGTGACCCATGGTTTCCTGAGTCTTCACGATCTTGCTTCCTCCCTTTGGACAATTTTCAGGTCTATGATTAATGCAGAGTCCTCCCTCCTGAAAGGATTAGAGTTGGATTATGACAACAGCAGAAATGTAGCAAGGTGAGGTTTTGTTTCTGATGCAAAAGAGAAATAGTGATCAAGAAGAACAAGGAAGGAAACATGGATGATACACTAAGGGATAATGGAAGTGATGTCCTCCAGTGTAGGATTTGCCTCTGAGCATTCCTTTTGCTTGCTTTAAATAATAATTTAAAAATCGTTATTATGCTGCACACGACGTGTGTGTATCGGGGGGTGGGGTGGGGTGGTGCACGTTGCTGAAGGCAGAGGACAACTTTGTGGAGTCTGTTCTCTCCTTCCATCTTTATGTGGGTGCTAGGAATTGAATTCAAGTTGCCCGACCTGCACATGCTGAGCCCTCTTGCTGCTCCTGGCTCTGAGCAGCAAAAGTACAATGAAGAAGACAGTGAGCTATGGGTCCTTGTTTTTGAAAGGGAGAATGCATGTAAGACTCTTAAAGGAGGCTTTTTTTTTTTTTTTGGACTTCACGCTTCTTATGCATTTTTAAAAAATGAACAAATGTTTTATCTTGTAATAATTTCAGATTTAAAAAGAAATAAAAACAATGCAAAAACAGAATTTCAGATTTACAGAAACATTGCAATCATCAGAGGTCTATGCTCCTTTCCAGTTCCCTGTTGTTACATATGTCTTACATAACTTTTTCCCATTCTAAGACATCAAAACTGTAACTGTTGACTAAATACCAGACTTTATTTGGATTTCACCAGTTTCCCACTAATGTCCTTCTTTGTCCCAAGAGTCCTGTTGAACTTGGACCCCTACTTTCACTAGTTTCACCTGGCTTGTGAGTCTCTCAGATGTTTCTTCATATTATAGTATTATTATTATCATCATCATCATCAGAAATGCTACATATTATTGTCTTAGGCTGGTGATTGATTGCAGGGTCTTTTACATGCTAGGCAGGTTCTCCACTACTGAGTCACCTAGTTATAGATTTATCCCTAGTGAATTAATTTTCTTAAATAATGAGATTTGTAACCAAACAGGATCCCCTTTCGCTGACGTCTCTTGGAAATATTTCCAAGTTCAGAGACAACTGATATTGGAAATTCTGGTGAGTTCTATGGACAAGGCTACTTCAGGTAGCACAGGTAAGTGAGAGTCAAGACCGCAGCCTCTGGTGTTTAAGGTGGGAAGTCAGAGGTAGGGACTTTAGCCCTCATATCTGAACATCACTGCCACCAGAGGAGCTTTCTAAGAGAACCTGCAGCGGGAAGGTCAAAGTTATATTCTCTGGCAATGGCTTGGAGTGTTGTCATCTATTTGGACAAACAGACACCCTCAAAGGTTCAGCCCTCATCCCCTAGGAAACATTAATGAAATGTGCATTCAGCTAAGTGTGAAAATTTACTCTGAGCAAGCCTCCCCTCCATTTTCTCCTTTTCTCCAAACTTATTTGGACCCTCCAAAGTTGTTATTTTTCTTCTTTCCCCTTTTCAAGTTGTTTTCACCCCACCGTCTGTGAACTGTGAGAACTGGAGCTAAGTGTGTGGTAGCAATTACACGCTGGAGAGGCAACAGCTGTTAATCAGGCCAGGTAAAAAGGGATTTGGGGAGGAATGCATGGCAATGGGCTGGAACACTGGCGTTACTCAGACACAGAGTGACACCAGCCTGGCTGGCTGGATCTTGCTGGCAAGGCTGCCAGGTCCTCTGCCAGGGTGAGCATACTTTTTTGCCAATGACAGTGCGCTGTCCTACTTCACAGTCCATGTGACTTTGCAACCCCGAGGACCAGCTCGAAGAACTTGATGTGAACAGTAAGTTCTTCTGCCCTAGATAGGCAAGAGTTTCTGATCACCTGGCAAAGACATTTTCTCTGTAGAAACCTGAGGCTAGGTAATATTTTAATCTCAAATGGTGTGTGAGACAAGGTCTTACACTCAATGAGCCTTCAGTCTCAGCCTGCCTGGTGCCAGGATGAAACCTTTTAAATGCCTCTGGAATACAATACTGTATATCAAGTAATGCAAAATCCTTCATGAAAAGAACACATTTGAATTGAACATTCGAATTCAGTGTTGCTAGAGCGTTTCCTGGGTGGAATTTCAATGGAGTTCGAAACTGTGACATAAGTTTGACTTAATGCCACAGGTAACATTTTGTGACCATTCCCTGTGGATGCCATGATGCCAGGCACCAAGGGCTCAAAAACAAGTCAAAGACCCCAGCCATGAACACTGACAGCTTGGTTGGGGTCAGCACACCAGAAGGTAAATTTCAGGTGTGGTAGATGTTGTGATAGGTATTCACAGAGTGCTGTGGAAACTCTGAGGAGGGTGTATAACCTAACCTCAGGGTTTAGGGACAGCTCTATGAGGTGTTAACTTGAGCTAAATAATAAGACCTTGGAAGAGAGGCTTAGCTGCATAGGTAAACACATAGCCACATGCAACACTGGTCCTGGAACTTGTCTGTCTGTGTAGGTGTAGGTGGAGGATTGGAGCGAAGAGCCAGGCAAAGCTGTTACAGGGCTCAGGCTTTCTATTCTGCTGGGGAGAAGCACAGAGTTCTCATGGATGTGACATTTTTCCTGTTTTATACAAACTCAAAGGGTGTTTTCCATGGGCCAGACAGGATGCTGAGGGCTCGGAGATGATGCCTGGGGCTCTGAGATGTTTCCGGGGGCTCTGAGGTGATGTCGAGGACTCTGAGATGGTACTGGCTGAAGTATAGTCTTGTGATCTCCTGTTTCCTTCTCTGCTAGGTCACTAGTGGGAGCCCGGATAACTGAGTGCCTGACCAAGCACAGGTGTGGGCTGGCAGAAACCCTGTTCTCTGTAACAATGAGGAAAAGTAAGCCGGCAGACCTGGGAGGAGCCAGGTTTCCAGCCAGCCAGTGCTCACTGTTTCTAAGGACATAGGCTTCTACCCCCACCGAGACCCTCTCTTTGGTTGAGCTGCTCTCTTTCCATGTGGCTGGAGAAGGGAGGATCTCCTATGGTCCCCAAGAAACTAGGGCCTGATCAGGTGCTTTAGCCAAGAAGCCCAGGTATCTCCTGACTGAGGTCTGGGTCTCCTTGGCTCACAGGAGGCACCGTCCCCGGGGCCCATTAGAGTCCTCTACTTTAGCCCACATGAAGGTGTGCAAATAGCTGGACTTGGCAGCTTGAAGTGAACCCTAACCAAGACCAGAATTGGGAGTTCTGATTTAAATTTAGGATAAACAAAATTATGTCAATTCACAACTCTCACAGAGCCTCCCGGATTATTATTTTAAGGGATGGTTATAGAACAAAAAAATTTCAGGAATAAAAACAAATCATTTTGTGTGTATCTGTATGTCTGCTTGCACAGGCTCATGTATGTGTGCTGTGTGTATGTGCATGAGGGGAGACCAGATGAGGTATACCAGAGATCACTCCATGATCTCTGCCTTATTCCCCTGAAACAGGGTTTCTGACTAAACCTGGAACTGGGCCGATGACCAAATCCAGTGGTCTTTCCTGACTTGGCCCCTCACAGTGCTGGAGTTACAGGCACATGCTGAAATTTGAACTCGGGTCCCATGCCCTCACAGGAAGCACTCTTACCTCCTGAGCCATTTTCTGTCCCTAAGAACATTCTCAGTTACAAAAACTGAAATAGAGTATACCACAAAGTGAAAACAAACATTGTGATTTAGTGATCTGGCGGGGTTGGGGGCTGGGGATGGGGTGAGGGTTGGTGGGGGCAGGGGGCAGGGGTGGGGACAAATAATGAGTAGGTCTCTGATCACACAAGACTCAGCTACCAGTGAGTCACTGGCGTTATAAAGACAAACAAGCCCAATGGAACCACACTATTCTCGTACAGTTCACACCGTTCGTTTGCAAGTCTGATTGTGACTTATTTTTCCATTACCTATCTGTTCAGTGTGTGTCATGGTGTATGTGGAGGTCAGAGAACGATTCTTGGAAATGGATTCTGTCTTTCCTTGTGTGTTTCTCAAGACTGAACACAAGCCTCCAGGCTTGACCACAGATGCCTTTACTCACTGAGCCATCTTGCTGGTCCCTGATTGTGATTTAAAGCCGCATTGTTCTTCTCAATGGTTGAGTCTGTACCGCACGAAAGGCTGTGCACGGATGCGTTTTTATAATGCCACCATCTGCAACATTTGGGTGATTTGAATTCAGTTCTTCAGGTGAGTGCATTTATATGTCATTTACATGCCATTTGCGTGGGCCGAAATCTGCGCCCATTCTCGGCACCTTTGTATTATAAGATCTAGAAAACCAGCGACAGGGAGAAGAGAATGCTTCCAATCAAAACCCATTTGGAAACTTGAAAGCAACATTTATGGTAATATTCGTGACTGAAAATGTATTGTTGAATTTTCCCAGTTTACAAAAAGGCTAGATGGCTCGGAAGCTGTAGATATAAACAAAAAGACAAATGCTATAACAGGAATGCAGAACGTGCACGTGTAGAATCTGACCGTGTGGGACAAGAACAAGTACACAGTTTGTCAAAAGAGTGAGTCTGATAATGAATTAGAAATTGGATTTTATTGTAGGCAGTCATTTCTCTCTGGTTATGGATATGCCGTATTCAAAGTCCCATATGGATTTTTCCAAGTTTTTTTTGTGTTATTTCTGCAACTGGCACCACAGTCTGCCTAGTAAATTCCCAGCATGCTAATTTTGATGTTATAGGTAGAAGGCACACCGGAATGACAGAGACACCATCCAGTGTTGCAGCTGCTGTAGGAAAAAGAGGTGCAAGTCACACTGCAGAGAGGAAGCTTAAAGAGTCAGCCCAACACCGAAGATAAATAAACTGAAAGAAGGCAAAAAGAAAACACTACCACCACCACCACAACAAAAATAGGTGTCAAAAGAGTCACTAAAAATGATGTTAAAGATGGTACTGGTAGACATCACAGGTGATATGAAGAAGCAATTAGCATGAGGCATCACACTCAGAGTATGAGTTAGCTCGTGGGATATGTGTGATAACATAGGCAAGTGGTAGAGACTTTGCTCTCTCTCTCTCTCTCTTTCTCTCTGGAGAGATGTGAGGGCTCCCTCAGTTACTTTTCTCAATGCTGGGACAAAAATACCTGACGGAAGCAACTTAAGGGAAGAAGAGCTTGTACTGGCTCATGGTTTGAGGGGGCACAGTCCACCATGGCAGAGAAGACACAGAAGCTGAGATTGGATTGGTTAGGACTGTAGAGAACTGGTCTTTTGGCTTCCAAAGATCTCTGTGGAGTAGAAAGTAGAGATGGGGATGTTGACTTCAGGTGACTTCCTCCTTCTCCCCTTTTCCTAGGTTAATTACTCTCAGTCTCCAGTCTATGAGATGGTGCTAAGTGCCGCCAGGGCAAGTTCCCCTCTTCAGTTAACCATCTTTGGAAATGCTCTCATTGACGTACCCAAAGGTGAGCCTCATGAGCAAGCACCATCAGGAATACCCGGATGAATCAAGGCGGTAAAATAAACCATCACAGGGTCACTTTGGCTGGTAGCAGTTTGCTCTGAGGATGCTGAGAATGACTAGGCATCATGATTTTGATTCAAGTTCAGTGAAGGAGCAGTGAAAGCTAAAGCCATACCAACAGCATCCATGGACAGCACATCATTTTAATAGGCTAAGTCAAGAAATGGGTACCTCTTTCCAAGACTTTCCACGTGGAGGCAATCCATCTGTGAAGGAGCAAGCGGCAGGAAAGTGGTTTTGAATCAGGGATGCAATAATGGCCTTTCTCACGACACTGGTCGTGTCGCAACTCCGCTTTTGAGACTATGTTCATTTTCCTCAACTTACGCATCCAGTGATGTGTTCCTTGTCTTTATAGTTCCTCATCTTTATAACCTACTGCCTTGGGGCTGAGAGATCATGAATTTTAATACCGAAGATGAGACAACAGAATCTCTCTGGGGTGCAAAATAGCTCAGTTGCAGAAAGCTGGTCTCTCCTCCAACATTTGATTATTTTTCTTCTTGGGGAGGAGGAAATCAGTGATGACTGGCCATATCTTAGAATTACCCCAAAGAGCAGCGAAGAAGCTGGGAAAGCTGCTTTCTGAAGAGTAGATTAGAAATCCACTCAGCGCTGATTCTTGGGCTGAGAGCCATCCTTCCAGCTCCCAAGTGTGATGCACTCACCAACTTAGCATCTGATAGAAGGCAGAGTGTTTTCAGCGAGTCACGCACTCTCCACAGCTCCCCCGTCCCCATCCAATCCATGCATCCATCACTATCCAACAGAGCCCGGCTCTTGCTGCCTTACTCAATAATTTCAAATTTTATACTTGAATAGAAATTAGAGAAGCCAATCAAATATGGTTACCTTCTGGTGGCACAGAATGTGTCATCAGTCCAAATTAAAAAAAAAAAAAAAAAGAAAAAGAGTTCAGATAACCCTCTGCTTGCATTTGAGACCATTTCCTGATGGGCTTTGGGGGATAGCTCAGTGGGTGAAGAACTTGCTGGGAAAGCGAGAGGACCCGAGTTCAGATGACAGGAATCGGCATGAAGCCAGACACGATAGTTTTATCCGCAATTCCAGCTCTCCTGTGGCAGGATGGGGTGCAGAGACAGAGGAGTCACCCAAAGCTCACAGGCCAGTCAGCCTGGCACACATGGCAAAGAAAAAGACCCTGTCTTTACAAAGGTAGAAGGTGACAGCCAAACCTGAGGTTGTCACCTGTGACTTCCACATACATGCTGTAGCATGTATATGCCCGTACTCTCTCTCACACACACACACACACACACACACACACACACACACACACACACACAAACCATACATATATACGACACCACAAACATACACAAATACACACACCCACACCATACCATAAATACCCACACAGACACTATACACACCACACACACATCACAATCATATAGACACCACACACACACACACACATACACACACACACACACACACACTCAAACTTTTCTCCTGAAGCAGAGTGGGTTAAGGTTACGTTTGGTCAGCTGACAGTCGTTTTTGAGGTGATGGAAAACGTAGGTTCTAACTTGATCAGTGAATGAATCTATTGAGAAAGTCATAGCTGAGTGGATGAGTGGGAGATGGGTCTTGTTGGGGAAGGCCACAGGGACTGTGCATTTGAAAGGTATGCCTTGTCCTGGGCTCCTCTCTTTCTTCCCTTCACCAGGTACGCATCCTCCCTCTGCCATACAGTTCTTCACCACAAGCCTAGAAACGTGAAGGCAAGTGACCAGGGACGGAAGCCTTTAAAGTGGTGAGTCAGAACAAGCACATTTCATTTTTTTTTTATTGTTAAAACCGGATGAACTGCTTTAGAAATGACCTACAATTTGTGCTCTAAATGCTCATTAAGTGATTTGTGGTCACAGACTGGTACAGGTGAGTATTTACTTAAAGCAGTATTTCATCCTACTGCACTCCCCACGCTTGCCTCGTTTAAGGATGTCTTTTTCCTTAACATAATATTTTAATTGATTATTTGGGAATTTCACATAATGCGCCCTGATCACCTGTACTTTCCAGTCCTCCCAGGTCCACCTCCCACCCTTGTGACCACCCCCCAAACAAGGTCAAAAATAAACTCCAAGAAAAGCAAGTTCAATTTGTGTTGTGCACATAGTCAATGGAGCATGGTCAAACTCCCAGTGGCCAGGCCCTAAAAGAAAGCTAGTCCTTCACAACCCTGAGCCCTGCCAGTGGCCACTTACTGTGGAGAGCTACATTTTAGCATCCTTACCACAGTTTTTAAGAGTTCTCTTCAACGGTTCCTGTCTAGGTTGTTACTTTTGGGGGATGGGGGTTGTCATAGAAACCGTCTATGTCTCTCAACTGTGAGTCTGCAGTCATTGATACCGTTACAGTCAGCAGGAGGGTGGATCATGAACTTCCACATGGTGTCTGGTGACAGCATGGACCGCAGACCTTCCCCCGGTCCCTGGCTTCTGCACATACCACAGACCTCAGCAGGATCTCCGGTGGCAGGATGGGTCATGGGTGCCAGCACAGTTCCCAGCAGCAGCCCGGCCTGTGGACAGCAACCTGGCTTCAGGAGCAGCACAGACCACAGACATCTGAGTGACTTTCCATGGTAGTGCAGGCCAAGGACATCAACTTGGGCCCCTAGCTGCAGCAGGACCACAGACATCATTACGGCCTCCTGTGGTCTTCTTAAGTAGATCTTAAAACCAGTGCACGCATGGGATGGAGTAGACTCCCTAGAGGCCAGATACCCTGTAGATGGCAGGCAGAGAGGATCACCCACAGAGATTACGGAATCTGGCAGTAAGAAGACCCGTTTCTTCTTTTCTGTTTATCCCTTTTACTGGGTCATTTACTCGGGTTATGATCTAGTTCTGTGCTATTCAGGCTGTTGCTCAAATTGTTCCAGCTTTGGACCTAGTTTGGGTATTCTGTTATTTTAGCGGCTCCTATCTTCCTCAGACATGCCCATCCCTTTAGTTTTCTGAGTATGCCCTTTCTGTCTGGAGCTTCATCTGTGTTTGCCTCAGGCCTGGAGTCAGCTGCTTCTCTAAGCACTAGCTGAAGGTACTGTGGGATGGTACTTGGCACCTAAAGTCTAGATCTGAGGCTGGCGGGTGCTAGCTGGAGTCATTGCCCGTAGCCTCCCTCCAACAGGCAGAGCTAGGAAAAAAAAATCTATACCTCTCCGCCCTTGTGTACACACATAGCGCTAATTTATTCCTGTGTCTGTCCCGATTCTAACCCAGCACCACAGACTTAATTCTAGTCTTTCCCTCTTGCTTATTATAATGTCTCACAGTAACTGAGAAATCTAGCTCTCACCAATGACTCTTTGTCTTAGTTGGGGTTTCTGTTGCTGTGAAGAGACGCCATGACAATGGCAACTCTTATAAAGGAAACCGTTTAATTGGGGCTGGCTTACAGTTTCAGAGGTTTCGTTCATTATCGTCATGGTGGGGAGCATGGCGGCATGCAGAGAGACACGGTGCTGGAGAGGCAGATGGGAGTTCTGCATCTGGATCCGCAGGCAGCAGGAAGGGGCTGTGAGCCACTGGGCCAGGCTTGAGTTTCTGAGATCTCAATGTCCACCTTCTAGTGACGGACTTCCTCCAACAAAGCCACACCTAGTCCAACAGGGCCACAACCCTAATAGTGCCACTCCGTGCGGCCGTGTTTATTCAAACCACCACACTATTCATAGCTTTGGGAGGCTGTAGAACCTTTAGGAGGTGGGACAAGGCTGGAGGAAGTGACTCATGGGAGGGTGGGTCATGGGGGGGGGTTGTTGTGATAGCTCAGCCTCACTTCTTGTCAGTTCTACACTTCCTGATTTCTGGTGTAACGTAACCAGCTACCTCATTCTCTAGCCACGGCACCTTCCCCACAATGGTAAGAGCGTGTGCTCTCATTAAACTGGAAACCAGAACAAACCCTTTCTCTGTTAAATTTGCTTCTTGTCAGGTATCTGGTTATAGCAAGTAGGAAAACAACTGTGTAATACGGACTGAATGGTCCCTCCCTCAACATCCCCAGTTTGAAGCCCCAACCACCAGTATGACTGTACTTACACATAAGGTCTTCTGGAGCTGGTTGAGGTTAAATGTGTTCACAATGCTGACAGGTGAGCTCCTAATCTAAGGGAGTTATGTCCTTCCTTGACACCGTACTGTTCTCTCCTCATCACAATAATTCTCTGTCGTTACTTGACTGTAGTAGAATGAATTAGAGGCCCCCTGAGGTTTTATTAATTAGCATGCATTAATTGTATAAAATAATGTTTTTTTGTTTTGATGGTTTCATAATGCATATAATACACTTTAATACTTTCTTTTTCACTCCTGGATTTTTATTTTAATGCCTTCCCTGAAATACAACTCATCCACTAATGTGTACAATTAAATGGATTTTTGTGTGGGCTGCTGAGCTAATTTTTTTTTTACCCCAGTAAAATAGGCATAAAATTGATGTATAGGTCATTGGCATTCATGCTGATGCACAGCCATCGACAATATCTATTTCCAGGACGTTTTCATTTTCCCCACTGAAAATTCAGACCCGCTGAGCTCTAATGCCCGGCTCTCTTACTCCTGGTCCCTGTGGTCCCTGCTCTATCTTCTGCCTTGATTTCGACCACTCTAGACACCTCATCTAGGCAAAAATCATGTAGCATGTGTTCTTCCTGTGGATGGCTTATTTCATTTAGCACCGTAGTTTTAGAGCATGCCCATGAAAAGATTCGAACACGGAATCTTTCCCAGGCTCCTCGGTAAGATGCCACTGCTCGTAATGTACCGTGCTTCGGTTACTCCTTCACCTGTTTTGGGGTAGTGGGTGGCTTCATCTCTTTGACTACTGTGAACAGTGCTGCTTTCAACTCTGAACTACCAAGTCTTCAATTTAAAATGTTAAATGGCTGATATGAGTATAATCATTTAATTTTAAAAAGTTGGATACCCTGTGAAAAGTTTCCCTCCTGCTAATTCCCACAGGCCCTGTTCTTGTCTGCACTTACAATTCTCTTACGCTTCTTCTACGTCTTTCCAGAGAACACATCGCTTCATTTTCTCTTTGCCATGGGTGGCACAGTGTTCTGTGTATACTGGTATTCACCTGCTTTCGATCCCTTTCATTTAACGATGCTCCTTGGACCTCTAAATTAAGAGACTTTTACATTTTAATTTATTTATGTAAATTTTTGTATATATGTCTGTGCTTGCTTTAATTTATATACATGCACTTGCCTGTAGATGCCAGAAACTAGGATAGGATCCCCTGGAATTGGAGTTCTGGATGTCTGTGAGCTGCCTGATGTGGATGCCTGGAACCATACCCAGGTCCTTGGCAAGAGCAGTAAGGTGGTCTTAACAGCAGAGTCACCTCTATGCCTGCATGGACAACATTCTTCTTTTCCTAGGTTTATCAAATATCATTGTATAGATGTATCATGCTTCATTTAGCTATTTCTTATTTCTCTACAGACATTTAGGGTTTCCAGTTTTGAGTTTTGGAAGCACAGCTGCAGTAATGAATGAATAATCTTGTAGAAACGTCATTTTTATATCTGAAAACATTTGTATGATCCATTCCTAGAAGTGAAGTTAGTCAGAGATCTCGCATGAGTAATGCGTATTAATATAGCCAAACGTATATAGATAGATATCTAAATATGTATCTCAAAATTGTTCACATATCCATGAGTAATATATTTAGCCAAATTGGTCCCCATTGAAGTAATTTAAGTTTATGATCCCGTCAGCAATACATAGGAGAGTCTACCCATGCAACCTTGCCAACAAATTCAATATCAAGTTTTTGATTTTTTTTAAAAAAATAATCTGATGGCAAGTTAGAGTTTGACAATCACTTGTCCAAGGAGAGTCACATCATTGCTCACTGTTCATTAATCATTGTTGTGCCAATGAAAACAGCTGGTGAAGATGGTATAAGCCCCAGCAGGTATCTTGTTTAGTGTCCTCCTCAGAGGGGCTATTAGGAAATGGTGAAGCTCCTTGCAAGAGCTAAGATAAGGGGGTCACATAACTGAAAGGGGAGAGGGTCATTCCAAGAGCAGAACCAGGGGCTGCCAGGCTGGTCACCTGACACACTCCTGCCTGCTCGTCTCCAGTGGGACCTGGTGCGTGCTGTGGGCTGTCGTGCTTCCCTCCCTCTCATGGCTAGGTGTTGGCTTACTTACGCTGCTCCCTCTTTCTTGCTGTTGATCGGGTGAGTTTCATAATGTGTTGTTTTAACCAATAGGTCAGCAGACTGGAGAAGGCACATTTGGACCCACCAGTGTGGACTCTGAGCTGTGTGTAGTAACTGGACTGGAGGATAGGGGACTGTCTGATGTCATGGGTGGACTCTGGCTGGCTTTGCTGGGTCCTAGATAAAAATTTCTATTTCCATTGGTTACAGAAACTTGGTGTGGCAGTTTGAAAGAGAAATTTCCCCCAGGGGGGATGGAGAGTTGGCTCAGTAGTTAAGAGCACACTGGCTGCTCTTTCAAAGCAACTCGGGTTCAATTCCTAGCACCCACATGGCAGCTCACAATTGTCTGTAACTCCAGTCCCTGAGAATCTGACGTCCTCTTTTGACCTTCACAGGCAGCAGGCACTCACACGCTACACAGATGAGCAGGTGAAGCGCTCATCCATATAATAGAAAATAAAAATGAAGCAATAACAAAGTCTCCCTAGGCACACACATTCGAACTCTCGGTGGCCAGTTGCTGGGGGTCTTCGGAGAAGTTATGGAACCTATGGAAGCAGAGCCTTGCTAGAGACAGTACATCAGTGGGGGCAGGCTTTGAGGGCTACAGCCTTGACCCCCACTTCCTGTTTTCTCCACTTCCTGGGTAGTTTTGGATGGAATGCAAGCTCTCTTTTTCCCCGCACTGCCGTCATGCCTTCTCTGCCTTTGTGGAGTCTTCGCTCTGGAACTGTAAGCCCAAATGAACCCTTTTCTTCCCTAACTTGCTTTCTGTCGGTGTATGTTATCACAGCAACAGAGAAGTAACAAGTGCACCTGGCATTGTTGAGATGGGGAGATTTTTCCCAGCAGCAAAGACTAACCAGGACGGAGTTAAGTAGGCAAATGTCTTCATTTCTCGATTCAAAGCACAAAGGCAACTGGTGCTGGTTTGACAGAACTTCTTTAGACAGCCAGACATAGGACAGCATTGAAGCCACTTGGAAACGTTCCCCGGCAGGAGTCAACAATTCCACTTCTCAGAAAATCTTGCACAGCGAAGCCAGGAGATAGGCACAAAGGCGTTCATAGATAGCAACATCACTTACAGGAGCGTAACATTAGAAATGACTCATGCATATGCCCACGGGGTGGGGGTACAAATTGTGGGGCCTTTACCTAGTAGTATTCTATAGCATCAGTATAGACAGTGAAAAAAGACAAACAACAACAGCAACCAAAAAAACCCCCCCAAACCAAACCAAGTGAACAAATAGCCACGTACATCATCCTGAAGAAATCTCATAATCATGGTGCTGAGTGAGGAGAGCCAGAAGATGTGCAGTATGCTACCATTTATAGGACGATGATTACCATCGCTTAGGGCCTTGTGCATACGAAGCGAAGCATTAAAGATATACAGCCAAGTGTCGCTGCTCTGGGAATTGATCAGATTTGTCACTCATCTGCTTTAAAGCTTTTCTGTGAATCCTCTATGCCCTAACTTTAGCTCAGTAAATTCAGGCTTTAGAAAATGAGACTGCCTGCCAGAGACATGCTGACCTTCTCCTGGGGTTCTCTCAGTTCAGGACCCAGGTCCAGAGTGGGCCTTGGGATGGCAGCACTGCTGGGAATGATGGCCCTCCTCTGTGACATGCTGGGATGCCTGGCTCTCTGCCCCAGCACTCACTCCTTCCCTTCTTCCAAGTTTAAGTTGCGCTTAAACTTGCTGGGAGCATCACAGCTGCTTCTTCTCCACCTGCCTTTGTTCCTGGTTCAAAGACAAGGATGAGTGTGCTAGGCCAGCAGAGTGCCCACTGCTGGGTCATGGCAAACCCGTGGGGAGACAACTTGTTGACTGAGGAGAGACAACTGATTTGAACTTTCAGCTTCTGTGGTGGGAGATGGACCCTCCCTGCTAAAATTCAGAAGGCTGGAAACATCTCAGATTCCCGACTTGGTGTGATCTTGAACAATGAAAATAATCCAAGACAAACCTTTACTACTCATGGTCAGATGTAACCAAATAGGTGTCTGAGGTGGAAGAACTAGACAGCACAAAGGCACTGAGGTGAGTTTTTTGAGAGTATGGGTGGGATGGGAGAGGGCGGAGAAGAATAAAGGAGGCTAAACTTTCCCTGGACATAAAGAATACTGAAACTGTTGTGTTCACAATTGACTCTTGTTTATTTATTATGAATTTTAATTAAACCAAAAGACCTCTTCCACTGGACCACAAACTCTTCAAAATGGGAGGCTTCCCCTTTCTTAGAAAGATGCCATGTTCTCTAAAAAAGTCCAGGAGGAAGAGAACTTGAATCCTGGGCCCACTACAGCAGCTCACTTACGTGTCGTTGTATCTGTTTGTTTGTGGTATGCTGAGGGTGGAACCAGGACCTTGAACTTCCTGGGCATGGGCTTTGCTCTTCCGTTGCACCTCTAATCTGACCAGGTCAACTGCCAGTGGCCATGCCAGACGCTCACAGTCACAGTCTCTCTAAGTTTGAAATTAGAACTGAGATGTTGGGCAGACATCTGCTTCCTCCCTTCATCTGTAAGCTCTCTCCGCTCCTCACATGCCTGCCTGTTCTGGGCTCAAAAGGAAGGCACGTGCTGTGTTTGTGCTTTGATTCACCACATTGTTGGAAGATATCAGGTTGGCCCAGCCTGCTCACTGCCAATTCTGGCAGCTTGGTGCCATTCTTTTTCACAGCCAGACTCTTGGAGATTTTCACATGCCAGTTGGATTTCACAGTCACTAGTTTTCCCACTCACGAAGCAATTTGTTGAGCAAATGGAATATCAGATGTGAGCTCAGCTTCAGGGGTGACTGGCATGGATGTCCCTGCCCTACTGCTGGCTGTTGCTGGCTGTAGGAACAAACTTGTAAACTCATCCAAGAATCCAATGGCTGCAGCGTGGATAAGCATCTCTCCTACTGTCTGTCCCAAGAGTGTAACATCTGCCACTGTCGAGTCCCCAAGATTTTCTTAACAAATGAACGTTCAGGTAATGATGGCTTAATTGAATAGAAGGTTTCGAGAAAATGGATTTTCTACCTATAGTTCCCAACATGCCCAAGCCACAGCTCGCCTTTGACCTTCTATTTTCCTCATCTCAGTGGTCTTTCGAGTTAGATTAGTCAGGATCACATTTCAAATTTCCTCTTTCAGGTTGTTTTCAAAGCTCCATTCCCACTTTTCTCTCCCCTCCTTCCTACTGAGCAGGATCATGACTAACACAACTTCCACTGAGAACTAATTATGAAGATGGCAGTGAAATGACTATATCAGTAGTCTCATTAATCCAACCACTCGGTACAAACCCTGATGGAGATGAGTCAAGGCTATAATGTTGCAGGGGATGGGTCCACCGGAGCACCAGAGGGACCAGAGGGACCGCTGGGTCCATCTGGCTTCAAAATCTGATGCTCAGTTCCGGGGGAGGGGAGAATGGAAGGAAGGAGCAGTTGGGAAGGAGCGTAGATGGCAGAATAGGCTAACCATCCAACTGAGGGTGGAGCTAATGGGGTGGGGATGACAAACCTCAGCATCATAGAAGAACAAAAAGCTGGTGGTAGACTGAGGTTTTTGAAATCTGCAAAATAACTCCATATATTTATGTGGGCCACAATTAAGTATTCAAATTCCTAAGTATGCACATACATGGAGAACCCTGCATTCAGGGTAGGGAAAAAGATAGCTCAGGCTAAGACTCACTGTTGCAATGTTGAACTGTAATGAAGGAGGGGACATGTAGGGGAGAGTGGAGGGGAGAGAAGCTTTGATGCACAACAGCCACAGCCAAGGTCCTAGATTGGAAAGAAATGGAGCCTGGTATAGTCTTCTGAGGGCTACCTGCACTGCAGCTGATTATTGGGACCTTGGACAAGTCTCGTTGACCCCTTCTGGACTTTCCTCCATAGACTAGAGAAGGTCTGGTTTATCTCTACTGCTCTTGGGGTTTCCTGCTCCTGTGAAAATCCTTTCTTTTCTGTGAATGAGTAAATACTTGATCATGTGGTGATGATCGAGCATCCAAATGAGGGGTTCTTTTGAGCAGGCAATACCCAAGCTTTATTGATATGATTGATGCATAGAAGATCATGGTTGAATGATCATGGTTGATCTTTGTACGTGCAGTTATGGCAGAGAGAGAGTTATAAGCAAAGAACCGCTCTGGACCGGTACACACACTTTCTTAGCCGTCTCTCCAGCCCCATCCTTTCATGTTTTATCTGTCACTACTTCTTCTCCCCTTCTTTCTCCATCGACACTCTGCAGTGCTGTCTGTACAATCTTTCCCCCTCCTGTATTCTTTTCTTTTGTTCTTTAGTGACTGTGTTTCTTGGCTTTGTGTTTGTTTCTCTCCTGTGTTTCTCTGAATGATGCCTATGGGCTGGTGACCAACAGGAAATATGCCAAAAGAGCTGCTCATGTTCTTATTAATGCTTTCCCCTGTCTTTCAGAAGTAACAAACTTTGTCCTGAGTAGAGTGTGGCAAAAAAGATGATAGTCCACTTTTTGGGGAGCTCAGCTACTCAGCTGTAAGATACCAGAGAGAGAAGCCATAGCTGATTGTGCTGGGACACAGCTAAGAGAGTTCCTTTCAGGGAAGCAAATCCCAAGGAGTCACTGGATGAGCAATATGACCTTGCAGCTCAGGTCGGATTCTATTTTGGACAGCTAGAGAGTGGAAGCTCAGTAGTGAGAAAAATCTTCATTTCAGACAGTCATAACTTTTTACTGTAGCATGTCCCTGCCGATGGTACAAAAAAGAAAAATAAACAGCAGGGAAAAAATATGGTTGATTTTTTTTTCCCAAAAGGTCTGTGTGGTCACTTTCCAATCCTGAGCTCCCCTCTGCAGGGTTGGGGAATGAGCCCTGGGTTTCCTTAAGCTGGTGGAACAATCAGCACTCCCACATGGACAGAGGTGTGGGCCAGGATGCTGAAGAGCGAAAGACATGGGGAAGAGCTGATGCGTCTCTGTGGACACAGGGCCCAGGAGCTTCAGAAAAATTGATTTACTGGGTGATTCTCTAGGTAGTTGTGTGTGTGTGTGTGTGTGTGTGTGTGTGTGTGTGTGTGTGTGTGT